>NC_045434.1:142554628-142740259 GCF_002776525.5 Piliocolobus tephrosceles
TGAAAATAAAATACAGACATACTTACCATTGTTTAATAATTGCCTGCAATATTCAGTCTACTAACAGGCTGTACAGGTATGTAGCCTGGAAGCAATAAGCTATACCATAAACCTTAGCTTAGGCTATTCCATCTAGGTTTGAGTAAATACGCTCTGTGCTGTTTGCACACAGATGAAATTGCTTAACTATGCATTTCTCAGAACATATTCCTGTGGTTAAGCAACGCATGACTGTATATTGTTTCATGTAGGTGGTAGAAAGAGAGATTTAAAAAACACTCCTACATTTTTGGCTTGAGCAGCTGTGTTGATGGTACTGCCATGTACTCAGATAGGACATTTGGAAGCTTGACAGTCCAGAGAATAAACTAATATATTCTATCTGGGAAATGTTCATTTCAGCATTCTAACAGTGATGTTATTAAGATAGCTGAATCTTTGAGTTCACTGGTATTGGGGAGGGGAAAAATTCAGGGTAGGAGATGTTATTCTAGAAGTCTTCAGGACCTAACTATCATTTAATTTCGTATGACTGCATGAAATGAACTAGAGACTGATAATAACTAGAGACTTTTGAGAACAGAGTAAATATGACAATCTCCCAGCCAAAAAAAGGAGCTAACAAAAAAAGAAGGTAACAACATCCAAAAACTTGAAGGAAAGTTATGCAAGTACTGGAATTTCAAGAGAGTTTGAACAAAATAATTCTGGAAGTTTGAAATAGTTGACCATGTCATATGGTGTTGATAATTCAAAGGACACAAGACAGAAAATTGACCTTTGAATTTGTTAAGGCAGAAGTCATCGGTGGTTTGAGAAATGTCATTTAGGTGAACTGGAAGAAACAAAACATGAATAAAGTAGGCAAATAAGATAATTGGAAATAAAAATGTTGACAAATAAATTATAGATAAGTGAGAAGTTTTTAAGAGGTTTTTTGATATTTGCTAGAAAATGTCAGTACCTGGATACAAATAAAATCTGCACTCCATTCCACCTCCCCATTCCCAGTGGTGTTAAATCATGCTGTATACTGACAGAATGGAATCACTAGAGAAGAGATTTTTATGATTTTTTAGCAGTTTATTCAACTCACATATATACAAATTTAGAATCTTAGAATATGACTAATGAACTTCTACTATTGAAGAATAAATAAAAAAGTAAAGTTAAGCATGAATTCTATTTCAGTTGAAAATTATATCAGCCAAATTTAAAAGTTAGAAAATATAGTGTAGAGCAATTGTTTTGTATTTCTCTTATTTGTAAGTGGCTAATTTCCTCCATGATCGCCATACTGTTCATTGGAATACCAAATATACTCTCATTTTCAAATGGCACATGTAAGAATATCATTCACTTTTTTGTGCAAAGCCAAATATTTTAATTCAGAAAAAATGTTGTTTTAGTAACATGCTTTGTAAAAGGAATTGTGTACTTAAGATTTATGGCTTGAAAATCCTTAAAAATCTTTTGTCTTCAACTAACATAAATAGTTGGCAGCTTATAAAAATCATGGCAGCAAGCTTTTGTTTAAATTTTTAGCCTCCACGAATTCAAAACTAAAAAGCATTGTCTTCTTAGAACATTCTTGGTAAGTCTGTTGTTTTGGAATTTGATTAGTGAGAACAATACATGTTTTGAGTACCTCAATTTTCTCTAACACTCTCCTCTTTTGTTCATGTTCCTTATAAAATTATAGTAACTGTCGAAGATGATTTTTCATGGATGCTGCGCTATTGTACGTTATTATAGTATTTATTATTTCTGAGGTGAAATTCTGAGATAACAAAATAGGTATTCTGAATTTAATTCAATATTACAAGGACTAAAAATGTTCAAATAGGATCACAAGGACAAAAATATCCAAATAGGACTTTTAAATGAAAAAAAAACTGCATGATTTAAATGAAATTAAATAACTATTAAATAGGACTTTTAAAATTTTATTTGTTGTTGTAGATGAATGCGTATTAAATGACTCTAAGAGTAAGATAATAATATAATGTAATTTCTATTGGTTTTTCTTGAATTCTTATTTAAATTTTATGTACATATGTATATGTAATTTATAAGTTACTTGCATGTTTTTAGCTCCAGATTGGTTCTCACCATTAAAAGAGACATGTTGATCAACTGTTATGGTTTGTCTGTCTCCCCACTAAAATCTCACCTTGAATTGTAATATTCCCCACATGTCAACGGCAAGGCCAAATGGAGCTAATACAATCATGATATATATGATATATAATCATATATATCACAATCATATGATAATATAATCATACTGTTCTCATGGTAGTGAATAAGTCTCACTAGATCTGATAATTTATAAATGGGATTCCCCCTGCACAAGCTCTCTCTTGCCTGTTGCCATGTAAGACGTGACTTGCTTCCCCTTTGCTTTCTACCATGATTGTGAGGCCTCCCAGCCATGTGAAACTGTGAGTCAATTAAACCTCTTTCCTGTATAAATTACCTAGTCCTGGGTATGTCTTTATTAGCATCATGCAAACAAACTAATCACCTAATATGTACAAGGAATGTTTTCCAGCATCGTGACTGCCCAAAAATAATCCGAAAATGTGTTCCCCTTTATGACATATAATAGGATTTTGACTCTGTGGGCCTTTGAAGAATCCTTCTCATTTTTCTTAGCAAATATTTTTAAGGAAAAGCAATGATAAGTATAATATTAACAAGCAGCTTCAAATGAAAGGAAAACTGAACAAAAAGCTCAATAACTTCTTCAGTATATTGATTCATCAATCTCCCTTATACAGGCAACGGGGCAGAAATAAAGGCAAATGGCTACTTTTTTCTTCCAGAATCTTTGAGATTTTATATATATATATATATTTATATATGTATTTATTTATATATGTATTTATTTATATATATATAAATACTTACATATATAAGTAAATAAATAAATACTTACATATATAAGTAAATAAATAAATAAATATATAAATAAAATATACTTAGCTATATACATATATAACAGTAATTATATTATTATAAATAAAATGTTAATAGAATATTTTATGTACAACATAATATAGAATTAATATAGATGTAGATTATATACAGAGATATAAATAGATCAGATAGATTTTTTCTCTCCTTTTCTATTCTTGTGAAAGTTCATTTAAATTTAATTTCTGCTTTTAAGAATACAATGTTCCAACAGAGCAGTAAGGTTTTTACTTCCAACAGATACAATGTTCCAAAAGTTACTGAGCATTCATTGATAAATTTGACCCTATCTTTTATTGATTGACATACTCATTGTATGTGTGAGACACTAATCTATCAAGATGTCACTCTCCTTGAACACTTCAAGTGCTTCCCCTTCAGGTGTCTTTTGCTTGTTCTCTCTTAAAATGCTTCTTTGCAAATATTCTACTCCATATATCCTCATATCTCTCTCCTGCATGCGTTTAATGATTATACTCAAGCATCTCCATTTTAGTAAGGGCTTCTCGGATCACTATTTGTTTTTAAAATTACACCTTCAACCAACCTGCACTTCCTACCCCATTCTTGCTTAATTGTTCTTCTTAGTATTTATTGCCATGTAAGTTATTATAAATTTTATTTGTTTGTACTGTTTATTGTCTATTTTGTATAAAATATTTAATTCCATGAGATCAGGCATTTGTGTATATTTTGTTCACTGCTATAGATCCCAATACTAATCCACTAAGTATATGAGAAAAAATTGTGGAATAAATAAATGGAAGCAGGTGAAAATGAATGAAGATCTACATATTTACCTCCCTAGTGACTTTTCACTTGATTTGTATGTGTACTCATTAATTAATCATTTTGCTTGAATGATTGAATGATGGGGTTTCAAGCCTCTCCCACAGAAACAAAGAAAATAAGAGCTAAGTTACGGTTCTGTTAACAAAGGCCAATGAACAAGTTATTCGTAAAGTACAACTAATGTATATCTCCAAATAGGTAGTCCATCCTTTATTGACCATAGTGGCATAAACTACAAAACTCTCACAATTTGCAAATAAGTTAGAATTACCAACAATTACATTAAATAGTAAACTAATTGACACTTTATAAAATGTAAAATGTATGAGAATATCTTGAACATCAGCATAATATATAGCAATAATTGGAATAATGATGTGTCAAAGTTCTGCATTCATACCTCATCTCTGGTTAAATAAGCCCCTTTTCCACCTACATGACTTTTCTTTTTAAGCTCATTTCATATATATATATATATATATACACACACACACACACACACACACATAAAGATACCTACTGTATTTTGAGCTTAAATAATATTCTCTGTGGTATTTCTGTGAGATACTTTACAAATCTTGTTTTTTTTTTTTTTTTTTTTTTGAGATGGAGTCTCTCTTTGTCACCCAGGCTGGAGTGCAGTGGCATGATCTTGGCTCACTGCGACCTCTGCCTCCTGGGTTCAAGCAATTCTTCTGCCTCAGCCTCCTAAGTAGCTGGGATTACAGGCGTCCACCACCACGTCCGGCTAAATTTTGTATTTTTAGTAGAGATGGGGTTTCAATATGTTTGCCAGGCTGGTCTCAAACTCCTGACCTTGTGATCTGCCCACCTCGCCCTCCCAAAGTGCTGGGATTACAGGCGTAAGCCACCGCACCTGGCCTGCAAATCTTAAGACCTCTTTTCTACCTATCAATTCTGTAATCTCTGCTCTGTATAACTGCTTGCATGTCCCAAACTGTTACCTAATTGACAAAATTGTTTCCTTGTTTTCCCTGAAAAAGTGATTTATTGCTTTTATTATAAATGGCAATATTTGTTCCCTCTTAGCCTTTGCCTTGCTCATGTTATCATCATCATCACCATCATTTTCAGCCCTCATCTATCAGTCAGCCACTGGGTAGCCTAAATTAACAATAAACTTCCTGTAGAAACTTTCAGGATGATTATTTCCTGTGCTGTGCAGAAGCTTTTAAACTTGTTGTGATCCCATTTGTCCATTTTACTTTGGTTGCCTGTGCTTGTAGGGTATTAGTCCAAAAATTTTTGCCCAGAACAATGTCCTGCAGAGTATCCCCAATGTTTTCTTGTAGTAGTTTTGTAGTTTGAGGTCTTATATTTAAGTCTTTAATCTATTTTGATTTGATTTTTGTATATGGCCAGAGATAGAAATCCAGTTTTCTTCTGCATATGGATATCCGTTTTTCCCAGTACCATGTACTAAAGAATCTTTCTTCCCCAATGTGTGTTCTTGGGACCTTTGTCAAATATGTGTTCACTATAGGTATAAGGATTTGTTTCTGGGTTTTCTATCATGTTGCATTGGTCTATATGTCTGTTTTTATGCCAATACCATGTTGTTTTGCATACTGTCACTCTGCAGTATAATTTGAAGTTGGGTAATGTCACTCCTCCAGTTCCTTCCTCTTTTTGCTTAAGACAGCTTTGGCTATTCTGGGTCATTTGTGGTTCCATATAACTTTTAGATTTTTTTTCTATTTCTGTAAAAAAAAAATGTCACTGATATTTTGGTAGGAATTTCATTGAATCTGTAGACTGCTTTGGGTAGTATGCACATTTTAACAATATTAATTCTTCCAATCCATGAACATGAAACATTTTTTATTTTTTTTGTGTGTCTTCTTCATTTCTTTCATCAGTGTTTTATAGTTTTCATTATAGAAATATTTCACTTCTTTTTAAAATTTCTAGGTATTTAATTTTATTTGTGGATATTGTAAATGGAGTTACTTTTTTATTTCCTTTTCAGATTTCTCACTGGTGGCATATATAAATGTTACTGATTTTTTATGCTGATTTTTTTATCCTGCAACTTTACTGAGTTTGTTCATCAGTTTTATTAGTTTTTTGATGGAGTCTTTAGGTCTTTCCGTATACAAAATCATATCATAGCAAACAAGGATACAAGCATCCTTGTATCCCAGGGATAAATCCCATTTGGTCAAGATGAAAGGATCTTTCTAATATATTGTTGAATTCAGTTTGCTAGTATTTTACTGAGAATTTTTGGATGAATATTCATCAGAGATATTAGCCTGTAATTTTCTTTTCTTCATGTGTCTTTGTCTGGTTTTGGTATCAGGGTAATACTGGCCTCATAGAATGAGTTTGGAAGTATTCCCTCCTCCTCTATTTTTCAGAATAGTCTGACTAGAATTGGTATGAGTTCTTTAAGTCTTTGGTCAAATTCAGCAGAGAAGCCACTGGGTCATGGGCTTTTCTTTTCTGGGAGACTTTCCATGAAAGCTTCAATTCTGTTACTTGTTACTGGTCTGTTCAGGTTTTGAATTTCTTCTTGGCTCAGATTTCATAGGTTGTATGTGTCTAGGAATTTGTCCATTTCTTCTAGATTTTCCAGTTTGATGGCATATAACTGCTTATAGCAGCCACTAATGATCCTTTGAAGTTCTGTGGTATCAGTGGTAATATCTCATTTTTCACCTCTGATTTCATTTATTTGGATCTTCTCCCTTTTATCTTACCTAGTCTCACTAAAGATTTTTCAATTTTGTTTAACTTTTCAGAAAACCAGCTTTCTGTTTCATTGATCTTTAGTATTGTTTTCTTCATTTCAATTTCATTTATTTCTGCTCTAATCTTTATTATTTGTTTTTCCCACTAAGTTTGAGTTTGGTTTGCTCTTGCTTTTCTAGTTCTTAAAGATGCATCATTAGGTTGTTTATTTGAAGTCTGTCTTCTTTTTTAGTGTAGGTACACATAACTATAAACTTGCCTCTTAGTATTGTTTTTACTGTATCTCACAGGTTGTGGTATGTTGTGTTTCTTTTCTCTTTTGTCACAATCATCTTTTAAATATTCTTCTTAATTTATTCATTGACTCACTAGTCATTCAGAAGCATATTATTTAATTCCATGTGCTTGTATAGCTTCCAAAATTCCTCTTGTTATTGATTTCCAGTGTTATTCCACTGTGGAAGGAGAAGTTACTTGATATTATTTCAGGTTTTATTAAAAATGTTTTAAGACTTGGTATGTGATCTAACATATGATCTATCCTTGAGAATGAGCCTTGTGCTGAAGAAAAGATATCATTCCATTGCATGAAATATTTTAAAAATATCTATTAGGGTCATTTGGTTGATAGTGAAGATTAAGTTTGATGTTTCTTTCTTGATTTTCTGTTTGAAAGATCTGTTCAATTCTGAAAGTGGGGTTTTGAAATCTCCAGCTAATATTGTATTGGGATCTATCTCTCTCTTTAGCTCTAATAATATTTGCCTTATATACTTGGGTGTTCCATTGTTGGTACATATATATTTTAATTTTTTATATCTCTTGCTGAACTGACCATTTATCATTACATAGTGACCTTCTCTGTCTCTTACAGCTTTTGTCTTAAAACCTATTTTTTTCTGATGTAAGTATAGCTACTCCTACTGGTTCCAGATATTCTAAAATATTTGGATGTTGTGCTATAAGCTGCACCTGCTCTATGGTGCACCACAAGCCCAGTGATGCTGTGGTTCTTGAAGACTCATAGAGATATTGCCTTGTTGGTCTTAGACAAAATCCCAAAGAATTCTCTGGATTACCAGGCAGAGTCTCTTGTTTACCTTCCTTATTTTCTCCCAAGCAAATGGGATCTCTTTGTTCTAAGCTACTGGGGGCTGCGGGTGGAGTGACAAAATCACTTCTGTGGCCACCGCTACTAGGGCTGCACTGGTTGAGACATAATGCCAGCACAGCACTGAGTCTCACCCAAGGCCTGATTTAACCACTCCCTGGCTACTGCCTATGTTCACTCAAGGCCCTGGGTTCCTATAATCAGCAGGTGACAAGGCAAACCAGGACAGTTTACTTCCCTTCATGGCAGGGAGTTCCCCCAAGTGCTGGGCAGGTCCAGAGATACCAGGAGCCGGGTACTAGAGTCAAAAACTTAGAAGTCTACCTGGTGTTTTAATGCACTGCAGCTCAGTTGGCACTCAAACCTCAGGACACAGTCCTTCCCACTCTTCCCTCCCATTTTCAAAGACAGAGAAGCCTCACCATGTGACCATCACCACCACAGGCTCACAGAAAGTACTGCCAGACTATTGCCAATGTTCCCTTAAGACCCAAGGCCTCTTTAGTCAGCTTGTGGTAAATGCTGCCTGGCCTGGGACTCACCCTATAGGACAGTGGGTTCCTCTCTGGTCCAGTGTCAGTCCAGAAGTGCCATCTAAGGGCCAAGTCCTGGAACCAGGGACTCCAAGAGTCCACTTGGTGCTCTACCCCTCTGTTGCTGAGCTGGTACCTAAGGTGCAAGATAAAGTCACCTTTACGTTTCCCTCTGCTTTTCTCAAGCAGAAGGAATCTTGCACCATAGTCACCACAGCTGGGAATGTGCTGATTCGCACCTGAAGACAGCAAGTCTCAGAGTGTCAACCATGGCTCTTAACACCGTAGCACATGGGTATCACTCCTGATTGTTCAGTGGCCAAGGGCTCTCTAGTTAGCAGGTTAATAATTCTACCAGTACTAGCTTCTTCCCTTCAAGACGGAGAGTTCCCCTTCTGTGGCTAAAGATGTGACTAGAAATGCCATTCAGGAGCTAGGGCCTGGAACAGGGGCCTCATGACTCTGACCAAAGCCTTACTCTGCTGTGGTTGAGTTTTGTCCAAGATGCATGACAAAGATCTCCCCACTTTTCCCTCTCCCTTCCTCAAGTGAAAGGAAGGGGTCTCTTTTGTAGCCGTGAGCTGTGTAGCCTAAGGTTAGGGGAGGGGTGATGCCAACACTCCTTTGTCACCTGGTTGGTGTCCCAGTAGATCATGTGCCCCTCATTCCTCTGGCTCTGGGCCCAGTTCAGAGCTAGGACTTACCCAGGATTTGCAGTCTTTGTTGCTTAAATTCTCTTTCAAGTTTATTTTGGGCCCCAGAGCACTTTGGCCCCAAAATGGCGAGGTTTGTGGGAATTCAAGTTTTGACCTCTGGGATCAGTGATTCCTCTCTAACGAGGGCTGGTTTAAATGCTCCCTTCATGGGCAGGAGTCAGCTGAGTTTGGTCCAGTGTTTTTTCTGCTATCACAGGGCAGGACTGAGTTTTATGCCCCACAATGACTGTGGTTTCCCTCTCCCCAGAGCACAGAACACTCTGTACCACTCCACCATTACCAGAATATGGGGGAGGTGTGGCATTGGTAATTCAAGACTGTTTTTCCTACCTCTTCAGTGCCTCTTTCAGTGATACAAAGTTAAAAGCAGGTACTATGAGTGTTCACCTGATTTTTGGTTCTTACGACAGTGCTTTCTTATGTGTGTAGACAGTTGTTAAATTGATGTCTCTGTGGGGGTGATAATCAGTGAAGCCTTCTGTTCCACCATCTTGTTCCATCCTTCTGGCTCTGATTTAGATGATATTTAAATGAGACTTCAAACTTTAAACTTCAAAATTGAAGATGAAACTAGTTAAGACTTTTGGATTTATTGAGATGGAATGAATGCTACGAATTATAGGAGGTGAAGGATGGAGTAAAACATGGATTGAGTTTGTTTCCCCACAGAAATATTTATCTTGAAATTTTAAGCTGAGTGTGATGGTATTAGGAGGTGGGCTCTTAGGGAGATGACTGGGTCATAAGGATAGGGCCCTCATTAGTAGGATTAGTTCTCCTTTCAAGGAGACTCCAGAGAGCTCTGTCACCCTCTCTGTTATGTGAGGAAAAAAGGACCTTTACTGGAACCTGACCATCTTGGTACCCTGATCTCAGACTTCCAGTTTTCAGAACTAGAGAAACAAATTTTTGTTTTTTATAAGCCATCAGTCTCTGGTAGTTTGTTGCAACAGCTCAAGTAACTAAGACTGTTGCCTTACCAGACTAATACAGTAAATTTCCCAAATTCATCCATCTAAGGAAATGCTAGAGGTAGAATATGAATCAGAAAATTAACTCAAGTCTGCATTATGAGAAACTTCTCGGTAACCTTTCACAGGCATGAGTTCAATTAAAAAATGAAAGAAAATTAGCCGAGAAGAGGGTCCCAAAATTGAAAAGTTCTCTGAGCCTTGCTAAGACTTTAGAAGACATGTTCCTTTTTGCAGTCTTATAGTATCAACAGGCAAATGTATTTGCAACTCCACCTTTTTATAATGAACAATTTGTTTAAGTATTGTGGATGCCTCAAATTATTTTATATTCTATATACATTTCCTTCCTTCCTCAATATGTTTCATTCCTTCCTAAAACTTCACATTAGTTTCCTGTGGCAGTAGTAACAAATTGTTACAATGTTGTTCAGTATTTTCTTGTTGTTTTAAGTCACCACAAACTGGGTGGCTTAAAACAACAGAAATATTCTCTCACAGTCTGGGGGCTATAAATTCAAAATCAAGGTATAGACAGGGCCATACTATCTCTAAAGGATTTAGGAAAGGATCATTGCAGCCCATGGAGGAAAGGAAACTAGGGAACCCACAGTGACTGGCAAAATTGATTACTTTAACTAGATTATAACCTTCCTAAAGACTGCTGACATATTTTATTCCTCTAGGGGGCATATTTTATGTCCCTCAGACATTCCACACATTCCTATAAGAGATTATTGGTGGAATTATTATTTCTTTCTCAGTTTAGATCAGGTTTCTTCTTCTGGTCCATCATCATTTATTAATTTCACGAACATTTATTAATTGTCAATTATGTGCCAAACACAATGCAACAATATAAAAACAGATTTTTTTAAAAAATAAAATAAAATAAAAACAGAAAATATGCCTTAGTTTTTTTTTTTTTTTTTTGGTTTGTTTGTTTTTGTTTTGAGACGGAGTCTCAATGTCTCTGAGGCTGGAGTGCAGTGGCGTGATCTCGGCTCACTGCAAGCTCCGCCTCCTGGGTTCACACCATTCTCCTGCCTCAGCCTCTGGAGTAATTGGGACTACAGGCACCCGCCACCACGCCCGGCTAATTTTTTGTATTTTTAGTAGAGATGGGGTTTCACCTTGTTAGCCAAGATGGTCTCCATTTCCTGACCTCGTGATCCGCCCACCTCAGCGTCCCAAAGTGCTGGGATTACAGGCGTGAACCACCGCGCCTGGCCTGCCTTGGGTTTTAATCACTTTCATCTTTGTTATAATTTTTGGAGTCAGATATTTCCATCTAAATTACTATGTGCTTTTGCTTATTTTATTTATATTACATTATTCTTCTCTATTAGCAAAATTAGGTATGCATAAAATAGAAACTCCTTAAAGACAGAGTTTCTTGGCTATTTCATGAATATTCCTTGAAAACCCTATAAAGTATAATATGTTGCAATAAAGTATATATTCACTTAATGAAATAATGGAAAAAGCAAGAAAGAAAATCAAATTATAACCTTAAGAGTATTTTTAAAACTTTTTATTTTATAGGGAAGAGAAGTTGATATTGTAGCTTTCTGAAGCTGAGTTTGAATCACTGTACTATATTTGATAATATCACACAGATCAACATCTTTGACTGCATCTCTCAATACATGTACTAATTGCTTAAAGAGAAACTAACAATATCCTTGGATAATAGCAGTCTGAGAGATAATTAAGAATGGGAAAAATACATCAATATATTTGCTATTGTGGGTTACCAAATATAATGAAATTAAGCCAAAATTGCTTTTTCTGAAAGGAAAATACACTCATTTTATTTCAGGTCAACTAATAACTTATTATACCTAAGAAAGTAGAGCATTGCTACAGCCTTTTATGTTACCTTGGAAAAAGGTTATTTCAACACTATCATTAATTTATTAGTACAAAACTGGATAATTTCCCCAAGGTTCTTAAAATTTGAGAGTATATCTTTGAGGCTTCTGAAATGCAATTATTGGGAAATGAAGAAAAAGCTTAAATTGGAAATAATGTAATAATCTTTGACTTCTAATATCACAATCAATCCAAAGAGAGTAGTTTTACCGTGTATAGAGTATAAAGTGAAAATGAACCTCTCGCTCTAATTCGTGTTGTAATATGTTTGTGTGCCTGGATGTGTATATTTTCATCTTGTTAAAAACAACGCAAAGATATTTATGAAATAGATTAGTCATAATTCAATAAAAGGAAATAAAAGGAACCTAAAATCACCAAATAATTGATAAATCATAATAGGTTTTAGGAAGTGTACAAAGGCCAGGTACAATTTCAGACCTGAATTTCAATAAAGTAGAAAAAATTCTTTATTTCTACTTATAGTTTTGGCCCAAAACCCCACATAATCTCCAAACCGGATATACTGGGCTAGATTATAAGGAAGTGTCAATGACTCTTTAGACTCCGAAAGGCTCAGTAACTGTTTAAGATACCTCAGAGAAACAGTGAATTTCTGAGAGCAAGTCCAGGCAGACGTTATATCTGAGATTTCGTGTTCTTCTCGAGAGCCTCAGTGGAAAGGGAAGATTTGGAGATTGGGGAATAAACAGTCTGGAAGGAGAATTAGCTGACTGAGCAAACTCCAAACTCCCCTTTTCTGGCAGAATGACTGGAAATTTTGAGCCCAACACTTTAATACATTTTGTCTTATACACCTCTCCTTAACTCACATACTTAGCAACTTGGTTGCTTTTGTTGGTTATAAAACCTCATAAAACTCCACTCCAAGTCAAATATCTAAAATGTAAGTTCCTAAGCATTATTCACTTATTTCAGGATTGGTCCTCTTTGGAGGCTTGGGAATAAATATTTTGTGCTGTAATGTTGACAATGTACTTCCGATAAACTATATCTCAATGAAAGGCAAGGACCAAGTGAAAGAAAATGACTCAGGTGTACTTAGATATATTTGAAAAATTATTATTTTATTTCCTTATTATGAATATAGAATTGAACTATTGCATTATGTTATCTGTATCTCATTGTAAAAAATGCAATTATTTATTATTGCTTTACTAGGAAGCTTTGAGAAACTTTCTGTGTTCATTCTCTTCACAGTTAAGATGTGATATTCTTGACATTATAGAAAATGCCATCATATAACTTTCATTTAATTACATTTATATTCAGCAAACTTAATCTAATTCAAATTTCTGTATTTATAACTTGAATATATAAATTTATTTTTAATAAAAAAGGAAATCAAGTTTTGTATCATAAACCAAAACATTTACTTTGAGAAATTAATGAGAGATTTTATAAGGAAAGACATTTTATTGTTAATGTTTCTTAGCTAAGGAAAAATATAGCTATGCTCTTTTACCGTTTATTTTAGATATTTAATTTTCTTGAATTTGGCATCTGCAAAAATGACCTGAACTATAAGAGGTTATACACAATAAAATTACCAAAATGCTTGGAAATTAAGGACTTCAAAATCAAGCTAATGTCTTCTGCTCCGTGTTCCTACAACTGTTTGAGCTACAACATTAAAGAATACTAAGCATCATATTCTTCTGTAAATCTAGATTAAGATGACTCTTTTAAAGTTACACTTTTCTGTTGATGCGTTGTAGTTATATTACATTTGAAAATAAGCATTTAAAACTCCACAAAAGGAAAAACAGATTCATAGCCAAATTACCCATTTAAGTGAAAAATGGTTCAGCTGAACAGTAAACCTGACTGATATCAGGCTTTATTGCAATTTAGAGCCAATTGACAAAGTCATTGTCAATGAGTGGCTATTTTACAGAATGTCTTTTACCCTCCAAAAATTGTTATACTTTTCCCAAAACATCTTTCACATGCTGAACTCGATATACCACTTATTTCCCCTCTCAGTACTGTAAATGATATGCATGAACTTCCTATTCCTCACTCCCATATTATTTTCTTTGTATAATCTCCATTTTCAAGTCTGTCTATTTCCAGGAAACTCATCTAGACAGTTTTAAATTCAATAATAGATAAATGTTTGATTTGGTCTCATTTACTATGACCAAGCAAGTTATAATAGTTCTCTAACTGTTGGTTGTTGACCTCAAAACAGTAATTTTTATCTAGTGAAGCTTTTCTGAATAGACAATGAAAAACAAACTCTCTGAATCATTCATTCATACTCATTTTGATACACCTGGGTAAATGAATCTAAAAGTGAATAAATGCATAAGCCTTTCACATTTTTAACCTACTTTATTATATTCAGCATTTGCTTATTTACTGATAATGAGCACTATAGTCTTGAGAAATCCGAAAAAACAGAAAACTTTTCTTATTCTCATAAAGTTCACATCTATTTGTAAGTTGCATTTAACTATAGGCCCTATAAAACAAAGCAAAAATATTTTCAAATTTACTCTGTGAATACTGAACATAATGAAATAAATGCCTAGGAGTATTCATTATTTTTCCTTTTTGTAAAAAACAATTTTCTCTTCAAAAATCTTATTGTGTATCTGCTGTGCTAAATTCTTTCATTATGAAAGAAAAATAAATCCTGCATCTACGTGATTAAAGTCTAAGGTGCACATGCAAATATATTATTACCACATATCAGCTCTTTAATTATTTCATTCATCAAATGCTTATAGAAGTCCTTCTGTGAACCAGTCTCTGCCAGAAACTGGGGATATAACAGTGTGCAAAATTATGGTCCTGCCTTCAAAGATTTTGATAATTTTTGGAGGAGACATGGGGTAATAAATATAATACAAATAAACATCAGTTTTTAAACTGTCACAAGTATTATGAGGAAAAAGCAAATAGTATATATGAATAGGACATGATCTAGTTTGGACTGAAAAAACAATGAAGTTATCCACACACATATGACTTCAATTGACAGCTGTTTTCACAAGTTGTAAAACAAGTTAGGAGAAGGAAGAGAAGATGAAAAACAACTTTAATGGAGACTTGGCTAAAACTATATTCTTGACAATGCTCATAAGTGAAAATAAATAATTTATGGGGGAAAAATCTATGTATATAACCTTTACTCACTTTACCCAGCGAGTCTTCACTTTAAAGTCTTCTGGTATTTTAAGTGAGCTGGTCTTTATTTTCACTTAACACACTCATTTAGAAGATTGAATATTGAGCGACCATTTTAATAATCAGTTTAGATAAAGGAAATCAATCAGCAAAATCTTTCTAGAATTTCTTTGACAGTCTCCTACACGTTCGACAAACTTATTCAGATGCACGTTCCAAATAAAAAAAATAAACTGTACATCATTCATGAAGGGTTATATGCTATTCACAAAAGTGTTACTAAATTTTTGCACATTGCCCATAAATGTATTATTTAAAACTCATGGTTACGTTTTAAAAATCGAATGTGAAAACAGAACCACGAAAGAAAAGGAAGACAGAACAAGAAAATCACTATGCAGAAAGACCTAAATTCTCATACTCCATTCACAGAGAATGTGCTCTCACAGAGAACATTGAATGTGATTGAACAGTGATTCATGTAAAAAGTGGCAATAGCTGTATTAGTCAGGATTATTCAGAGAGGACAGCCATGGGCCTACTACAAAGTGGCAAAAATTTTGTGAATGGGTTACTGGGGGTAATTTTAAGTAGTACTATTTCCATTTCCACCCTTTATTCTTGACATCACAAATCTTGGCTATGGGAGAAATAGTACTGTATAATGGATGCTGATTCAAAGTATATATAGTCTGGGAAAACTTTTCCAGCCCTGCAAAGTATTGCCACCTAGCTGGTGCTGTAACTGAGCCCTCAAAAGGTCATTCCACTGCTCTGTCAAACCAACTGTTCAGTATGGTGGAAAATATGGTTAAGACCCATGTGCATGGGCTTATGGTCCCACTGCTTTTGCTGTGAGGTGTGTTCCCTGATCAGAAACAATGCTGTGAGGAATATCGTAACAGTGAATAAGGCATTCTGTAAGTCCATGAATGGTAGATTTGGCAGACACATTGTATGCAGGGAAGCAAACTGTACCTAAATAGAGTAAGGATCTGTTTCAATAAGAACAAAGTGCTTCCCCTTCCCTGATGGAGGTGGGCCAATATGATCAACTTGCCTCTAGGTAGTAGGCTGAACACCCAGATAAATGATGCCATGTTGGAAAAATTGTTCATCTCTACTACTAGCAGATTAAACACTCAGCAGAAACCATAGTCAGGTCTGCCTTGGTGAGTAGAAGCCCATGTTGCTGAGCCATGCATAACCTCTGTCTCTCCATCTCTGCCACCATGGCCTCTTCATTCATGAGCCCATTGGATGATGACAGTGGTATCTGGGGAAAGAGGCTGACCGGTAACCACTGGACAGGCCATCCTATCCACTTGACTTGTAAAACCCTTCTCTGCTGAGGTCACTCTTTACTGAACATTCACATGGCACACATATATTTATATTTTCTGCCCACAGAGGTCTATCCTGATACCTCTTCCTCAAATTTCCTTGTCATGAATTTTTCAATCATGTTTCTTCCACGCTCCTAACCATCCAGCCAAGCCATTGGCTACAGCTAATAAATCGGTATGTTATTACACATCTGGACATTTCTTCTTCCAGAAAAATGAACAGCTAGGTGTACTGATCAATGTTCTGCCCGCTGGGAAGATTTCTCTTCACCACTGTCCTTCAGGGATGCCCCAAAATAAGGCTATTATGCTGCAGCTGTCCACTTTTGAGTGATGCTTGCATATCACACGCGAGCATCTATAAACCAAGCCCTAGTCTCCTCTTCCTTTGTTGACTGATGGTAGGGAAGTCCCCCATGAGACCATAGGGGCAGGTTGAGAGACAGAAGGAAGTGAAGCAGGAGTGGGTACCATGGACAACTGGGACACTTTTTTGTATAACTTACTTGTTTCTTCAGGGCCTTCTTAAGATCAATCACACATATGCCATTTCCACTTCATGATGAAGTGCTGCTTAGCTCGTCCGATTTTATGGCTTGGTGCATCAGATAACTCTCAGTGAATGAGGAGCAGCTCAAGTTGCATGGTAACCTGATAGCCTGTGGTTAAGTGTTCAGCCTCTACTAAGTCTCAGCCAGTCAAGAGCTGTTTATCAAAAGGAGAGAAGTTGTCTAATTATCTGCAGAGAATGGAAGAGCTTTGCTCCAAAATCTTGAGGAACTGTACTGTGAGTCACCTATGCTGGCCTACCAAATTCTCCAAACAGCATCTTTACCACTGACACTTCAAGTGTTATTGGATCTGCTGAATAATATGTTCTAGTAGCAGAGGAGCTTGCCCAGCAGCCTGGACCTTTTGCAGAGCTTTCTACTTTTCTGAGCCGCAGTCAAAGCTATCAACTCTATGAGTCCCTCAGTAAATTTGATAAATGAATTCAGTAAAGTTTCAGGATACCAAATAAATGTACAAAAATCAATTCTACAGATCATTTTTACCACTTGAAATTCCTTTAAAGCATAAATTTTGATTTCAATTTAAATTCCATCTCTCATTTAAGAAGTAACACACTGAAATGAGAATCATATTGCCCCCAAAATCTAACCTTTACTAGGAATGGTGCATTTTGGTTGTAGAAGTGGCAGATCTAACAACTTATCTTCCACCTTCGAAGAAAAATCTCAACATGCACTCACCAATGGACCACTAGAAATTTTAATAAGATAGTACATTCCAGAATTTGTCATATTGATTTCCTACTCTTTGGCATGTTAACGCCTTACCAGTAAGTCTGGAGTCGTGGAGTCGTGGAGTCGTTTTTATTTCTTGCTCCCTGGGCCCAGTTAGCCTAATATCGTCAATGTAATGGATAGTATAGAATCTAGTGGAAGCGAAGGATGATCAAAAGCACTGTAAACTGAACTATGTATAGGGTTAGAGAGTTGATATACCCCTGAGCTACAACATGGAAGGTGCATTGCTGGCCTTGCCCACTGAAAGCAAACTGCTTCTGATGGTCTTTATTGGCAAGGATGGAGAAAAAAGGCATCTACCAGATAAATAGCTGCATACTAGGTACAGGGAATGTGTTAATTTGCTCAAGCCATAAAACCACAGCTGGTATAGCAGCTGCAGTTGGAGTCACCACGTGGTTAAGCTTATGATAATCCATTGTGATTATCCAAGATCCATCTGTGATCTGTGCAAGCCAAATAGGAGAGTTGAATCGAGATGTGATGGGAATCACCACCTCTGCATCCTACAAGTCTTTGATGTGGCACTAGTTGCTATAATCTTTCAAGGAATATTATATTGCTTTTGGTTTACTATTTTCCGAAGTACAGGAAATTCTAGTGGCTTCCACTTGGTCTTTCCCATCATAATACCTCTCACTGTATGGGTCAGGAAACCAATGTGGGAATTCTGTCAGCTACTGAGTGTACCTAGGCCAATTATGCACTCTGGAACTGGAGAAATAGTCACAGGATGGGTTCAGGGACACACTGAATCTGCTGTGAGGTGAACCAGAACCAAAATTCCATTGGTCACCTGACTTTCATAAGCCCCTACTCTAACCTGTGGGTCACAGTGACATTTTGAGTCTCCTAGAATTAGTGTCGGTTCAGAGCCAGTGTCCAGCAGTCTCTAAAAGTTCTGATCATTTCCTTTCCTACATGCACAGTTACTCTGGTAAAAGATTGTAGCTCACTTTGGGGAAGGCTGGAAAAAGGATTAGCCGAATACATTTTTGATAGTAGACCAGAGTCCTTCCCGCAAAGGACATGGCAGATCTCTTAATTTAAGGTGTTCTGGGTTGATAAATGAGCCCAAGTCTAGGAATTGACTTAGGAAGGGTGACTCTCTTCTTTTGATTCAAGTTAGAGTTTCCTTCACTTGACCTAGAACTTTTCTGCTTATAAAGATTAAGTAAGATTTCAGTAGGCTTCTCATTTATCTCACTTCTAGGAACACTAGAAGATTTGATCCTTCCTCCTAATTAACTATATGACCATGTACTCCCCCTTAGAATTTGCTTTCAAATGTAGAAATAGGAAAAAATAATATCTAGCTTTTATTTGTATCTTCTAGATAAAATAAAACAATAGATAGGTCTACAAGCATAACACTCATAGTAATGAATCCTAAATATACAGAATTATTTTCATGACAATAACTTTACAGTATTAGGAACATTCAGAAGTGGAATATATGTTCAAAATAAATCAGAAGATTTGATTATTTAAGTAAAATTTCACATATTTACGTGTTGCTTTGTAGATTTTAGTCCCTCTGCTCACATTTAAAGAACTATTATCTAATATATGTAGCAGCAAAATGCAAGTTTAATATGTACTCTTCTAAATTATTTTAGCATCAATCTATTACAACTGGTAGAAATTTAATTTTGACTCATTGTGTTTATTATCAGGAAAAAAATTTCTTCTTATTTTACTTATACAGTTTTATTTATTTTTATTGTTTTGAAACAGAGTATTGCTCTGTTACCCAGGCTGGAGTGCATGTGCCACAATCCCAACCCACTGCAGCCTTGACATCCCAGGCTAAAGCAGTCCTCCCACCTCAGCCTCCCAAGTGACTTAGCACCACAGGCACTCCATCACGCCTGGCTAATTGTTGTATTTTTTGTAGAAATGGGGTCTCACAATGTTGCTCAGGCTGGTCTCAATCTCCTAGGCTAAAGCGATCCTCCTGCCTCAGCCTCCCAAATTGTTAGGATTATAGGCATAAGCCACTGCACCCAGCCTACTTATACAACTATATAAAGAAAATATTACATCATTTTCAAAAGATCATGTCATTTTATGAAGACAGCAGAATGATTTTATTTTATAGAATAGTTCATCATCAATGACAAGAAATTATCAGAGTTATTATATTGCCGAGGAACAGTTTCCCTGTTGCAGAGAGCTGATGTTGCAGCTGAGACTGAAGGCTGACGAGAGGCAGAATTGCTTTTTACTTGAGACACTCTTGTTCTCTTAAAGCCATCAATTAATTTCATAAAGCCCATCCACATTACTGAAGTTATTCTACTTTGCTCAAAAATCTACTAATTTAAATGTTAATCATAACTGAAAAACACCCCCACAGTAACTTATAGAACAGTGTTTGCCATCTGAATACCATAGTCTAAACACATTGACTCATAAATTTTACCATCACAAGCACAATGATATCATATGATTCTGAGTGCATAAGGCAAGCCCATTATCTAGTAATAAATTTATTTTCAACAAATTACAATGCAACTAAGACCTCATATTTGAAGACCAGATTGAGCATATTCTGATTACTTGAGCTCAAGAGTTCAAAAATTGTTTACAGTTTGGGATTTGAAAGAAGCAAAATTATTTTTTTAACCAACTAAATATGGGACATTATCTAGAACTCATGAATGTATTGCATAAAATAATTGTATGCACAAACATATTTTTATAGAGTTTTAGAGTGGAAAAAAAGGAATTTTCTCTTGTGTTGAAAAATCTACTGATTCTCTTCAATGAGGGCTAAAAATGCAAGATAATATATAACTATAGAAACTAAACTTTCTCATTTATTCTGTCAGTGTTCCTGACATGACATCTCTTACAAGAAATTTGACATACAGTGCCTTTGATTTATTTGGTTATATGCTAGTATCTTCTGACAAAATATTAGTTTTTGGAGACCAAGGATGATATCTTACCTTTCTTTATATCCCTGGCACATGTCAGTGTGTACAGGGTGAGACTTTAACAATGTTTTGTTTTGTTTTGTTTTGTTTTATATACTTTAAGTTCCAGGGTACATGTGCACAATGTGCAGGTTTGTTACATATGTATACATATGCCACGTTGCTGTGCTGCACCTGTTAACTCGTCATTTACATTAGGTATATCTCCTAATGCTATCCCTCCCCGCTTCTTCCCCCACCTCAAGACAGGCCCCAGTGTGTGATGTTCCCCTTCCTGTGTCCAAGTGTTTTCACTATTCAGTTCCCACCTATGAATGAGAACATGTGGTGTTCAGTTTTCTGTCCTGGTGATAGTTTGCTCAGAATGGTGGTTTCCAGCTTTATCCATTCCCTACAAAGGACATGAACTCATCCTTTGTTATGGCTGCATAGGATTCCATGGTGCATATGTGCCACATTTCCTCAATCCACTCTATCATTGATGGACATTTGGGTTGGTTCCAAGTCTTTGTTATTGTGATTAGAGTCACAATAAACATATGTGTATGTATGTCTTTGTGGCAGCATGATTTATAATCCTTTGGGTATATATCCAGTAATGGGATGGCTGGGTCAAATGGTATTTCTAGTTCTAGATCCTTGAGGAATTGCCACATTGACTTCCTTAATGGTTGAACAAGTTTACAGTCCCACCAACAGTGTAAAAGTGTTCCTATTTCTCCACATCCTCCCCAGCACCTGTTGTTTCCTGACTTTTTAATGATCACCATTCTAACTGGTGTGAGATGGTATCTCGTTGTGGTTTTGATTTGCATTTCTCTGATAGTGAGTGATGATGAGCATTTTTTCATGTGTCTGTTGACTGCATGAATGTCTTCTTTTGAGAAGTGTCTGTTCATATCCTTTGCCCACTTTTTGATGAGGTTGTTTATCTTTTCTTGTAAAGTTGTTTAAGTTCTTTGTAGATTCTGCATATTAGCCCTTTGTCAGATGTGTAGACTGCAAAAATTTTCTCCCGTTCTGTAGGTTGTCTGTTCACTTTGATGGTAGTTTCTTTTGCTTTGCAGAAGCTCTTTAGTTTAATTAGGTCCCATTTGTCCATTTTAGCTTTTGCTGCCATTGCTTTTGGTGTTTTAGTCATGAAGTCCTTGCCCATGCCTATGGCCTGAATGGTATTGCCTAGGTTTTCTCCTAAGGCTTTTATGGTTTTAGGTCTAACATTTTAGTCTTTAATCCATCTTGAATTGATTTTTATATAAGAAGGGATCCAGTTTCAGCTTTCTACATATGGCTAGCCAATTTTCCCAGCACTATTTATTAAATAGGGAATCCTTTCCCAATTTCTTGTTTTTGTCAGATTTGTCAAATATCAGATGGTTGTAGATGTGTGGTATTATTTCTGAGGGCTATATTCTGTTCCATTGATCTATGTCTCTGTTTTGGTACCAGTACCATGCAGTTTTGCTTACAGTAGCCTTGTATTATAGTTTGAAGTCAGATAGCGTGATGCCTCCAGCTTTGCGTAGGATTGTCTTGGCAATGTGGGTGCTTTTTTGGTTCCATATGAACTTTAAGGTAGTTTTTTTTCCAATTCTGTGAACAAAGACATTGGTAGCTTGATGGGGATGGCATTGAATCTATAAATTACCTTGGGCAGTTTGGCCATTTTCATGATATTGATTCTTCCTATCCATGAGCATAGAATGTTCTTCCATTTGTTTGTGTCCTCTTTTATTTCATTGAGCAGTGGTTTATAGTTCTCCTTGAAGAGGTCTTTCACATCCCTTGTAAGTTGTATTCCTAAGTATTTTATTCTCTTTGAAGCAATTGTGAATGGGAGTTCACTCACGATTTGGCTCTCTGTTTGCCTGTTATTGGTGTGTAGGAATGCTTGTGATTTTTGCGCATTGATTTTGTATCCTGAGACTTTGCTGAAGTTGTTTATCAGCTTAAGGAGATTTTGGGCTGAGACAATGGGGTTTTCTAAATATACAATCATGTCATCTGCAAACAGGGACAATTTGACTTCCTCTTTTCCTAACTGAATACCCTTTATTTCTTTCTCTTGCCTGATTGCCCTGGCCAGGACTTCCAACACTATGTTGAATACGAATGGTGAGAGAGGACATCCCTGTCTTGTGCCGGTTTTCAAAGGGAATGCTTCCAATTTTTGCCCATTCAGTATGATATTGGCTTCGGGTTTATCATACAAAGCTCTTATTATTTTGAGATACATCCAATCAATACCTAGTTTATGGAGAGTTTTTAGCATGAAAGGTGTTGAATTTTGTCAAAGGCCTTTTCTGCACCTATTGAGATAATCATGTGGTTTTGGTCTTTGGTTCTGTTTATATGATGGATTATGGTTATTGATTTGCATATGTTGAACCAGCCTTGCATCCCAGGGATGAAGCCAACTTGATAGTGGTGGATATGCTTTTTGATGTGCTGCTGGATTCGGTTTGCCAGTATTTTATTGAAGATTTATGCATCAATGTTCATCAGGGATATTGGCCTAAAATTCTCTTTCTTTGTTGTGTCTCTGCCAGGCTTTGGTATCAGGATGATTTTGGCCTCATAAAATGAATTAGGGAGGATTCCCTCTTTTTCTATTGATTGGAATTGTTTCAGAAGGAATGGTACCAGCTCCTCTTTGTACCTCGGATAGAAGTTGGCTATGAATCTGTCTGGTCCTGCACTTTTTTTGTTGGTAGGCTATTAATTATTGCCTCAATTTCAGAATCTGTTATTGGTCTATTCAGGGATTCAACTTCTTCCTGGTTTAGTCTTGGGAGGGTGTATGTGTCCAAGAATTTATCAATTTCTTCTAAATTTTCTAGTTTATTTGCGTACAGGTGTATATAGTATTCTCTGATGGTAGTTTGTATTTCTGTGGGATCAGTGGTGATATCCCGTTAATCATTTTTTATTACATGTATTTAATTCTTCCTCTTTTCTTCTTTTTTAGTCTTGCTAGTGTTCTATCAATTTTGTTGATCTTTTCAAAAAACCAGCTCCTGGATTCATTGATTTCTTGAAGGGTCTTTTGTGTCTCTATCTCCTTCAGTTCTGCTCTGATCTTAGTTATTTCTTGCCTTCTGCTAGCTTTTGAATGTGTTTGTTCTTGCTTCTCTAGTTCTTTTAATTGTGTTGTTGGAGTGTCAATTTTAGATCTTTCCTGCTTTCTCGTGTGGGCATTTAGTGCTATAAATTTCCCTCTACACACTGCTTTAAATGTGTCCCAGATATTCTGGTATGTTGTGTTTTTGTTCTCATTGGTTTCAAAGAATGCATTTATTTCTGCCTTCATTTTGTTATGTACCCAGTAGTCATTTGGGAGCAGGTTGTTCAGTTTCCAGGTAGTTGAGTGGTTTTGAGAGAGTTTCTTAATCCTGAGTTCTAGTTTGATTGCACTGTGATCTGAGAGACAGTTTGTTGTAATTTCTGTTTTTTACATTTGCTGAGGAGTGCTTTACTTACAACTATGTAGTCGATTTTGAAATAAGTGTGATGTGATGTTAAGAAGAATGTATGTTCTGTTGATTCGGGGTGGAGAGTTCTGTAGATGTCTATTAGGTCTGGTTGGTGCAGAGCTGAGTTCAATTCCTGGATATCCTTGTTAACTTTCTGTCTCATTGATCTGTCAAATGTTGACAGTGGGGTGTTAATTTCTCCCATTTTTATTTTATGGGACTCTCAGTCTCTTTGTAGGAATCTAAGGTCTTGCTTTATGAATCTGGATGCTCCTGTTTGGATGCATATATATTTAGGATAGTTAGTTTTTCCTGTTGAATTGATCACTTTACCATTATACAATGGCCTTCTGTGTCTGTTTTGATCTTTATTGGTTTAAAGTCTGTTTTATCAGAGACTAGGGTTGTAACCCCTTCTTTTCTTTGTTTTCCATTTGCTTGGTAGATCTCCCTCCATCCCTTTATTTTGAGCCTATGTGTGTCTCTGCACATGAGATGGGTCTCCTGAATACAGCACATTGATGAATCTTGACTCTTTATCCAATTTGCCAGTCTGTGTCTTTTAATTGGAGCATTTAGCCCATTTACATTTAAGGTTAATATTGTTATGTGTGAATTTGATCCTGTCATTCTGATGTTAGTTGGTTATTTTGCTCGTTAGTTGATGCAATTTCTTCCTAGCATAGATAGTCTTTACAATTTGGCATGTTTTTGCAGTGGCTGGTACCAGTTGTTGCTTTCCCTGTTTAGTACTTCCTTCAGGAGCTCTTATACAGCAGACCTGGTGGTGACAAAATCTCTCAGCTTTAATTTATCTGTAAAGGATTATGAAGCTTAGTTTGACTGGATATGAAATTCTGTGTTGAAAATTATTTTCTTTAAGAATGTTGAATATTGCCCCCCACTATTTTCCGGCTTGTAGAGTTTCTGCCAAGAGATATGCTGTTAGTCTAATGGTCTTCCCTTTGTGGGTAACCCGACCTTTTTCTCTGGCTTCCCTTAATATTTTTTCCTTCATTTCAACTTTGGTGAATCTGACAATTATGTGCCTTGGAGTTGCTCTTCTCGAGGAGTATCTTTGTGGCATTCTTTGTATTCCCTGAATTAGAATGTTGACATGCCTTGCTAGGTTGGGGAAGTTCTCCCAGATAATATCCTGAAGAGTGTTTTCCAACTTGATTCTATTCTCCCCCTCACTTTCAGGTGCACCAATCAGATGTAGATTTGGTCTTTTCACATAGACCCATATTTCTTGGAGGCTTTGTTCATTTCTTTTTACTCTTTTTTCTCTAAAATTCTCTTCTCACCTCATTTCATTCATTTGATCTTCAATCACTGATACCCTGTCATCCACTTGATCAAATCGGCTACTGAAGCTTGTGCATGTGTCACATAGTTCTCATGCCATGGTTTTCAGCTCCATCAGGTCATTTAAGGACTTCTCTACATTGTTTATTCTAGTTAGTCATTCATCTAATCTTTTTTCAAGGATTTTAGCTTCTTTGTGATAGGTTGGTACATGCTCCTTTAGCTCAGAGAAGTTTGTTATTACCAATCATTCGAAGCCTTCTTCCCTCAACTTGTCAAAGTCATTCTCTGTCCAGCTTTGTTCCATTGCTGGTGAGGAGCATCATTCCTTTGGAGGAGAAGAGGCACTCTGATTTTTAGAATTTTCAGCTTTTCTGCTCTGGTTTCTCCCCATCTTTGTGGTTTTATCTACCTTTGGTTTATGATTATGGTGACGTACAGATGGAGTTTTGGTGTAGATGTCCTTTCTGTTTCTTAGTTTTCCTTTTAACAGTCAGGACCTGCAGCTGCAGGTCTGTTGCAGTTTGCTGGAGGCCCACTCCAGACCCTGTTTGCCTGGGTATCACCAGCGGAGGCTGCAGAATAGCAAATATTGCAGAACAACAAATGTTGCTGCCTGATGCTTCCTCTGGAAGCTTTGGCTCAGAGGGGCACCTGGCTGTATGAGGTGTCAGTCGGCCCGTAGTCTCCCAGTTAGGCTACTCAGGGGCCAGGGACCCACTTGAGGAGGCAGTCTGTCTGTTCTCAGATCTCAGACTCCATGCTGGGATAAGCACTACTCTCTTCAAAGCTGTCAGACAGGGAGGTTTAAGTCTGCAGAAGTTTCTGCTGACTTTTGTTCAACTATGCCCTGCCCCCAGAGGTGGAGTCTACAGAGGCAGGCAGGCCTCCTTGAGTTGCACTGGGCTCCACCCAGTTCGAGCTTTTGGGCCACTTTGTTTACCTACTCAAGCCTCAGCCATGGTGGACACCCCTCCCCGAGCCTCACTGCCACCTTGCAGTTCGATCTCAGACTGCTGTGCTAGCAGTGAGCAAGGCTCTGTGGGCGTGGGATCCTCTGAGCCAGGCATGGCATATAATCTCCTGGTGTGCCATTTGCTAAGGCCGTTGGAAAAGTGCAGTATTAGGGTGGGAGTGTCCCAATTTTCCAGGTACCCTCTGTCATGGCTTCTCTTTGCTAGGAAAGGGAATTCTCCGACGCTGTGTGCTTCCTGGTTGAGGTGATGCCCCGCGCTGCTCCATGGGCTGCACCCACTGTCTGACAACCCCCAGTGAGATGAACCTGGTACCTCAGTTGGAAATGCAGAAATCACCCATCTTCTGCCTCACTCATGCTGAGAGCTGCAGATTGGAGCTGTTCCTATTCGACCATCTTGGAACCTCCTCCAACAAATGTTTATAAAACTGAAGTATACTTTGAAGCTTGAAAAATGTTTTCACAAACAGTTAATATTTGCTTCAACCATATTGTGTTCACTGTTATTGTTGTCATTAACAAATAAACACAAATGTGGTGGTGAAAACAACACTTTATTATCTCATAGTTTTACGAGGTGTCATCAGGCTGTCTTCCTTTCTGGAAGTTCTAAGGGAGAATCTGTTTTCTTGCTCATTCAGTTATTGGCAGAATTCAGTTCCTTTTGGTTCTGGACTGAGCTCCCCATTTTCTTACTGGCTATCAGCTGAGGGCTGTTCCCAGCTTCTAAGGACTATTTGAGTTGCTTAGCAAGTTGTTCCCTTCCTTCATCTCTAAAGCAAGTAATGGTGTATTGAGCCTCGTTCATGCTTTCATCTTTTGTCACTGGATCTCTCTGAACCTTCTACCTCTTCAGCTTTAAGAATGCCATGTGATAACATTTTATCCACACAGATAATCCAGGATAACCTTCCTATTTTAAGGTCTGAAGTCTTAACTTCATTTAAGACCAAAAGTCCCTTTTGCCATGTAAGATAATATAGTCACATGTTTCAGGGATTAGAGTGTGAGCATCTCTATGTCGTTATCCAATCTGCCGTATAAAGTATTGTCATAATTATCTTTATTTTATAGGTGCAGAAACTGAGGGAAAGAGGTGACCTGGCACGACACAGTCCACACATGTTAATCACAGAGCTTTACCCCAATCAAACTTTCATCAATGTTAAATCTTTCCATTATTCCAAAATGTCATTTTATCAATGACATGGTTGGAATATTTGTCTCCTCCAAAATTCTGGTTGAAATGTAATTGCCACTGTAACAGTATTAACAGATGGGACTTGTAAGAGATGATTAGGACATAAGGCCTCCACCTTCATGGTTTGAATTGGCGCCATTTAAAAGAGCAAGTCTGGTCCTCTCTCACCTCTCTTGCCCTTTTGTCTTCTGCTGGGAGACTATATAGAAAGAAGGCCCTCACTAGAAGATGGTCCCTCAAACTTATACTTGCCAACCTCCAGAACCTTGAGAGAAAAATTTATATTATTTATAAATTTCCCAGTCTCGGGCATTCTGTTAGTAGAGGCACTAAATGGACTAAGACAATCCCCTAATGTAATGGGAGATTCTCTGGATGTAGCATTGAAATTAGTTAGAGTCATCAAGTAAAAACAAATGAACAAAGCCTATAGCAGCTTTTGAGATGTGGGTTAAAAATTGTCTATATTTTATAATAATAAATAAATAAATGTATACACACAAGATATATGTACATTCAAAATGAAGATAAATAATAACAGGAAATAAAAGGAGGAAGGAGCATGTATACTAATGAGCCCTAGTCTTTATTTATTCTCTTCTTCGTGGTTGAGAACAAACCTTAAGAGCTAAAGCAAGATTGATTTTGAAAAGAAGCTATTTGCAAAGTATAAACAGGAATAAAAAGTCTTATCCAATGGGCTAACAATATAAGACTAGGTGGAAAAATAAGCACTGAAGCTTATGGAACATATAGCAGATTTATATAGATTGACAATTGCTGCAGTATGTTTCCAATAGTCGTTTTATAGAACTATTTACTCATGATGAGACTTGGCATACCTACACACCTTAATAAATTTATATCAGACTAAGCTATGCATTTTAAGAGAGAGACCAGTTCTTGACATTCTCTAAAGCTTCTGGATTACATTTTAGG
The DNA here is from genome assembly GCF_002776525.5 of Piliocolobus tephrosceles. Lineage (NCBI taxonomy): Eukaryota > Metazoa > Chordata > Mammalia > Primates > Cercopithecidae > Piliocolobus > Piliocolobus tephrosceles. Next base: position 142,582,972 of record NC_045434.1, read on the forward strand.
TATAAAAATATAAAATTTAATAGCTGTGTTTTGCAGTTAGTATGTAGTGTGCTGCTGTTGCCATCAAAAAAAAAAAGAGAGAGAAGTAACATACACACACTCACAATGTCCTGTCCAATAAGATACTTTAAGAACTATACAAAACAAAAACTCATGAATTATTCATTTTAAATTTGGCCATTTCAGTGTCTAGCTACAGCACAAATCCAAAATAATCACAAAGAGCAACACAAAAAAGTCTTATTTCTCTAATTGAAAAGAAAATGTACCCTGAATTGAATGAAACTCATCTAAAACTATAATAATTAAAGGATGCAAATACTAATTTCATATTAAATAAAAGTGTAAATATATTGTAATGATAAAGCAAAACTATCAGCCAATTCACTTTTACTACCAGTAAATGTATTACAAAACCACTAAGAAAATTCCGAATTTTTATTGCTTTGATTTTCCATTTCTCTCTCAGATTAAAAAATGAAATTAATAAAAGTGTAAATTTAAAACTATATACTCAACACTTGATTATGTATGTTAATGAAAGTCAAAGCATCAGCATTCAAAAATAAGAGATAATCCCTCAAACATTTGTGTTTGTTATTATAATGTGGTAATATGTACAATTGTGTAAACAGGTTCTGTCCATGTGATAATAAATCAACTGGTTAAACAGTGAATAATTTAGTTAGCTAACGCTTGCTTTTATACATGATGCCAGGCATATGATTTTTTTGTGTGTGTATAAAGGTAACCATTCTTTAACTTAATTAATTTAAGTCACTAAATATTTTCATATATTCTAGACAAAGTCTCATCCATATGGGATGCTGTATATTCCCATATGCAGTTGCTCTGTTACTAGCCCCTGAAGCCATCCGAATCAGTCTTATATGACTGTATAGCACAATGAAGGGGAAATGTCTAGAAACACATGTGGACCAAATCTTTCTCACTGAAGCAGGTATGTGTTCATATCTTCATAGGCAAATCCAAAATAGGCAAAACTATTAACTGTGGTTGTAAATATTTTGTTGGTGGTGGCTGTTAAAATAATTTTGCTTTATTTCAAGAGCTGTAATATGAACAGCCATAGGAGGTAACATGGATAAAAGGAGCACCAAAGTTTTGGGAATTTGGATATCTGGGCTTCTTACCATCTAAAGATAGCCTTTCATGCTATTGGATAAATCACTTAACCTCTTTAGATCTTGGACTCCTCATCCTTAAAAAGAGTCCTAAGTAAATCTATTGTCTCAAATAAATTGACTCATTCCTGGCAGAGAGTGTGTATACTTTCTGATAACATCAGCTCTGTCTGGTTTCTTTGCCATAGCCAGCCTAAACTATGCCACAAATAGCAGTTCCAACCATATGGAAGCTAGAAAATAAACCTGCTTTTTATACATGATTTAAATCAGAGTATTCGTTTAAACTTTGATATGCATAAGCATCACTAGAGGCTGTCTTTAACGATGGCAACTTCCATGCCCCAACTCAGTGACTCTGATTCAGTAGCTATGTGGCAAAAACCCTGCTTGTTAATAACCATCCAAAAAGATTCTGATGCAGATGATTCTAAGACTATGTTTTGAGATACACTTTCTCATACCTAATACAAACTGCATAGTGAGCATCGTCTGCATAGTGAGTCATTAAACTTTTTCCTTGGAGTATGACTGTAATTCTAATTGAGTTACTATGTAGTCCTAATTGTTTAGCAGGTAGTTCAGTCTTGTTTTCCTAGAAGGGAATATTAAAAGTAGAATTCGTGTACAAGGGCTCTGATGAGAAACCAGTATGTGGGGGTAAAGGCCAAAAAATCAAGGAAGGTGCAATCGCAGGTGCAGAGAACTCTTGGGTGTAAATTACTTTGTAGCTTGTCCCGTGTCAAGGTAACGCAGTTGAACCTTTAAAACAAGGCATTAGTCCATCACTGGCTATTGCATGTCCTGTGGAAACCTAAACTCCCAGGCACTTTCCTCTCTGGGACAAGTGGCTCCAGCCCTACAAGGATACTGAAGATGACTATAGATTCCAGCCCCTAGAAGAGAAGCATGCAGAGCTGGGAGTGGAATTTCCAGGAGTATCTTATCAGGTAGGAATCCAACAGTTTCCACTTCAGCTGAATACTTAATATTCAGTTATGTCCTTGTTAACTTTGCTTAAATACTAAAGATTTGCAAGCTGCTTCCCAGTTGGTCTGAGAACCTTGAAAATAGAAATTGAACAGTCAATTCACTTGGACATTTTTCTGTTTATGCTTCTGCTTTGTCTTTCCTACTTCTGACCTGCATGTGCTATCTCCGAACTGCATCACAGTGGATCATCTACTTGTTGCCACAAAATATTCGAAGCTCAGAATCTAACGTTGCTTCCTGTCTTTAGTGAATCTTCATGGATACTGAACTCCAGTCCTCCGGCCACTGACTGCTAAGCATACTCTATCTTGCTGAACACTCCATTTGACATTTTTGTCTCAATCATTCTTAGATTGCCCTATGACAACCGCCTGTTCAAATAAATCCAGTCAATTCAATTCAAATTAGTGAAAACTGACTGAAGTCCCTGGACTAGCTAAAAATTAAGTTTAAGAGAAAGAATTTTTGTAACTACATGATGATTAAAAAGATGTAAGTAACATTTCAATAACAATGAATTTGAATAACATAAAATTTCTTATTTAATTGCAATAATTTAATCCAATGCATGTGATAGTCTATTCTTTTAAGTCCTATACAAATATAAAGTGCTAGAGTGATATAATAAAGATAGTGCAAAATGATTGTATATTGAAAAAATTCTGGCTCACGTCTGTAATCCCAGCACTTTGGGAGGCCGAGGCGGGAGGATTGCCTGAGCTCAGGAGTTCGCGATCAGCCTGGGCAACACGGTGAAACCCCGTCTCTACTAAAATACAAAAAATTAGCCAGGTATGGCGGTGGGCACCTGTAGTCCCAGCTACTCGGGAGGCTGAGGCAGAAGAACTGCTTGAACCTGGGAGGTGGAGTTTGCAGTGAGCCGAGATCACACCACTACACCTTAGCCTGGGCGGCAGAGCAAGACTGTGTCTCAAGAAAACAAAAACAAAAACAAAAACAAAAAAAATTCAAGTTAGAAATTATCTTATATGCTTTTAATGTCTTATATCAGGGTTGTTGAATTGCACATGCATCCAGATGTGCTGTAAAACCGGTTTTTCAGTGGAGATGTGCGTACAGACAATTTACTATTTTTTTAATGCCAGTTTTGTCTGCCATGTGAGGTGGTGAAGATGTTGCTAAGTCAAAGTGCTGGAAACATACTTTCCACAGTTGTACTGCATTTCAAGTCATTAAAAATGAATAGTGCTAACTCTGGATATATTGGCCTAAAATATATATCTAAAGGAATATTAGAACTAAAGTATTAATTTTTTTCTACATGTTGATACATTTAGGTAGTTGTGTATTTATATGAAGTTTACCCTTTTGTATAAGATACTTCAGTCTGACAGACAAAAGGCAAATCCTTGAAAGCTGTGATTTGTGTGAGAATGTGTGTGTGTGTTTATATGGAGCTGAAAAATTCCTTAATATTTGAGAATACAGGGAGCAAAGCAATTAGTTCCAGCTTCTCCAGACGTAAAGTGACTTGGCTAATTATTGCAGTTATACATAACAGGGATCCTTACAAGTTGCTTAAAAAAATCTTTTTACTAAAATTACTAATTTTAATATTTTCTTTTCACAAATTTAACTATATATTAGGTCGTGGTCAACTGGTTGTTCATCTAGCACTCTAATAAATACTACCACTTACTAAACTAACTTTTTGACAACTCCAAGCATTTTTTAAAGTAATAAGATTTGGATAAAAATGAGAGTTTAAAATTGACAAGTGAAGCATGTGGATTCCAAAACAACACAGGTTGAAAATTCAAAGTTTCTATGAACAGAATACAATCTAGATACAGACTATATGACAAGAAGAATCTTATTTGTAAAAGAAAAGAATGGTGATATGTACTGGCTACAAAGTATTTTGGTTTCATTCAAGTGTATTTAATAATTATTGTTATGCTTAGAATTCTAGACATCATCTACTAGACAATTATAAATAGGGCAGCATTCTTTCATACATTGTCGTATGGCATGCCCTGTATCTGCCACTTCCAGGTTAATTGGCTGAGATGTTTTGTCATATGCACAATTCAAGGTAAACCACAGGGGTTGCATTTTTGTAATACTAATTAAACGTATTTTTTCACTGCTCAAAGCTAGTCATAATAGTCATAAAATATAAGCTTTCCCTATTTTAGATTATACCAATCTCTTGTGCCATATAGCCCTGATATTTTAACTTTAGAGATTCCAGTGAATTATTTATAACAACACATAGAGACTATGCTGCTATTAAGCAGTAAACTAGCTGACCAGACAGTGAAGGATACAAAAGAACAACATAGTTTAAGGGATAAAGTATCTGGCTATCTACATAACAATCCATATAGCTACACACACACACACACACACACACACACACACACACACACAGGAAAAGTGATTAAATTGTCTTAAATCACCAAGGCATGTAAGAGCAGGTATATTTTGGGATTGTCATTAGTTCTGGTCAATTGGTTGCCTCTAAATAAGAAAAACATTCAAAACTACAATCAATCTAACATTATTTTATAAAGTTTCCTTCATTCATTTGAGTTTACTAAGGTTGTTCTTTAACTAAAATCTAATGTCTTAGGGCTAAAAGTATTCAAGAAAATGTCTTTGAAAACCTTAGTTTTATTTTAATTTATTTCAGAAAATAGGTCTCTATTATGAGTTCATATGCCGCTATTGTATTAATAATACTATGGAAATCTAAAAATAACAATGAAAATTTGAGTCACTTAGAAATTGACTTCCCTCCCAGTTGAATAATCAATAGTGTTACAAAAATTAACTCAGCTCTAATACTCATTTAAATCTAGATGTACAAGAACCATTTGAGTATGGCTGTGATGAGAACACACACACACAAAAGAGGCAGAAGCCGCTTTTCCTTCTCAGACAACTTCATGGAAAGACTAATTCTCCTCAATCCATTATACAAGGAAATAGTCAATTAAAGAAGTCATTTCATAGCTTGAAGACTGTCCTCTTGATTTCAATTTCCTCATTAATTCAAAGATTCATAAATGAGAAACAGAATTTAAATCTAAATCAAAATTTATGCTTTAAAGGAATTTTAAATGGTAAAAATGATCGGTAGAATTGATTTTTGTGTATTTATTTGGTATCCTGAAGCTTTACTGAATTCATTTATCAAATCTAGGAGTATTACAGAGAAGTCTTTAAGGTTTTCTAGGTATAGGATTATATCATCAGCAAACAGAGCTTGTTTGATTCCATGTTTGCCTATCTGAATGCCTTTCATTTCTTGCCCTTGCCTGATTTCCCTGGCTAGGATTTCTAGTATTCAGTTGAATAGAAGCGAAAACATCGGGTATTCTTGTCTTGATCCGGTTCTTAGGGGTATGTTTTCAATTTTCCCCATTCAGTGTGATGCTGGCTATGGGTTCACCATATATGGCTTTTATTATTTTGAGATACATCATTCTATGCCTAGTTTGTTGATCAGTAACATTTCTAAATACCAATAACAATCAAGTTGAGAACCAAATCAAGATGTCAATCCCATTTACATAGTTACAAAAAAAAAAAAAATCCCAGGAATGTATTTAACTAAAGAGGTGAAAGATCTCTACAAGGAAAACTAGAAAACAGTGATGAAAAAAATTATAGATGCCACAAATAAATGAAAAAACATCCCATGTTTATTGATCCAGACAAACAATATTGTTAAAATTACCATACTACCCAAAACAATCTACATATTCAATTCAGTTCCTATCAAAATCCCAACTACATTTTTTTCACAGAACTAGTAAAAACAATGCTAAACTTCACATGGAAGGAAAAAAGAGCCTAAGTAACCAAAAGAAATCCTAAATAAAAAGAACAAAGCTGGAGGCATTACATTACCTGACTTTATACTAAAAGGCTAGCATAACCAAAAATACATGCCACTGGTATAAAAATATACACACAGATCAATGAAACAGAATAGAGAACTGAGAAATAAAGCAGCACACCTACAGCCACTTGATCTTTAACAAAGTTGGCAAAAACATGCACTGGGGAAAGGACATCCTATTCAATAAATGGTGCTGACACAATTGGATTGCCATATGCAGAAGAATGAAACTGGACCTCTACATCTCACCATGTGCAGAACTAGCTCAAGGTGTTCTCAATGAAGAGGGCGAAAATTTGGGGGAAAAATTAACTCACTGTGGGTTACAGACTTAAATATAAGACCTGAAACTATAAAAATAATAGAGAAAACCTGGTAAAAACTCTTTTGGACATTTTTTCTAGGCAAATCATTCATTACTAAGACCTCAAAAGAAAATGCAACAAAACCAAAAAGAGGCAAATGGGATTTAATTAAACTAAAAAGCTTCTGCACAACAAAATAAATAATACATCAAGTGAACAGACAACCTGCGGAATGGGAGAAAATAGCACAAACTATGCATCTGACAAAAGACTAATATACAGAATCTACAAAGAACTCAACAATAAACAAATAAAAATAATCCCTCTAACAAGTGAAAAAGGACGTGAACAGACATTTTTCAAAAGAAGACATACAAATGGCTAACAGGCATAAGAAAAAATGCCCAACATTAATTTTCATCAGAGAAATGAAAATTAAAACTACAATACCATCTTACACCGTCAGAATGGCTATTGCTAAAAAGTCAAAAGCTAACAGATGGTGGTGAGGATGTAGAAAAAAGGTAATGCTTATACACTGTTGGTGGGGATGTAAATTAGTAATACTCTATGGGAAACAGGAAAGATAGTTCTCAAAAATAGACCTACCATTTGATCCAGCAACCCTGCTACTGGGTATCTGACCTAAAGAAAATAAATCATATTAAAAAGATATCTGCACTGATATGTTAATAGCAGCACTATTCACAGGAACATATGAAATCAACCTAAGTGTCCAACAACAGATGATTTGATAAAGAAAATGTATATATCTATATCTATATATCTATCTACCACTACATTTTATGTGATAGATATACACATCACATACAATGGAATAGTATTCAGTCATAAAAAGTCATGTGTTTTGCAGCAACCTAGATGGAACTGCAAGCCATTATCTTACGTAAAATAACTCAGAAACAGGAAGTCAAACACTGCATGTTCCCACTTACAAGTGGGAGTTAAATAATGTGTAAGCTTGGACATAGAGTGTAGAATAATAGGCATTGGAGACTCATAAGGATGCAAGGGTGGGAGGGGGCTGAGGAATGAGAAATTACCTAATGGATACAATTTACACTCTTTGGCTGATGGCCCCACTAAAAGCCCAGACTTCACCACTGAGCAATATATCCATGTAACAAAACTGTCCTTGTACTCCCTAAATGTATACAAATATTTTAAAAAGAACTTTTAAAAACAAGAAAATGATCTATGGAAATGTGAATTTCTTCCTTATCTTTTAAGAATTTGTGTACTTTCCATAGAAATGTACTTTACATGTTATTTAAAATTTATATACCCTTTAATGTCTAAAATGACTAATTAAATAATTACATTAGCCATGAGGCAGGAAGAAATGATAGTAATATAATAATGATAACAAAAGAGTAATAGTCTTGAAAATTAAAATATATAAATTTCATTTTTGTTTTGCATTATCTTTTTAGATATCTTTGAAAAACTTATTCATATTTCAGTGTTCTGAGAATTATAGCTATTAGGATAGAAAATACCTTTTACAAGATAGCTAACAAATTTGACGTATATTATATATTATAGTTAATGCATATATATTCAGGCTTGTCCCTGTGAATTTACATTATTCATACCATTTACTTGATAATGTCAGCTCAGTGATAATTAGCTTTGCCAAAAATTCAGCACAAATGATTTTTGGAAAGAAGCACAACTTATTGATACAGCACACATTCAAAAATAAAGAAGGAAGTACAACATACTTATAACAAGCAGCAGATGTACACACACGCACACACACATATATAATAAAGCAACATGATTTTAATTTACAATCTGTTCAATAATTCATCAGTGTCATGTGGCTCCCCCAAAGTGTTTTTATTATATAATTTAGTCCAATCTGAAAATATAAAAATAAAATGTTTAGATGATAGTCCCAGGATATTGAATTCTCTGCTATGTATACATAGTGGATTAAAGGTGACTGTAAATTTCTTATCACTTCTTCCATTGAGAAATGAAGTCTGAGAATGAAGCAAAAAAAAAAATCACATTTTGTAACTTCGAGCTTGCATCTGAAGAGATCTACAGATTCTGCATTGGCACTCTTAAAACACTTTCTTCTGGAAACCAGTTGCCATGCTATGAGAAGGCCTCACTCCATCAAAGAACATGTGGAGGGGAACTGTCACACTCTTATTGTTAGACCCAGCTGAGCTACTCACAGAGTGCCAGCACCAACTACTCGTCACAAGATATCCCAGTCCAGTAGAGCTTCCCGGCAGATGATTGTAGTGCCAGCTGAAATCACATAGAGCAGAATAACCACCCAGCTGATTCAAGTCAAACCACAGGAAAATGAGAGATAAAAATAGCTATTTTGTTTTATCGCTAAGAGTTAATGGTTTGTTACATGATAATAGATAACTAAAGTAATCTTGAAAGGTCATAGACAAAATGGAGTGTGTTTGCAGAAGTCTAAGCTTTCACATCATCCTGACTCTATGTTATTACATTTTCAGCCAGCAAACTCAGCCCTGTTGAAATTTTGCGTTAGTCTTGAGTATGGTTGGCAGCCTGTCATAATCTCATACGTATTAGCATGGGATCTGAGATTAGTGTTAATGCTCTCAGCTTGGTGTCAAATATGGCATGTGTCCTTAGTTTTCCTCTATGCCACATTGCTTTAGTCAGGTCTTTGTAGCAGAGTCTCTGGATCAGCTTCTGATGAGCACTGTAATGCTCTATTGAGACTTCTGAGTCTAAATGGAACTTCTCAGTTCTATTCTGAGTCCAGAAACGTGGTTGGGGCCAGGACAACCTGCTTAACACTTTTCAGACTTGCCCCTGTGAACTTACATTATTTCTTACAATTGTTTTGATTAAAAGATGGTCTATTCTAAATGGAATCAGGGCATGACAAAAAAAGAAAGTGGAATAAAACCTCTGAGAATCCCTGCGATTCAGAAGAATATGAACAAAGAAATGCCAGTAAGGTAAAATAAGAAAATCGAGAGAAAGTAGTGTTATTGAAGTCAAGAGGTGATCCAGAGGGCCAAATTTTTAGAAAGTTTAAAGATGATAAAGAACAAAAATCCAAAATTGGAGCCATTAATGAGAAGAGAGTAGTAAGAAAATCAAGAAAGCAAGAATAAATCAATGTTTCAAGACAATTAGCAGAGGGAAAAAAAGGTATAAAAATAGAATAAAATAAAATGAAATAAACCACCGAAGTGCATGGTTTATCAAATACATAAGAGCTTCTCAGAAGATATCAGTTATAAATGATGCAAAGATGTATCTGAGTGTAGAATAATGAATTTTAGATTCATGATTTGCAACTTGAAGTATTTAACTTAAGGAATACGCTATTATAAATTCCTAAAAGATATTGGCATTGCCAGAACAGAGAACACATGGACTATTTAGAAGCCACATCTGGGTAGTTTTCATTTATTTTCATCTGAAGGTACAGCCAAATTCATCTTAAGCATTTTGTTGTACAATTTTGTATGATTTGAGTGTGTATTGGGTACAGTCAAGGGAAATACGTAACTAAAACTTGGTTATGGTCTCACTTCAAAGTGTATTTCTTAAAAAAAAAAAAACCTAAGAAACTAATTTATCATGTCAATACCATACACAATTGTTAGTGATCTTAAAATGTAATGTTCAAGCTTCTCATCCTACCTGAGTAGTGTTAGAATGCAGAATACATAGAATATTTTGTTTATCTTGATACTTGATACTATTCATTGATAAAGAATTGCTTTGCATCCACCGAAGGATCACAAAGTTCAGAGTTTGCAAGCAATAGAGCAATGCCACAGTATACAATTAGAATTTTTTTTCTTGGAAGAAAGAACTATAGAGTCCGCATGCTTATGAGTATGGCAAAACATATAAAACTGAGCAATACAAAGCAATTTACCCTCAGAAACAGTTTGTGAACATCTTTGTAGATTGCTTTCAGTATTTAATTGGAAGGGCTTCTTCTGCAGATTAACTTCTGCTAACAGTATTTTAGCTAAGTTCAATGTGAGTAGCAGTTTCCTTTCATGTAATAAATGTTTAGATGTGAAACCCTCTATTTTTACAGTCAGGTACTTCCTAGTAAATGGTGACTAGAAATTTCAGGAAGTATTTCAAGAGGCCAAGTCCAAGAAAGAATGGGCCAAGGCTTCGACTATCTGTTTTGTTTAAATATAATCGGAAAACTTAGAAAGACACCTCGAAGGAATTTAGACATTTTTCACTTGTTTGTGATTAAAAACAAATTTTAAAAGACTTCTTTAACTGAAGACACTTAATTAAAGCTAAAGAAGAAAGCTAACCACTTAACAGCAGGGGTACCATGGATACAAATGCTTCATTAATTGGATAAAAGAGGAGAAGAAAAACCTTTCCAAAAATATTACTATGTGCTTCTGAACACATTTTATTAAGAGTATTTTTTAATCAACGCTCAGCATTGACTAGGGTGTGACCACTCATAACCATGGCTTCAAAATACTTTTAGATAACACATCAAATTAAGAAGTGGTTGGAAATGAGAATGTATTTTGTTATAATAATAGAGCAAAAGGACATTATCTGCTCATGTGTGTAGCATTATAGTCCACTACAAAGCAAAAACTATTCATTCATTCAATCAATGATTCTTTCCCATCTTACCTACAATATCTGTGGCCCTGTGCTAAGTGCTAAGAATAGAGGGGCCAACCATAAAGGCACATGGGCAGTTCCAATTTAATGAGATTAGTACCATAACCCAAGTGGGTACAAAAGGGGCCGGAAAGACCAAGGTGACTCAATTAACCCAGACTTGAGAGGACAAAGAACACTCTTCTAAGGAAGCTACTTCTGTGCTTATGCCTAAGAATGAAGAGGAATTAAACTGCCAAGAAAGGAGGGAAAGGCATGTTACATTCAGAAAGAATGGTGTATACACAGACCAGAATGCAGAGAGAGCCTGGACGTTTCAGGAACTGCAAGTGAGTCCGTGTGACTGGAAAACAGAGTAGTGGATGGTAAGTGGTGAAGGTGGGAGCGGAGACTGAAGGCAGAGGCAGGAGTCAGTTAATGATAGGCTCATAAGCTGTGTTAATGAGAGTTATTTTACTTGAAAAATAAAAATGTATGTAATCCAAGTCAACAACTGTAGGTTCTTAGACACTGGGTTCTATTTTTTAAATATCCCTACACATGTTTATAAACTATGTGAGAAACACAACTAAGTGTACAAAATCCACTTTTTACATCTATCCAAAGAAGAACTGGACTGGAAATATTAGCAAGGATATCCTCATACAAGGTGACTTAACAACATACCAGGTGACAAAACAACCATTTCATGCAATGGTTGTTTTGAGGGTGATATTACCTGTTATCCTGAACACAGTCCTGTTATTTATTGCCAATAAAAAAAAAAAAAAATGCGGCACATATACACCATGGAATACTATGCAGCCATAAAAAAAGCATGAGTTCATGTCCTTTGTAGGGACACGGATGAAGCTGGAAACCATCATGCTCAGCAAACTATCGCAAGGAAAGAAAACCAAACACCGCATGTTCACATTCATAGGTGAGAACTGAACAATGAGATCACTTGGACACAGGAAGGGGAACATCACACACTGAGGCCTGTCGTGGGGTGGGAGGAGGGGGGAGGGATAGCATTAGGAGATACACCTAATGTAAACGACGAGTTAATGGGTGCAGCACACCAACATGGCACGTATATACATATGTAACAAACCTGCACGTTGTGCACATGTACCTTAGAACTTAAAGTATAATAATAATATAAAAAACTAAAAAAAAATAACAAAATAAAATAAAATTATAAAAGGCTAAACATGATTAATAATGAAGTCAAATACTCCAGAATAAGAATTTTCAAGGAAGATGGAAAGCTTATTTTGTCTAAAAAATACAGTCTACTGTAGATGTGCGAGAAGTTGTGAGGCACATCATGGCAGAGACAACATTTTTATAGGAAAGGGAGCAGAATAGTCTGTACCACGCCCCCTCCAAAAAAAAAGTTTTTGTAATAGTGATATTATATGCATTATTGGCAAAGCACAACCTTACCTACTTAGCAAAATAATAATAATAATAATAATAATAATAATAATAAACAAATGGTGCAAATCTTCATCCACCTATTCTTGAAGAAAGAAATAGTCAGAAAATGAGAGAAACTTTCTTTTTGACTCACTCACTCACCAAGATGTTTGAGGCAACATTCTAATTTACGAAATAATGAGGGGAAATATTGCACTAGCATCTGGTGCATTAACTTGATGAAATGAAAGTAGTCAGTGTACTGATAATACTAAAGGAAGAGGATGAAATAATAATAAGCTAATGATAACAGAATGAATTCTTTAAGGCATAAAAGGTTTAACTTTTGGTGTACTAATCACTAATGGAAGCAATGATAATTTCTCCTCTAACAAGATATGCCATAAATATCACCAGATAAGCCTCAAAATCTATTTTAACTTTAAGAACTGGATTTTTCCCAAAGATACTCAGTCACATAATGCTATGTATCTTTTAAAATCAGCTATTGCACATGTGCCTTGGAAGATATTATAAGATTCGTAAAAAAAAAAAAAAAGCAGTTATGCTTTGGAGATAAGAATCCTGCTTTCAAAGGAAGAAGTCTTGCTTCAATGTTCTTCAGTTTTTTCTTTTTTAAAAAGTTGTAAATATTATTCTCTTGTGGACTAGACTGATACTGATTTTATATATTTTATAACCTTTACTTATGACATAATCCAAATCTTAGAGATGTATTACAAATTTTTCGACTTCCCAGTGCTAGTTATTTTTATCGAAATTGAGCATAATCTTTGAATGGCTTCTTTCTATAGATGTTCCTATTATGGTGTAAGGCCTGAAGGCATTCCCTTTTGGGTTTTGCCATTTATAGTTCCCTCTTTTAAAAAAATCTTTTTATTCACTGCATCATGATCATGCAAAGACAAGGGAAATAACAGTTTTCTGTTGTGGCACCAAGACAGATTACTTTCAGTTTAAATATACTCCTGGCTAGAAAAATGCAATAAACCATGGGATCTATGGAAATTCACTAAACAATTCTTGGAGTTAAATTGAGGAATTATACATGGACACAAGCATTTGAGTGAGTGATTGCATTTTTTCCGTTGAGAACAGTAAGAATATTTCAGAATTTTCTAGACCAACTCTGTGATGTTGGGAAACATAGTTAATTTCAGTAAATCTATTAAAGCCTGGAGAAAAAGAAAATCAATAAAAAATGTAAATCAGTCTATAGCTTTTCCTGAGAATATATTTTGGTAAGCAAAGTTCTCTGGCTTTCAAACATTTATAAGAAAGATCATAAAGCCCCAAATATGACTATAAAGAATACCAATTAATTGTTGGCTTTAATTCTCTTAGGCATCCAGAATTATTCTCATGTTCATAATATCAGAGTATCTCTTATCTGTTTCTTATATAGATTATTCATCATTTGATTATTATACATATCTACCATTATTACTAGCACTTGTTGTGATGTTAATGAGATAAAGAAGTTAAACAGTAACTTGTCTTTTCTTTACAATATTTGAAATGAATGACATACTATTTATGGCAGAAAAATCAAGGCACCATTGATCAAAGTGAAAAAATAGTTGCTAAGACAGACAAATAATAATCTTGAAAAATATACGTATCTGTTGCTAAGATAAAGTATCCTGATTAGCAAAAGCCAAGTTACCAAAATCAATACCTTAACTTCTATATAAAGATGTTAAAAATGAAGAATTTAAAAATGTTAAAACAGAAAAAAACCCCTGATAATCATAATGTTAAGAAAAATAAAAGAAAAATAAAAGGCAGGAAGGAAAGAAGGAAGGGAGGGAGGGAGGAAGGAAGGAAGGAAGGAAGGAAGGAAGGAAGGAAGGAAGGAAGGAAGGAGATAGAGGAAAGGAAGGAAGGAAAGAAGGAAGGAAAGAGATAGAAAGAGGGAAGGAAGGAAAGAAGGAAGGAAGGAGATAGAGGAAAGGAAGGAAGGAGATATAAAGAAGAAAGGAAAGAAGGAAGGTAGGAAGGAAGGAGAGAAAAGAGAGAGAAGAGAGAAAGAAAAGAGAGAAAGAGAGAAAGAGGAAAGAGAGAAAGAGAGAAGAGAGAAAGAAAAAAGAAAGAAAAAAGAAAATAAAGGAAGAGACTTCTATACCAACCAGATATACTGCCCTTTCAGGTGTGATGGTTAGTTTTATCTGTCTACTTACCTAGGCTACAGTGCCCATTCTATCACACAGTAATTTGGATGTTGTTTAGATATGTTATAGATATGGCAAAAATCTACAATCAGTTCACCTTAAGTAAAGGAGATTACCCTTTGATGGTATGTGTGGGTCTTGTCCAATCAATTGAAGGCCTCAAGAAAAAACCCTGAGATTTCCCTGAGAAAAAATTCTGCTTCAACCCTAAAGGGTCAACTCCTGCCTGCTAGCCTACCCTACAAATTTCACAACCACATGAGATAATTCCTAAAAAATATATAGTATCTGTAAGTATGCATATATGTTTATATATGTGTTCACGTATATATGTTATGTTTTTGTGTTATTTGTATGTGTCTATATATGTGTGTGTGTGTGTATGTACATACATAAAATCATTTTTGAACCCTGACTGGTAGACTACAGAAGGTAAGCCTCCCTCAATGCTCTCCTTATACTATTCAGGAAACCCTTCCCTGGTATCAGGATCTGATGGAGAAAATTTGCTCACAAGTTTTATTAAGAAGAGAAATTTCAGCTGACATATATAATGAGCTGTTTCTGCATAAAAATGTTTTAGTGGCTGGGTGCAGTGGCCCACACCTGTAATCCCAGCACTTTGGGAGGCTGAGGCAGGTGGATCACAAGGTCAGGCGTTCAAGACCAGCTTGGACAACATGGAGAAACCCCGTCTCTACTAAAAATACCAAAAAAAAAAAAAAAAAAAAGAAAAAAATAGCCGGGCATGGGGGCACATGCCTGTAACCCCAGCGACTCAGGAGGCTGAGGCAGATGAATCTCTTGAACTCGGGAAGCAGAGGTTGCAGTGCGCCAAGGTCATGCCATTGCACTCTAGCCTGGGTGACAGAGCAAGAGTCTGTCTCAAAAAAAAAAAAAAAAAAAAAAAGTTAGCTTTCATAGTTGTATTCTCATTAATTTATTTAATTTATTTTCAAAAGATCTGCACAATTCTTGTGTAACTACCTGACAAGATTACTTATTATATATTTCACAAAAGATCCTGATATTCAGATATACATTTGATCCTCAGAATTTTCTGTCCAAAGATCAGAAGGATGGAGCTTAAATTGATTCTCATTCTCTCCGTTACCACAAGATAGTCTCACAGATACATGACAAGAACAGAAATAACTCTAAGTGTTTTCTACCTTCTTTGGGAACTGATCTGAATGTGCCTATATAATATAAGTACAAGTTGTTTAACAATTGCCATAAAAGTAAACCATGTTATGTAAAAACACCTATTGCTGAAAATATTTATGTGTGATATATTTATATAAGTATATATTAAAATGTGAACATATTAGCATATCATATCCTAAAACGCAAATGATATGCAAGTGTTCTAGCACTTATAAAGTACTATACAGTAACTACGTTTAACTGGGTGGTTTACAAAGGTGCCAAATGGATGACTGAACATGACAGGTCTTAAGGAACAGGTAGGTCTTCTCACACATACGATTCAGGGGCACACCGAATCTGGGAAAAGTTACAGGCAGTGATTCAGAACTTCTTAAAAAAAAAACATTGGGATGTTTAGGGAGCATAAGTAGGCCATCACTAAAAAGGTCAGAACAAAAGAAAGTTTCACATTTTGCCATTTCAAATGCAACAAACAACACACAACACAACACAACACAAAACTGTGTGCCCATCATCCAGACTCCCCAGATGATTGCACAGTTCGCAGTGGATGCCATCAATAAAGGAAGGTTTACTCAAAAAAGAAGTTGGTATAAATTGCAATAAACAGTTACACTTTAAAATAATTGTCTAATCAATATTAATTCCTCTAGTATCTATTTAACAGCATTAATCACAGTGAACTCATTTAGTATTAATGTGAATGTCACAAGTAATTCAATTGGATTTCCACTGTAATTCAACATTCATTATCTTAACAAGACCATTATTTTACAACGTTACCCGGTAAACATGAAAGTAAAAGTAATAAAATCATGCATGAAAGAATTATAATGTAGTGCTATATGTTACAGCTATGTATAATAAACTGTTTTATTCATTTGAAATAGCTCATCGAAAGATGGAATTTATTAGTGGAATATACACACTCCTACATGCCCACAAAACTATGACATCTCACTTATCTATATTTGTCAAAAAAAGTTGTCTTATGAAGATATTTGTCAAATATTAAAATTTCTCTTTTAAATTCAAACAGTAAAACATGTTATTAACGATTAACTCTCTATCTGCAAAGAGAGATGTGAACATATATTCCTGTATATTATGATGGTATGGATGCTCATTGGTCAAGGTTTTTTTTTTTTTTTTCCAGCTTTCTCATTACCAGGTTATCAGCTCTTACATTCCACTCATGTGTAGGAGCTTAATTTAGCTGCCTTCTCCCCACTTTTAATTGTATTCTTCCATTATACTGAAATCTTAGAAAAAGGAAAAGGAAGAAAGGAAAGAATGGAGGAAGAAAAGATAGAAACATGTTTCAAGTGTGTGTGAGGTGTCGATCAGCAGACCCTAAGAGACAGAATGAGGGCCTCTTCCAGGTATAAATATGAACTCTCATGCACTGATTATATATCAGATATTTTAGTTCTGAAAATCTTAAATTTTCTCTGACTTTCAGATGTGCTCTAGGAAGTTAAGATTTCCATATCCTGATTTCAAGTTAAATTCTTCTGAGCTATATCACAAAATGTAAATGTAGTATCTAACAATTTATTTTACATTTCTAGTTTGTATGTAAGTACTCAAGAGAGCATGTTTTATTCAACTCTGCATATTCCATAGCACCAAGTGCACTGTTTTACACACTGAGCATTCACTGGAGGGGAAGAAAAACAAAGAAGAAAAAGTTTACTCTTTTCCTCATCGGAGGTGCCAAATAAACATACCAATTACCTAGTAAATCACTCATTTATATATATTTTTGTACCACACACTATGTAATGCCATATACAACATGACCTCTTTCTATAGGTCTTGGAAACAATACTTTAAAAAAGTACTTTAAATGAAATTTTATATGAAGCCTTCATATCTTAAAGAAGAATCAGACACTTGACTGAAATGGTGGCCATTGAACCTGAAACCCTACAGCTAGCCCTTTGGTTAAGGATGACTAGCCCTTTGCTTAAGGATGACAGCAGCCCACAGGGAACCTCCAAAGAACCTCAGGGCTTAAAGAAATGACTTGAAAACAGGTGTCAGTGATATCAGATTCAAATCTGAGTAAAAATTGAGCTATAGAGCTCTGAGTTGTTAGGTGTACAACATAACCTTTCTGAGCCTGAATTTGGCTGTAAAAATGAGATTAAATATTTCTACCAATGAGTGTTGTTGTAAGAAGCAGAATAAGAGATATAATTCCTATCATTTTGTATTGTTATTATTGCTTGTCATTCATTCATTTAATAAAAATGTATTTAATGCCATTTTGTTTCAAGAATAATTTTAAGCTTTGAGGATAAAGCAGTGAACAAAAGAGACCAAAGGCCTGCCCACATGGAGCTTATTTCTAGCAGTGGAGACAGACATGGATAAGATATAGATAAATGATAGTTTCAGATAGTTCTAAGTCATATAAATAAAACAAATTAAAGAATTGTTTTTGTCTGTCTAGTATTTAGATAGGGGGCTCAGGGAAAGCATTTCAGATAAAGTGAGGTAGAGAACCACGTGGATATGAGAGGAAAGAGTATTTTTGGTAGAGGGAATGGTGACAAGGTACCAAGGTGAGAACATTGAGGATATATATGAGGATCATAATTGGAGGTTGGAGAGGACTGAAGGATAGGAACTGAGGTCACAACATTATCAGAGATCCATATGGTATAAAACTTCAGGTCATTTTAAGAACTTTGGATTTGACTCTGAGTTAGATAGGAAGATATTGGATGATGTTGAACAGAGATGTGCGTTCATTTAACTCACAAGTTGAACATCACTCTGCCTGCTACATGAGAAAGAGACTGAAATGGGAGGCAGCAAGAGTGAAGGAAAGAGATTAAAGAGGCTCTGCTTTAGGAGACCATGCTGCTTTGACTTGGGAGCTCGTGATGGAATTGGAGAAATACATATGTATATGTTGGAATATATATATATATGTATAAAATAGTTGAAATTGTGATACATATGTATTTGTTATTAAACAATAAATTATATTGCATGATATAAACACACACACACACACACGCACACCCCTTGAACCAGAAAAGACTCTATTTGTATTGATGCAGAAATAAAGCTCTAAGAAAATGCTTCATCTTTCCGTTTTCCTCATATAGCATTGCATTTCCCACTGGCATCATTCCTCATACATGGGTACTCCCACTCCAGTTTCAGAAGCGTAATTGAACTGTCTAAGCCTTCTTTGCGTTATCTGTAAAATGCTCAGCTTTGCTTTTTAGGTGAGAGTGAATCTAATGAGGGAGTTGGAAACATTTTGAAAACTATAAAAGTGTCCCCAGTTGTCAGGTACAATCAATATATTATAACCGATTACATTATATTATGCTTTGTGATTACATAAATGTTAATTCGTGATTTTTGTGGTCTTTATCACCTACTAACATCTCCATTTCTACTTACTTCAATCTGTTGTTTCTTTTCCAGTATATGGCTGTATATGAAAAAGAACGCCGTTTGAGTTCTAATGTACTTCTTCTACCTCAGGACAATGTGTTGTGGGGCAGGTTGTAGGTGTATCTGTTGAGGGAGCCCTCTCCAAACCCAGAATAACTACGACATTGCCATATGACATAACAGATCACAGATGGGATAGTGTTATTGTCTTTCATGCATATGAGTATGTTGGAAAATATGTTTCTTCATTGTTTCATAGCTTGCCAGTAGCAGCTAGACTTTTTTTTTTTTTTTTCCTTTTGGTTTTTCTTTTCTTTTTTTGGTCTAGTGGGTGGTGCTATACAACTTTTATAATTATCCCCTCTGTGTTTCTTACAGCCTCTTCCAATTTATATCATTTTCTTTGTTCTTGTTGTCATGCTCTTCTAACTTTTTCGTTTGTTTGTTTTGTTTTGACCCCTAAATTCCACCAAGTTTCCCAATGTGATGCATATTGCATGGTAAAATGATTTCTAAGATCCAGTCAGAAGACCATTACATTTGAACTTTTTCTATAAGTGATGATAGATTCTTTTTTGCATCTTCTGAACAATTTGGCCAGCCCTATTTATAGTTAATGAAAAATTTATGAAACCCTAGCTAAGACAGATAAATGTCATAAAACATTTTTAATGCCTTTGTTTATATCATAAACCTATTTAATAAGGAGAATAAATTAACATGTTAGATGATGTTACTTTTTGAAAAAATTGCAAACTTTCCCTAGAGTAATTCAGCTGTCATGACATTTCTATTTTTAGGATGGTATCTTTTGATAATCTCTTCATACTTTGCATCTAGTTTTTCTTTCCTCATGGAAAAGAAACTATTCAGACTGTCATTGAAATATCTGAAACACATTTACATTGTTTTATTTTGGAATCGCGCAATTGAGACATAATTCACATACCATAGAGTTCATAATTTAAAGTATTCAATTCAATGGTTTTTAGTGTATTTGCAGAGTTGTATAAACATCACCAAAGTCAATTTAAAATATTTGGGGTGATTGTCATCATCCCAAAAAGGAACTTCATATTCTTTAACAGTTACTCTCCGGTTCTCCCCAGTATCAGGCAAGCACTAATCTACTTTCTGCTTCTATAGATTTGGCTCTTCTGGACATTTCTTATAAATGCAATAATATATGGTCTTTTGTGATAGCTTCTTTCACTTAGTACAAAGTTTTGAGATTCATCCATGTTGTAGCAAGTATCAATACCTCCTTTTTATTGCCAGATACTATTCCATTGTGTGGATATGTGACATTGTATTTATTCATTCATAAATTGATGGATATCTGGGAATTTACCCCTTTTTTGCTATTATGAATAATGGCATCATATGCATTTATGTCCAAGTTTTCATGTGGACATATATTTTCATTCTTCTTAGGTATATACCTAGAGGTAGAATTGCTGGGTCAAATGTTAACTCTATGTTAACTCAAATGTTAACCTTAGGATGAATTTCTAGATAGTTTTGAAAAGTGTCTGCACCATTTTGCATTCCCACCAGTAATATGAGGAATAGACTTTCTCCGCATCTTAACCAACACTTGTTATTATCTGTCTTTTTAATTTTAGTCAATCTCATGAATGTGAAATAGTATCTTGTTGCGGTTTTGATTTGCATTTCCCTAATGGCTAATGACATTGGACACTTTTTGAAAGTGTATTTATTTATTTATTTATTTATTTGAGACAGAGTTTTGTTCTTGTTGCCCAGGCTGGAGTGCAATGGCACAATCTCAGCTCACTGCAATCTCTGCCTCCCAGGTTCAAGCGATTCTCCTGACTCAGTCTCCCAAGTATCTGGGATTACCGGCATGCACCACCATGCCTGGTTAATTTTGTATTTTCAGTAGAAGTAGAGTTACTCCATGTTGGTCAGGCAGGTCTCGAACTCCTGACCTCTGGTGATCCACCATCTAGGCCTCCCAAAGTGCTGGGAGTACAAGCATGAGCCATCATGCCCACCCTGGACACATTTTTGTGTGCTTATTGGCCATTTGTATACCTTTTTTTTTTTTTTGGTAGAAATTACTTTTATTATGTTAAAATATTCCTTAATGAGTTAGCAATTATTTATGTGGAGGATGGTCCAGAAAACATGTTCATGATTAAATTATCCTTGTCCTTGATTACAGAAATTCATGAATACCACACATCACACCATTCTCTGGAGTAGCTGCTGAAGGTCTGCGAGGCTGTGAGCTTGGAGAAGCTTCTCCCTGCCTGTTAGGCTGCTCCCATCAGATATGACAAAATGAACATTATTTTTCTCTTTGGAATTAAATCTTGACAACAGTTTGAATGCTCTTTCCAGAATGCATGAGTTCAAAGGCTTTGTTAATTTCATCAAAAGAGAGATTGTGAGTCATAAATTCATCAGCTTTTATCTTTTTGGACATATATTCAGACGCCCACCTTTGGGACACTTTCTATACTCTTCCATCCTCCAAAGGCAATGCCTTTCCATGTGTGACCTGTTGCCAGCTGGAATGGATGAGTGGCAATTTCTTCACCTGAAGCAGCTACTCCAACCACCACACTGATGCCCCAGCCCTGGTGACATGCCTCAAGTGCTGCTCTCATGATCTTCACATTACGAGTACATTCAAAGGAATAGTCCACTCCTCCATCAGTGCTCATCATCTCAACGAGCACTTCCTGGGTTGGTTTACTAAAATCCTGAGGGCTAATACATTCAGTGGCTCCAAGCTCTTTGGCCCTTGCAAATTTATCTTTATTGATGTCCACACCAATGATCTGCAATGCACTAGTCACTTTGCAGCCCATGGTAACTCCCAATCCAACTCCTCCCAGGCCAAAGACGGCACAAACAGAGCCAGGCTCCACCTTTGCATTGTTCACAGCAGGACCATAACCAGTGGAAATGCCACAACCTAGGATACCAACTTTATCCAAAGGTGCTAAAGGATCTATTTTAGCAACAGAGATTATCAGCCACAACTGCGTATTCAGAAAATGTTCTGATTCCCATGTAATGTAAAATTGTCTTTCCTTTGCGAGTAAATCTGCTGGCACCATCTGGCATTAATCCTTTCCCTTGTGTGACTCTTATCTTCTGGAAAAGGTTAGTTTTAGGATTTAGACAAAATTTGCATTCTCCACACTGTGGGATATAAAGTGAGATGACAGTGTCACCCGCCTTCAGCTTAGTAACTCCCTCGCCAACACTTTGCACAATTCCAGCACCTTCATGTCCCGAGATCACTGGAAAACAACCCTCAGGATCAGCTCTGCTCAGGATATCGGTGTCAGTATGGCAAACCACAGTGGCAACAATCTTGATTCGAACTTCATGAGCCTTTGGGAGTGCCACCTCTATCTACTCTATGGAGAGAGGCTTTCCAGCCTCCCAGGCAACTGCAGCCTTGCACTTGATAACCTGGTTCACCATGTCCATGGGTTCTATCCATTTGTATATATTTTTTGGAGAAATGTCTACTCAGATGCTTTCTACTTTTAAAAATTATATTATCTGTCTTTTTTAAATAATTGAGTTATAAATATTCTTCATATATTCTAGGTAAAAACATCAAATATTTTACTAGCAAAATTTTTCTCCCATTCTGTAGGTTGCCTTTTTACCTCCTTTGTGGTATCTTACAAACACAAAAGATTTGAATTTTGATGAAGTCTAATTTACCTATTCTATTTCTTTTTTTTTTATTATTTTTTATTATACTTTAAGTTCTAGGGTACATGTGCATAACGTGCAGGTTTGTTACATATGTATACCTGTGCCATGTTGGTGTGCTGCACCCATCAACTCGTCAGCACCCATCAATTCATCATTTATATCAGGTATAACTCCCCAGTGCAATCCCTCCCCCCTCCCCCCTGCCCATGATAGGCCCCAGTGTGTGATGTTCCCCTTCCCGAGTCCAAGTGAACTCATTGTTCAGTTTCCACCTATGAGTGAGAACATGCGGTGTTTGGTTTTCTCTTCTTGTGATAGTTTGCTAAGAATGATGGTTTCCAGCTGCATCCATGTCCCTACAAAGGACGCAAACTCATCCTTTTTTATGGCTGCATAGTATTCCATGGTGTATATGTGCCACATTTTCTTAATCCAGTCTGTCACTGATGGACATTTGGGTTGATTCCAAGTCTTTGCTATTGTGAATAGTGCCGCAATAAACATACGTGTGCATGTGTCTTTGTAGTAGCATAATTTATAATCCTTTGGGTATATACCCAGTAGTGGGATGGCTGGGTCATATGGTACATCTAGTTCTAGATCTTTGAGGAATTGCCATACTGTTTTCCATAATGGTTGAACTAGTTTACAATCCCACCAACAGTGTAAAAGTGTTCCTATTTCTCCACATCCTCTCCAACACCTGTTGTTTCCTGAGTTTTTAATGATTGCCATTCTAACTGGTGTGAGATGGTATCTCATTGTGGTTTTGATTTGCATTTCTCTGATGGCCAGTGATGATGAGCATTTTTTCATGTGTCTGTTGGCTGTATGAATGTCTTCTTTTGAGAAATGTCTGTTCATATCCTTTGCCCACTTTTGGATGGGGTTGTTTGTTTTTTTTTCTTGTATATTTGTTTGAGTTCTTTGTAGATTCTGGAAATTAGCCCTTTGTCAGATGAGTAGATTGCAAAAATGTTCTCCCATTCTGTAGGTTGCCTGTTCACTCTGATGGTAGTTTCTTTTGCTGTGCAGAAGCTCTTTAGTTTAATTAGATCCCATTTGTCAATTTTGGCTTTTGCTGCCATTGCTTTTGGTGTTTTAGACATGAAGTCCTTGCCCATGCCTATGTCCTGAATGGTACTACCTAGATTTTCTTCTAGGGTTTTTATGGTATTAGGTCTAACATTTAAGTCTCTAATCCATCTTGAATTAACCTTCATATAAGGAGTAAGGAAAGGATCCAGTTTCAGCTTTCTACTTATGGCTAGCCAATTTTCCCAGCACCATTTATTAAATAGGGAATCCTTTCCCCATTTCTTGTTTTTGTCAGGTTTGTCAAAGATCAGATGGTTGTAGATGTGTGGCATTATTTCTGAGGGCTCCGTTCTGTTCCATTGGTCTATATCTCTGTTTTGGTACCAGTACCATGCTGTTTTGGTTACTGTAGCCTTGTAGTATAGTTTGAAGTGAGGTAGCGTGACACCTCCGGCTTTGTCCTTTTGACTTAGGATTGTCTTGGCAATGCGGGCTCTTTTTTGGTTCCATATGAACTTTAAAGCAGTTTTTTCCAATTCGGTGAAGAAACTCATTGGTAGCTTGATGGGGATGGCATTGAATCTATAAATAACCTTGGGCAGTATGGCCATTTTCACGATATTGATTCTTCCTATCCATGAGAATGGTATGTTCTTCCATTTGTTTGTGTCCTCTTTGATTTCACTGAGCAGTGGTTTGTAGTTCTCCTTGAAGAGGTCCTTTACATCCCTTGTAAGTTGGATTCCTAGGTATTTTATTCTTTGAAGCAATTGTGAATGGAAGTTCATTCCTGATTTGGCTCTCTGCTTGTCTGTTACTGGTGTATAAGAATGCTTGTGATTTTTGCACATTGATTTTGTATCCTGAGACTTTGCTGAAGTTGCTTATCAGCTTAAGAAGGTTTTGGGCTGAGACGATGGGGTTTTCTAAATATACAATCACGTCATCTGCAAACAGGGACAATTTGACTTCTTCTTTTCCTAACTGAATACCCTTGATTTCTTTCTCTTGCCTGATTGCCCTAGCCAGAACTTCCAACACTATGTTGAATAGGAGTGGTGAGAGAGGGCATCCCTGTCTTGTGCCAGTTTTCAAAGGGAATTTTTCCAGTTTTTGCCCATTCAGTATGATATTAGCTGTGGGTTTGTCATAAATAGCTCTTATTATTTTGAGGTACGTTCCATCAATACCGAATTTATTGAGCGTTTTTAGCATGAAGGGCTGTTGAATTTTGTCAAAAGCCTTTTCTGCATCTATTGAGATAATCATGTGGTTCTTGTCTTTGGTTCTGTTGATATGCTGGATTACGTTTATTGATTTGCGAATGTTGAACCAGCCTTGCATCCCAGGGATGAAGCCCACTTGATCATGGTGGATAAGCTTTTTGATGTGCTGCTGAATCCGGTTTGCCAGTATTTTATTGAGGATTTTTGCATCGATGTTCATCAGGGAGATTGGTCTAAAATTCTCTTTTTTTGTTGTGTCTCTGCCAGGCTTTGGTATCAGGATGATGCTGGCCTCATAAAATGAGTTAGGGAGGATTCCCTCTTTTTCTATTGATTGGAATAGTTTCAGAAGGAATGGTACCAGCTCCTCCTTGTACCTCTGGTAGAATTCAGCTGTGAATCCATCTGGTCCTGGGCTTTTTTTGGTGGGTAGGCTATTAATTGTTGCCTCAATTTCAGAGCCTGCTATTGGTCTATTCAGGGATTCAACTTCTTCCTGGTTTAGTCTTGGGAGAGTGTAAGTGTCCAGGAAATTATCCATTTCTTCTAGATTTTCTAGTTGATTTGCGTAGAGGTGTTTATAGTATTCTCTGATGGTAGTTTGTATTTCTGTGGGTTCGGTGGTGATATCCTCTTTATCATTTTTTATTGCGTCTATTTGATTCCTCTCTCTTTTCTTCTTTATTAGTCTTGCTAGTGGTCTGTCAATTTTGTTGATCTTTTCAAAAAAACAACTCCTGGATTCATTGATTTTTTTGGAGGGGTTTTGTGTCTCTATCTCCTTCAGTTCTGCTCTGATCTTAGTTATTTCTTGCCTTCTGCTAGCTTTTGAATGTGTTTGCTCTTGCCTCTCTAGTTCTTTTAATTGTGATGTTAGAGTGTCAATTTTAGGTCTTTCCTGCTTTCTCTTGTGGGCATTTAGTGCTATAAATTTCCCTCTACACACTGCTTTAAATGTGTCCCAGAGATTCTGTTATGTTGTATCTTTGTTCTCATTGGTTTCAAAGAACATCTTTATTTCTGCTTTCATTTCGTTATATACCCAGTAGTCATTCAGGAGCAAGTTGTTCAGTTTCCATGTAGTTGAGTGGTTTTGATTGAGTTTCTTAGTCCTGAGTTCTAGTTTGATTGCACTGTGGTCTGAGAGACAGTTTGTTATAATTTCTGTTCTTTCACATTTGCTGAGGAGTGCTTTACTTCCAATTATGTGGTCAATTTTGGAATAAGTGTGACGTGGTGCTTAGAAGAATGTATATTCTTTTGACTTGGGGTGGAGAGTTCTATAGATGTCTATTAGGTCCGCTTGGTGCGGAGATGAGTTCAATTCCTGGATATCCTTGTTAACTTTCTGTCTCGTTGATCTGTCTAATGTTGACAGTGGAGTGTTGAAGTCTCCCATTATTATTGTATGGGAGTCTAAGTCTCTTTGTAAGTCTCTAAGGACTTGCTTTATGAATCTGGGTGCTCCTGTATTGGGTGCATATATATTTAGGATAGTTAGCTCTTCCTGTTGAATTGATCCCTTTACCATTATGTAATGGCCTTCTTTGTCTCTTTTGATCTTTGATGGTTTAAAGTCTGTTTTATCAGAGACTAGGATTGCAACCCCTGCTTTTTTTTGTTCTCCATTTGCTTGGTAGATCTTCCTCCATCCCTTTAGTTTGAGCCTATGTATGTCTCTGCATGTGAGATGGGTCTCCTGAAGACAGCAGACTGATGGGTCTTGACTCTTTATCCAGTTTGCCAGTCTGTGTCTTTTAATTGGAGCATTTAGTCCATTAACATTTAAGGTTAATATTGTTATGTGTGAACTTGATCCTGCCATTATGATATTAACTGGTTATTTTGCTCATTAGTTGGTGCAGTTTCTTCCTAGCCTCGATGGTCTTTACATTTTGGCATATTTTTGCAATGGCTGGTACCGGTTGTTCCTTTCCATGTTTGGGCTTCCTTCAGGGTCTCTTGTAAGGCAGGCCTGGTGGTGACAAAATCTCTAAGCATTTGCTTATCTGTAAAGAATTTTATTTCTCCTTCACTTATGAAACTTAGTTTGGCTGGATATGAAATTCTGGGTTTAAAATTCTTTTCTTTAAGAACGTTGAATATTGGCTCCCACTCTCTTCTGTTTGTAGAGTTTCTGCCGAGAGATCTGCTGTCAGTCTGATGGGCTTCCCTTTGTGGGTAACCCAACCTTTCTCTCTGGCTGCCCTTAAGATTTTTTCCTTCATTTCAACTTTGGTGAATCTGGCAATTATGTGTCTTGGAGTTGCTCTTCTGGAGGAGTATCTTTGTGGCGTTCTCTGTATTTCCTGAATTTGAATGTTGGCCTGCCCTGCTAGGTTGGGGAAGTTCTCCTGGATGATATCCTGAAAAGTGTTTTCCAATTTGGTTCCATTTTCCCCCTCACTTTCAGGCACCCCAATCAGACGTAGATTTGGTCTTTTTACATAATCCCATACTTCTTGCAGGCTTTGTTCATTTCTTTTTCTTCTTTTTTCTTTTGGTTTCTCTTCTCACTTCATTTCATTCATTTGATCCTCCATCACTGGTACTCTTTCTTCCAGTTGATCGAGTCGGTTACTGAAGCTTGTGCATTTGTCACGTATTTCTCGTGTCATGGTTTTCATCTCTGTCATTTCGTTTATGACCTTCTCTGCATTAATTAGTCTAGCTGTCAATTCTTCCACTCTTTTTTCAAGATTTTTAGTTTCTTTGCACTGGGTACGTAATTCCTCCTTTAGCTCTGAGAGGTTTGATGGACTGAAGCCTTCTCCTCTCATCTCGTCAAAGTCATTCTCTGACCAACTTTGATCCGTTGCTGGCGATGGGCTGTGCTCCTTTGCAGGGGGAGATGCGCTTTTATTTTTTGAATTTCCAGCTTTTCTGCCCTACTTTTTCCCCATCTTTGTGGTTTTATCTGTCTCTGGTCTTTGATGATGGTGACGTACTGATGGGGTTTTGGTATAGGTGTCCTTCCTGTTTGATAGTTTTCCTTCTGACAGTCAGGACCCTCAGCTATAGGTCTGTTGGAGATTGATTGAGGTCCACTCCAGACCCTGTTTGTCTGGGTATCAGCAGCAGAGGTTGCAGAAGATAGAATATTGCTGAACAGCGAGTGCACCTGTCTGATTCTTGCTTTGGAAGCTTCCTCTCAGGGGTGTACTCCACCCTGTGAGGTGTGGGGTGTCAGACTGCCCCTAGTGGGGGATGTCTCCCAGTTAGGCTACTCAGGGGTCAGGGACCCACTTGAGCAGGCAGCCTGCCCCTTCTCAGATCTCAACCTCCGTGTTGGGAGATCCGCTGCTCTCTTCAAAGCTGTCAGACAGAGTTGTTCGCGTCTGCACAGGCCTCTGCTGCTTCTCCTGTTATTTTTTAGCTGTACCCTGTCCCCAGAGGCGGAGTCTACAGAGACAGGCAGGTTTCCTTGAGCTGCTGTGAGCTCCACCCAGTTCCAGCTTCCCAGCGGCTTTGTTTACCTACTTAAGCCTCAGCGATGGCGGGCGCCCCTCCCCCAGCCTCGCTGCTGCCTTGCAGTTAGATTGCCGCAGACTGCTGTGTTAGCAAGGAGGGAGGCTCCGTGGGCGTCGGACCCTCCCGGCCAGGTATGGGATATATTCTCCTGGTGTGCCGGTGTGCTTACAGCGCAGTATTGGGGTGGGAGTTACCCAATTTTCCAGGTGTTGTGTGTCTCAGTTCCCCTGGCTAGGAAAAGGGACTCCCGTCCCCCTTGCACTTCCCAGGTGAGGCGATGCCTCGCCCTGCTTCAGCTCTTGCTGGTCAGGCTGCAGCAGCTGACCAGCACTGATTGTCTGGCACTCCTGAGTGAGATGACCCCAGTACCTCAGTTGAAAATGCAGAAATCACCGGTCTTCTGTGTCACTCGCGCTGGGAGATGGAGACTGGAGCTGTTCCTATTCGGCCATCTTGCTCCGCCCCCCTACCTATTCTATTTCTTATATTACTTCTGCTATTGGTGTCACATTTAAGAAACCATTGCCTAATCCAAGGTCATGAAGAACACCTGTTTCCTTCTAAGAGTTTTTATAGTTTTTGCTCTTATAGTTAGGTCTTTGATTGATTTTGAGTTCATTTTTGTATATAGTGTGAGGTAAGTGTACAACTTCATCCTCTTGAATGCAGATGTCCAGTTGTGCAAGCACCGTTTATTGAAAATATTCTTTACCATGAAACTTTAAGCTTAGTCTAAAGATAACTAGATTTGCAGGGATTTAAGCTGCAAATTATTATCCCCATGTTACTTGACAAGCATTAGGTAATCACTAATTTTACCTCTTTTGTGATGAACTTTATGCCGGCACATCACTAGGGCCCTTCTCCTCAGTATGATTATAGTCTAATTAGTTATTTTATAAATTATTAGGCTTAAATAAGATAATATTTTATATACTAAATATTATTGTCCTGTTTCCATCTCCTATAAGGTAAGTTAATGCAAAATTTCTCTGTCTAATTCTTACTGATATCAATTCTTTACTTCCATAATTTTCTTTGCTCTTCCTCCTCCCTCCTCGTCTTCTTCTTCTTCCCCTCCTCCTCCTCTTCTTCCCCTCCTCCTCCTTCTTCTCTTCCACTCCACCTCATAAGTATAGAGAATTCTATGTATTAGAATTGAATATTCCAACACCTAAGATGCTCCACATTTACGCTTTTATTCTTTCTATCAATGTGAGAGAATTGCTTCATCCAAATGTGAATATCAAGCTATTTATTTATTTATTCTATCTTTATCTAAGTGTCTTTTTTCCTTATTGTTTGCTAAGTAAATTTTACTAAGAAATATTTAGAAAGCCTCTTCTAATTTTCATGTTCTCCTAAAAATATTCAGCATTCACAAAAGCTACTCAAACTGTCAAGTACAGTTATTTTTAGTGAGACTGAGAATAATGCAACTAACTCCTATGATATTTTATTACATAAGGCTCCATATCTGCTTATGAGCTAGTTAGAACAGATGTGATACTTGAAATCACAACCACAAGGTTGAATTTGCAAGAAGTGTTTTGTTTCACTGTGTTTCACATCACCTTTGAGGTACTCTGGACACTTACACTTGGGGCTCTATAAAAATAGCAGCAATAACAATGAAAAGAATAGATAAGGACAGTTCCAAGATACTTGTGCAAACCGCTCTCTACACTAATAACCATGTATTTAAATTCCTGTCTCCACCTCTCACAGATTGGGTTGGTCAATTCCTGCAGTTGTTATGGAAGCATCTTTGTGACTTCCTGCAAACTGTAAAAGTCTTTGCCTGGATCAGCAGCTATTGGTCATATGGCATGCCTGCCTCTAACAACACCTTTCATGAATGTAGAAGCAATTTCCACTAGAGATCTAAAATGCTAAATCAACTTCTGTTTTAAAATCTAAACCAAAGTAGCTGAAGTTTGATGTAGCTATTAAGAAGTTTTAATTCTTATAAAGCCTCCAGAGATTATCTGAGAAAGCCACTCAGAATATAAGTGCAATTTCTTGTCTGCATTATGTCATCAACCTCTCTTCCTTTATTTGCCATAAAGAGAATGATACCCTTATAATGACATATTTTGTCTTCATTTCTGACCAGTTATATGGTTTGATACATATTTTGCCCATATCACAGAGCAATTTCTATTCAACTCAAAGAAAGAGATAATCTACATGAACATTACTGAAAATATTACTACCCTATATGAGAATTTAACTGTATTTTTCAAATCTATTGAGCAAGTGGGGATTGAATTTTTCTCAAAATAAAGAAATTCATGCTTGTTCCTTCTGTGGCCTTTCACTGGAGGATCAAAAGAAGCACACATATAAAATGAGAGTTTTAAGCCCAGCTGCAGCTTTCTTGCATACTTTTCACACTTGAACCCATGAAAGTGGAAGAAAATATAGTAAGAACATTCTGCTAGATACATGTAAAAGGTGATTTTGATGCTTAAGGGAA
The DNA here is from genome assembly GCF_002776525.5 of Piliocolobus tephrosceles. NCBI lineage: Eukaryota > Metazoa > Chordata > Mammalia > Primates > Cercopithecidae > Piliocolobus > Piliocolobus tephrosceles. The sequence goes on from NC_045434.1 coordinate 142,614,044, forward strand.
ATAAAATATCTTAGCGAATTAACTAATACTAGTTTTATTGAACTGACTTTAATATGGCATGAGAAACACTTCTTTCTTCTTCTATAGCTACAGTTGAAAATTAAGTTCTCCTCCCATTTATCCATGCACTAGAAGAGACCAAGATATGTGTGGATGGATGCATAGAAAAGAGCACTGAGGCCCCATGATGGATGATTACTAGAGTGAGATTTGAGATCTGTAAAAGTTTTGGATTTGATGTCTAACAATACTTATAAGACAGGAGACATTAGAAAATTATATTGACAGTTTCTCCACAGCTGTAAAATAAGTGTCATAATAATACATCCTTCTTAGGATTTCTGTGAATATTAAATAAGGTAATGCATGTACAGCATGCAGAATCATGCCTTGCATAATTTAAGCTCGCATTAAAACAATATATTTATTTATAACTGTTGTTAGTATCTAAAAATTCTCACAGCGAAATCATCACAGTCTTAGGGCAAAACAGAGAAGAATCAAATACAGCTGTTTTACAGACTGAAGAGCAAGAAAAAACACTAACTTCCTTCTCCCATCCTCTGTGAGTTTATGTAGGATCTGTGAGGACTCTCTGTGACTATGTAAAAGGAAAATGCCTGTCATACTACCATACTATTTGAAAAGTTCAAAAGAAAAAGGTCATATCATGTGCCCAATGCAAATGTAATGTTTTCCTTTCTAGTTAGTTAATTCGTTATACACTAGACTGTTGTACTTTCAAGTGCCTTCAAATGCAAAAGGTGTGATTGCATGCTTTCAGAATTTGGGGAATGGATGATTGACTTCTTGTAACCAGATTTAAACTGTACCTAGCTTCTGCAAGTCAGGCACATGTATTGATTTAATAATTAAATGCTGTAGTCTCATTCTCTGTTCTACCCATGTGTTTTTCCTCAGGCAGTGAATTTGAATGTTGAAGAATTTGAGAGTCCAGACTTCAGTGGATAGTCAACACTGGTAAAAGAAATGTATGGTATGTCATGCCAAAACAAATCTAAAAGTATTTGCACTTCTTGTAATCGCAAGCTTAACAAGACACACAATCCTTGTTGGACTTCTCAAATGTCACAAAGTTTCCAAAGGACAAAAATGTATGTTTATGTTTGCTCCATTGTCTCAGTAATTGTCGAGATTTTTTTCTCATAGAGTAATAGAATTTAAAACTAGGATACTTAGATGTTATAGCCCTATTCTCTCATTTTAAATATAAAAACCTTGAAACTCTGAGAAACTAAATAAGTCACTTTGTTACATATTCATTTGATCCGAATATCATCTTTTAGGTGAAAAAATGCACAGTGTTATTAAAATACAAAAGTTCATTCAATATGTCTTCATACATCTATCTGTATATATTGTATGTCTTTGTAAGGTGTTTGTATTCTGCACTGCTGTGTCACACACTTTTGAGCCTGGCAGAAGTCAATATGTCTCAGGCACTGTGTAGCTCCCCAGTTGTTGCAAATTTCTTCTGTGGGCCCAGACAATATTTCCCTCCGTGTATAAAGGCATATATGGCTAAAACCTACTCTACCTCAAAACTGTTTAGTAATGATAGGATATAATATAAGTAAATTTCACTCAAATATTTCCCAACCTGTGATAGTTATAACATATTCTATAAATAAGTCTACATTTAAAAACTAAACCAAAATTTTCACTGTATTCTAATCTTAATCCAATATTACTCAAACTCAGTTAAAGAGGCCAGATAAAGTATAGGCAACATGCTACTCTCCCTTCATTTTTATCCCTTTCATTCATCCCTAAGTGTTTCTTCTTCAGCTGCTAACAATCCCAACATTTCCCAGTTCCTAAATGAAAGCATTCGGTCATGTATCATGGATGAAAATACATACACAGGAGAAGAAATCTGTCTGCACCTTGCAGACTTGTCAAAATGACTGATTATATAGATAAAGAAAATGCATAAAATACCTATTCACATGCGTCGTAACCAGAAATACAGGGTGTGAATTATATCTGGATGCTTACGTATGAATGATTTGAATTATTGTGACATCTTTGCCTTTTCCAAAATATCACAATGGTAATGAAACCACTGAGTATAATCCTGATAGATTAGAATCCAAGTTTGTTTTGATAAAGTAGCAAGCACAGCCAGAGTGAAAAATGCTGGGTAACTAAGAATACAGGCCCAAAAGGAAGAGAGAACCCCGAGACAGGGTGGCAATCCATTTTAATGGGAATGGGTCTGGATATTGACTTAGAAGACTAGGAGTCAAATCTCAGCTTAGTTACTTACTAACTGTGAAACTCCAGAGAACCATTAAGTGCTAGGCAATGGAAGATGTAAACATGACTACAATACTTTCTAATGGATAAGATGCTTGTGAATAGATCATTATAATACTATTATAAAAATGCTTCAAAAGAGAAAATAATAACATAGAAAAAAAGGAGAAGGAAACAACATATTCTCTTGAGTTTAATATGTTTTCACAAAGTGGACAAGTTAAAGAGTAAGTAAGCATTTACCAGATAGGAAACAGAAAGAACATTCAAGGCCAATAGAGCTACAGGTAAAAAGCATGTAGCAGTGAATGAGCATGATAAGAAAAGGAGTTTAAGAAGGTCAGTGGATCTGGAGGCCACTGGTTATAGGGTAATGGAGAATTTGGGCTCAGTGAGCTTGGAAAGCCTGGATTTTAGAGGATTTTGCCTGATACGCATCAGAGTCTTTGAACTCTATCTCACGGACACACCAAATCATATGAAAGGTCTTTTAGTAGAGAAATTACAGGGTTCAATGTGTGCTCTACCTAAAGTAACCTTTGCTAAAGTCTGGGGAAACAGTTGTCACTGTAAAATTATGTGGGAGGCCATTTTTAAAAGACTAGACAAGACATACGGGGGCGTGTGAGAGACTTGCCTAGGACAAGAATTATGTAATTAGAGAGTAAAAGCCAAATTCCAGGAACATTTGTCAGCTGGAATCATTACTTGGGATACAGATTGAATGGTAATGGTTTGTAAGAAATGCTGGAAGTATAATTTTTTAATTTAAAAGAATAGGGTTGAGTTTAAAGTTTTAGAAGCCATCAGTTTATAAATGGTAGCTGCAGCTATGACAGAGGCTAAGTTCTACCAAGAAGAATGTATAGAGCACAAAATTTGAAAGGGTGCATTCAGGGGAATACCAACATTGAAAGGACAGGCAGAGGTAGAGGAAAGCCAATTAGGGTTAAACACTAAAATAATCAGAGAGGTAGAAAGATTTCAGGAGTTAGTTGTAGACTAGAGGCTAAACTGAAGAGATGATTTTAGTAATAGAAAGTAATCAAAGAAATAAGTGTTGCAGAGATCATGTGAGCTGAAGACTCTATAAAGATCTTGTGTGAGAGAAACATCCAGAATAATAATACTGGGGCGAAGCAGAATATTCATTATACTAGAAATGTGTCCTTTTATTTGAAGTCAGCTTAATGGTTCTATATATGTTGCAACAAGTCATTGAATGTGATCTCAGTAATGATCGCAGTGTTAAGCCTGCAATACTAAACACGGTGTCAATTTTCTAGAAACATCTATGATGTCTTTATATGTGGCAGAGTTATCATATTGGCAACAAATTAATATGATCTTTGTCAGTTTCATGTACCATTTTTTCTGTTTATTTGAAATTGTTACTATTTTCAATATATTAATGCTATTTTTAGCATTATTATTGGGATAGTCAGCATTTTAGTGATGTAAACAAAAAAGTGATAAACTGTTAACCATAATGTTAATCACTTCCATGAGATCCTACTTCTATGAAAGTCTCAAATATTAGCACTTGGTTCTTCCATGCAAGTACATTTGCTATTGTGGCAGAGTTGAAATTTAAAAATCAATACTAAAAAATAAATATTCCAGATATTTTTGCCATAAAAGAATTTAGAAATGTGCTCATGCATGAGAAAAGGAAGATCTGAACTTCACAAGTGAAAAAAAAGTCACATTTCTCTTAATTTACTGTTAAATGGTGAAACATATCTCTTCACATGCATATTCACTGCTACATATTTAGTGAAAACATATTCACAATAATTCCTTGCATCTAAATCTAACTTTGGCATTATCTAAAATTTAAGTTACTTAAATTATATCTCACTTTAAAGATATTAAATTTTATGTGCGTATTGGATCAAAGCATGAAAATACAACTATGTATAGTATCTATTGAACCTACCTAAATATATAACACTTTATGTCTTGGTTTTGTTTCCTCCTTATTGTATTATGTAAATATATGAAAATTATAAGTAATATAATAATTTAAAATAATTGTTATTTTCTAATGAATATCCACAAAATACCCTCAACTTCTGTGTTGCCTCTCGAAATGCACATTCAGGGTGCGTTAGAAACATGCTAGTTTGTCTGTGGTTTTCCAGGAAGCTTTGAGGTTTTAACTTTGATCTCTCCTCTTACACACTGAGATTTTCTCCTGACTCCACTAGCCCAGACAGAATTTCTACCCTTGATCTCTGAGGTAATTTTAAACATACTCTTGACACCAGCATCACTCAGTGGCAAAGATTTCCCTCTTAACCATGGTGTGTTTACTCTTCAGTTTCTCTGTTGGCCTTTGCTCATCTGGACTCAAAAGTGACTTTTTTAAACTTTCCACCCCCAGGAATAGTTTTTCAGTCATTTAGTTCACATGTTTTCTGCTTTGACTAAAGTATTTGGAGGTCCCATTTTTGTTTCCTCAACTGTTTAAGCTCCTTTATCTGAGGAAACTAGATTTTCTCTTTGATCTGCCAAAGAATCTGTTACATCGTTTGACCACGGGGTGAACTCTACTTAAAGTGACTGCATATTTTTGTGGCACTCTCATTCATCCCTTTTTAAATGCTGTACCTCTGTCAAGGTACTCTGCACCTTGGATATCAAAGTTGTAGGGCTTTTTTGACTAGTTATCCCATTGCTATCAAATCTTATCTCAGAGATTAATCTGTCATTAGTCACTTTTACCTTCGTGTGCCATTAAAAAGTTACTTCAACTGGGGATATTTGCAACTGAGCTCTGTCCTCCAAAGGTGGGAAGAAAAGTGGGAGTTTGTTTGACATAAAACAAGTTAAAGAACTATTGGCGCTTTTGCAAAGAAGGCCTTTCCAAAGCCTATCAGCCTATAGAATACTTGGCCATTTGTCATTCATTGAAAAGAAACAGGTCAGCCAGGTGCGGTGGCTCACGCCTATAATCCCAGCACTTTGGGAGGCTGAGGCAGATGGATCACCTGAGGTTGGAAGTTTGAGATCAGTCTAACCAACATGGAGAAACCCCGTTTCTACTAACAATACAAAATTCGCCTGACTTGGTGGTGCATGCCTGTAATCCCAGCTACTAGGGAGCCTGAGGGAGGAGAATTGCTTGAACCCAGGAGGTGGAGGTTGCAGTGAGTCAGGATCGCACCACTGCACTGCAGCCTGGGCAACAGAGCAAGACTCTGTCTCAAAAAAAAAAAAAAAGATAACGTACAAGGGAAGAAGATATCCATTAATCTGATCTGTGTCAGTCTTTCACATAAATTGATGAAGTATACTAATAATTCTATGTACTTTAACCACTACATAGAACTTTCACATATATTTTCTGACAGATAGTTTCACAGCCTGAGTTAGGTGTTAACATCTTCATCCCAATTTAATAAAGTCAAATTTATAAAGGATAAAGACTTTCAAAGGACATCAACTGGTAGTGATTGAATTTGGAACTCCATTCCAGGTCTTCTGTTGCACATCTTGCTTACTTTTCCCAATACCACAGCTACTATAGTTATGCTTCCAATGCTTCTCCAAACCTACCATTTTCCCAGTCACTTCTTTTCAGCCAATGCTTAGCTTTCAGAATATGAATCTAACACAGCATTAAATGTGTTTAATACCAACTGCAGATGGATTTCATACCAATATTATAAATGCAACTTACAAATAAGTTGAAATAGTTTACTTGGCTTTTATCCTAACCAAGATCATTCTAAATTCGAGAGATCGTGCCAGACCACAATTACACAAATGTCATTGCTAATATCCTTAAATTATTATTATTCTAGCACTGCCATTTGACTATCAATACTGCCTTTCTTGCAACATTTGCCTGCCTTCTGTAGTTCTTTTTGAACCCACTCCTTTCATTAGCTGCAAAATTCTCACTTGGATCATTTGAATATTCCTATAGTTGATAGGAGTTCCTCTGGCAACAAGGGCTCTTTTACAGAATCACTCATTACTACGGCTCCAAACAGGAAGGTACCAATTTCTGGATTGAATTAAATTAAATTTAAAAGATCTTTAAAAGTTGTCATGGTCTCTAAGGTATTAAATATAGAATTTCTGTTACTGATGTCTAACCTAGTTATATTCAATTATTCATTTATTCTAAAAACGTTTATTGTACTAAGCTATTCCAGTTTCCAAAATTATCTCCTAGAAATGTATGCTTGTGTATCACATTTGTTTCTATTAAGGGTCTATTACAAAAATAAACACGAAATATTGCATTGTGAAATTTTAAGTATGCTTGTTTTTAGAGAGATAAAGAGGAAATATTATGAATGTTTAATTCTCTGGTGAAATCATATTTCTGACATTGGCTTAATGCTGTACATCACTAATCTATTTTTTGCATTTCTCTTTTGTCTGAATACAACATGGGCAGGTTAAAAGATGCCGAGGTAAATCCAGTGCTGGAGTTTGAATGGACTCCTTGCTGAGACAGATTCACTATCATAAAATCTCTAACTTTAACCATTGCCTTGAATACTGAGCTTAGGCGTAGTTTCCACTGACAATAAACAATTACAGCAGGTGAGTAATGATTCTTCATGCCTACTACACTAGTAATCTGCTTGATGTATGTACTACTGCTCAGACCAAGGGGATCTTGAGGATCCACTATCACCCTCCCAAGTACCATCTAGAGGTTCAGTATCAAGCAGCTCTCTCTTTTTATGCTCCTTTCTTAGATGGAGGCATATATTTATGAGTACACATATATCCTCACATAAAAGAAACATTTCTCCCACATTGTACATTTTACCAGAATAAGGTCTAGGGAAGTGACAAAATTTTTATAACTGGAAACAATGCCATTTACTGTTTTACCAATACATAGATTAAGAAATTTAGACTTCGCAAAATATTATGGGGGTTAGGAAAAGTCAGAACTCTTCATTTTAAGAAGCATACGATTTAGAGGAGGAGGCAGTCACAGAATAAGGAAATGTTACATGACTACAGTTGCTAGTTAATTATACAGGCAATTTTGTTTAGGAGTTTGGAAATTACTTGAGATTTAGTAGAGAAGGCTTATAAAGGAGATAGAATTTTATCTGGCTTGAAGGCAACTGTGAAATAAAAAAGAAAAAAAAATCTGAACTTGTATTTTAAATCTAGTCTCTGTCATTTTGTAGCTCTGTGCCTCAGGAAAGGAATTTAGTATGTGCAAGCCATAGTTTCTTAATCTTTAAAATAAACCACCATTTCAGAGCTTTATTTGGAGATTTCATGTAAAATCACAAACACAGGGCCTTGCAGATGGTAGGCTCCCAATAATGCTACATAAAGATAGTTGGAATTTGCATAGAAGAAAAGGAAATTCCAATCAAGGAAAGTGAGCAAAATAATAAAGGTGAAAGAAAACAAAATAAATTCAGTCTATGAAGTGTGCCAGTTTGATTGACATGGGGAACAGATATAAATGAAAAGTAAGGGTCCAGATCGTGAAACCCTCTGCAGAGGAAGTCTAGACTTGACCTTTGGGCAATGGAGAGTAACAAAAAGTATTTCAGCATGAACATATACTCTCAAAGCAGCATTTTGAAAGTTTAATTCAGAAGCAGAAGTTTTATTTTTCCCTAAGAATTGTATATTTGTAGCCTGAAATATGTTTATGACTATAATAAATTAACCTCAGTCTTCAAATATACCCCTCACAGTGGTCTAAGGATGCAGTGATGCAGAATTGCTTAAGGTAGTACAAATTTATCATTCAGCTAAGAAAATTAAGTATATTAGGGAGAAACAGATTTTTTCTGAGTATTTGAGGAGGCATTTCAGCATCCTATATAAATCAGTTGCTGTTTTTTAAGAGGTCTATATGGTTAAAATGTATACTCTGACAATATAATAATCACAATAGATGAGGCCCCCCAAAATGTGTTTGAAAATCAAACAGGATACTGTTTTGAAAAGCAGATGTCCAGACTGAGCACTATACTCACCTAAACTCTCCAGGAGGTAAGTCTGGGTAAACTTCATAACCTGCACTTAGAAGGGTAGTGTTGCAAAGGCATCTGAGATGCTTGAAAACAGCTATCACAAAGACTGCATAGGAATTTTATTTAGTAACTTTCTGATCTGCCAAGTGTTTATTCTTAACAATGACTATGGCTTTAATGAAGGAGTGTGTGTGTGTGTGTTTGTGTGCATGTGTGTGTGCACGTGGAGGATAAAGAGACAGGATGATTATACATAGTTATTCTTTAGAGTTCTATGCAAGTGACATTACTGGTATTTCTGAGATGAAGCACCATTTATTATAATTAAATATCAACACTGATTGCTGATGTCTGCCTTGGTTCTTGAAAGAGTTCAAGTCCTTGGTGCAGTCACATTCTTAGTTACTTTGCAAAAACTCTAATGAAGAAAGTGAGAAAGACGTGTTAATATTTAATAAGCCTACTGATCGATTGCTGTGCCTCCTAAAATGTTCATCTCTTTGACTGGTGGGAAATGAACTTCATTAGGCTTTCTCTGCCACCTTATAGCTCCTTGTTAACATTTCCCCTTTGGGGTCCCTGAGAAAAAACGCCCAGCTTCTATTCATGAATCTCTGCCAACCATACACTCATGCACTATTTTCCATATTCATTTGCTGAGAAAAGAGGATGCAGATCTCATTCTGCAAGGAAAATATTATCAGTTCTTTGTGATTGAAAGTAAAATTTGTGAAATGGTATTTTTATGATTCATGGAAATAACCAGTAGATTGATTTAATATATGGAAGCTAGTACTATATTTAGTTTCAAGCTATGAATATAAAAAATATTAAGCACTTTCTCATATTTTAGCTTCCTCTTACATGCTTTATTTGAAAAAGCAAAAGAAAAAATGTAGAGCTCTGAAAAAAGAGAAACTACTAGAAAAGGTTTGTTTATGTAAAATAGTTACTATAAAATTTCATTCATTTAAAATACTTCAAATGAAAGAGGAAGAAGAAACAGAGAAGCAACACTTACATAGTGCTAGTAGCAAAACAGAAATAATTCTTATTAATAAAATAATTATCAATGTAATGCTTCAAGATATTTTGGCATATAATTTTAGATAATAGGATATATGCATAAAGGACTGACATTAAAGCTGAACTTAACAGTAGAAGGAAATGGTTAAATACACTGATAATTTAGTATGTGCCAGGAACTTGTTAAATATTTAATGCACATTATCTCATTTAAGTCTCATAATAAAGAAATGAGATATATACTATATACTGTTGGTATTCCTATTTTGCCAATGAGAAATCTCAGGAAGAGATTTTGTAAAAAAGTTTTTCAAGTTCACACTTTATAAAAAAATATTTAAGTACCCCAAAGGGGATCTAAACCAAAGCATTTGGCTTCCAGAATCCAAGCTTCTAAGAAATTAATAGATGCATTCGCAGATGTAGTCATAGATGCAAGGCCAAGAAGGAATCAGGTGGATTTTCCACTTTTGTAAACTCATCTATTTCCAGAGAAAACAGAAGGGAAAATGCAAACAGAAAAACTAAACAGCCAAGATAAAGGTTGTTTCAGAATCTGTCAAAATGAAAAATCTTTCTTCTTACCAGAGCTCATTTTGGTTATTTCAATCTGAACATTCATGTTCAGAAAACAAAGAGACAGAGAATGAACGGAAGTATTTCCTGCCTCTTAATTCTCTAGCTAAAGCAATGGCAGTAATTCTCAGTTATTAAGGAATTGTTTCAAGTCTAGTCCTTTGCTGATGGTGGAATTTTCTTGACTTCCAAGCATTCAAGAACCCAAACTGATGTAAATGTATTTCCACCAGAATCCATGGCTATATAATTTGCAGAACCCAGTAAAAAACAAAAACGTGAGTCTCAGTATTCATGAACTATTAAGAATTTCAAAATATTTACAGGAGAACATTAAACCAAACTCAGATCCCTGTGTCTGCGTTGTTTGTATAGCTAGGAAGCTCCATTACTCACAGTCAAATTCTGAGTGTTATTCTGTGAATTCTTCAAAGGGAGAAGGCTGTGACCATTTATAGTATGTGCCTTTGGCCGGAAATTTTGATTATTTGTAACATATAATCTTTTAGTTTTCTTCCCTCATTTGAGACAGATTTATTTGTGGCATTCAATTATAACGTTCTTACTTTATTCCGGACACTAAAAGAAAAAGACTGTATATTTTCTGCAAGGAAATAAGGATTCCTGTGATTTCTGGATAATCTTTAAAGAGAGAGACTTTGAACAGAGCACATGTTGATGTTATTATTTTCTTCATTTTTAATGTAGTCTATTTCTGGAAAAGGGGTACATAGATCTTTGTGTAACCACCCAAGAGCAATAAAAATAATTAGAGTTTATCCTATTTTTTAATCACAAAGAGAAAACATCATTGCATGTTGGTTTCAGAAGACATCCATCCTATATGGGGATGGGAGGAGAGAGTTGGAGGAGCAAACATGAAAGGTAATGAAAGCAACATTTTCCTTCTATACCTCACTCAAAATTTCCCCTGCCTCCAATTTTATCATCTCACCATTTTCAAGTAGAATTGGCAGGACTGAAACTACATAATTTTGATGGGGAAAATATTGGCCATGTGAGAATCAAAGGGCGACCCACCAAACACATTAGCACCTATATAGAATAAGGTGCAAATAGAAGCTAACCAATAAATACGTACGGAGGTAATAATTTTATTACTAACAGGAAATTTACCAAATATAAACTTATATTATTGTAGGTTATAATATAGTCGAGGGGGTCAGAACAGGGAAAACTGGGTTGCTGAACAATTATTTAATTAATCATAAATTAATTAATTAATCATAAATTAAATATTATTTAATTAATCATAAATTAGCAATTGCTAGGAGCTAAGCCTTATCATCTATTGTATCCTTCAGAGCTTTATCATTTGACTTTGCTTGAATACCTCCAAGGAACACCATTCTCAGATTGCCTAATGTACTTGGCTCCACCTAGAGTTGTGCTTTCTGGAAATCCTGAATAAAATACTACTGATGCAATACCACTGAATGTCAACAAACACTTCATTAGCATTTAAAACAAAACACTATTAGATGTTGTAACTATGTGCTAGGAGGAAGGAGTGAAAAAGGGAGTAGGGGATAAAGGGATGACTAAACTGATACATGTATGAAGAAACAACAAATACCATAAAATAGTATCTTTCATTTTGATTATTATTTGGAGATGAAATATTGAATTAAACCACTGAAAGTATGTTTCAGTTGTGATATGTCATAATATAATGTGAAAACAGGCACCATATTGCTTCAATCCCTTCTTGAATTGTGTTTCTGAGGTTTAATTTCTAAGACTTATGCATTTCTCCTCTCTTAACCTTCCCATTCCTCATGAATAATTTTTTGGTAGAATCCCATGTTTTCTGATTATATAGAGACTTAACTTAGTCATGTCCTTTGTTGAATGTTGAATATTTAAATACAGCTTTTATTTTAACTGCAAGCTTTTTCTTGTAGCTCGAGTTTTTGATTTTGAAAAGAATAAATCTCTTCCCAAATGGCTTATGTTTATCTTTAGAAGCAATTTATAAGGAAAATAAATCTGTCATAATCAGGTCACCCCAGACATAGTGCTAAAAGCATTCTAATATCTGGGAAATCCTGCGAAATAAGAAACAATGCTGATTCTGCTCTTAAATGTCACCTAATGGTCTCACATAAGGTTGTCAATTTTCGTGTTGGTTGATTGTTACATCTTAGAAAAAAAATAACTGAACTGAAGTATATTCAGCATATACATGCTTTTACAATAATTATAACATAGTTTTTTTCTGGACATTTAACAATTTTCCCACTGATTAAATATGTCTACTCAAATTAGGTGTATTTTCTTTACTATACAACTATCTTAAAGGCATTCTGGGGGCTTTGAGGTATATGTGGGCTTTTGGATTTCATTATTCAGGCTTTTAACAAATAATAAAATAAAATGCAGCCAATGGCAGGATTGACATGAGACAAATAATCAAACATCCAGTTATTTTTGAGGAATCGGTTAATTAAATGCTAATGCTGACTGAACTTGTGTTTTTGTATGTGTTTAATTTTTTTCAAAGGGTTTATGTATTACATATAGAGTTTGTATGTGTGCTCGGGAACAATGCAGTATACAAATTACAAGAATAATTTTTATTCTATGGCAATTGGCTTCATCTTCTCCAATAATTGTTCAGTGCTACAAATAAATTATAACCATTAGGTGAATTTGGTCAATTATTTTGATAATAGTTGCAGTGGCAATTAGTACTTTTTGGCTATAATATTAATATTATCTGAGTGAGATAGTAATTTTATGCCATGAGTGGCTATTTGGAATACACGTCATTTTGCTATGAACTTATTATAAACTGAAAAGAAAGTTTTCAGTACCTAAGGCAAGAATTATAAGCAATTTCAAGAATCTTTAAAATTAAAAGATAATGGGAATTCTTTGAGATACCTCTGACAAGGTCCGTGTTCTCCCAGTGAGGGTCAGAGTTCAATTCCTGAACTCATCCATCACATCCTGACTGACAAGGGCTGAATAGCTGTAAAGACTGCATAGGAGAAAGGGCTCCCTTGCTGACCTCCTAAATCACTTTCACACACACAATTCAATAAATACACACATCCACTCACAAACACCATACACAAATAACTATGCATTTTAACTCATTATTAGGACAAGCAAGTTTTAAGATTCTTGGATCCCCAAGGGGTTTATTTATTTGCGATTTTCTTTTAAATGCTGATTTTAATCATGTAACAGGCAAACATCATTTCACATCATTATTTCATTAACAAATAATCAGTAGAAAAACACTTTATTGATGTCTTTTATATACAATGATTTTGAGCGCCACGAGGGGTACACACACACAAAAAAAACTGTTTAAGTCAAAACTCCTACTTACAGTCAGTCAGTAAAAACATAACTACTCATCACTTAGAAACCTGTAATCTAATGGTATTTCTTAATAAAATCAGGAATTTAGTGTTAATTTAAAGTGGTTCCAACTGTTGCATTCCACACATTTCTTGTCTCTCTTTCTTTGGCTGTGATTTTCACGTTAAGGAATATAGGTTAGGTAATTTTCCCTTGAAGTACTTTCACATCGTCTACTTAGCCTGTTTCACAGAGTAAAACGTATAGCAAATTTTCTTTGTAATTTTTCATTCCTCAACTACAATGTGGGCTCCAACATGGCAGAAACCACCCCGTCCCCATAGTTGATGACCAGGACTGGTATATTGTAAGTTCTCTTTCACTATTTGCCAAATTAATTAAATGTAATTGCCCTCTGAAATCCTGGGCCTAAGAAAGTCCTCCCCATAAGTGAAAACAATTGATGACGTAAAAAGCAGCATTCCTCTCAGAAGTACTAAGTGTACTTTTCAGACAAGGATCAATCCACATCTTTCCTACATAGCAAAGGGGTTTCAAACTATGTAACTTATTTAAAGGCCAAGTAAAGTAACTGGGGAGAGGCTTTTCTCTAGGTTCATGAAATTAAATCAAACTGGGGTCCATATTCCATCTTCATAATGAAGAAAAGGTTAGACCAAGCTTCCCACTGACAGACCCTGACTTTCATTCACTCCATATTTGTAGGGTCTCTCATAGTGCTGGGCATTGTAGGATTTAACACATTTTTCTGAAATTAATTTAACCAAATTCACAAATGCTTTATTCCTCACCAATCTCCTGTTTCAGGTTGTCTTTAAAAGCTGGAAGATAGGGAGGATTCAAACAACATGACATTATTGCATTATTTAAAATTTCCTTTAAAAAATAGCTGACCAAGAAACCAAATATGCCAAAAAGAAATCTGTATGATTTCAGCTTCTAAAGACAGTAAATCTGAGTCTTACAAAATACATCATATGTAAAGACATTTTATTATAAAAGTTCTTTATGAAAAGCTCTTCTGCCTGGTGTGGTGGCTCACACATGTAATCCCAACATTTTGGGAGGCCAAGGCAAACGGATCACTTGAGGTCAGGAGTTCAAAACCAGCCTGGCTAACATGGTGAAACCCTTCTCTACTAAAAATACAAAAATTGGCCAGGTGTGGTGGTGCGTGCCTGTAATTCCTGCTCCTCGGGACGCTGAGGCAGGAGAATCGCTTGAGCCAGGGAAGTGTAGGTTGTGGTGAACCGAGATCAAATCTCTGCACTCCAGCAGGAGCAAGAGAGTGAGACCCTGTCAGACAGAGAAGAAAATCTCTTCTTCTTTACTTAACTACTAATTAATTAGGGAAAGCCTCATTCAAAAGAAACTTGCAATAAAAATATAAAAAATTCCAAAATAGTCTCAATATTTCTAAAGAAGGAGAAGCAATAATGATAGTGGCTCAATATTACTTACACTGTTTTCTAACTTAACAGAATCTTGTTCTTTACCAAAAATATTTAATTTTCTGAAGTGTGAGGAAATTAGCAAATTAAATAATGGAATTGGCTTTTTTGCTACTTTCTAAAATACAATATTCCTAGGTTGATCTGAAACACAATTGGTTTAATAAAAAATATATATAATAAAATTATTAATTAGCATAATTGCCTATCCAGAATTTCAATTATTCTCTAGAATCTCTTTCTTAAAATTTGGAGAAAGATAAAAAGATTTCCTTAAGAAAAAATAATCTCAATAATTTAACTAAAATGTGAAATTCACTTTTTAAAACTTAGAATGATTTGAAGCATCAACAAATTCTATGTAAAAATCAACAGTTGTAAATATTCTTACTCAAATTTATTCTTTCTCATATCTTACCAAAGTGGATAGAAACCTATGTGTGCATGCATGTCCAAACACATGCACATCCTACCTTTTCTGATCTGAGGCTGATAAAATATCTTGTTTTCAATACTGGGGGGGGGGGGGGGGTGCAGATTTCATTCAGCTGTAAGGTTATAGCACCCCCTAGCCCTGCCTAACAGAATAGCAGTCAGTTCTGGCAGGAATTGAAGTGTAGTAAAGGAATTTTAAAGAATATGTGTAAAACTTGTGTACTTTGAAAAAGTGTTCTCCATTGAAGACGTATCCTATTTTATTTGGTAGCAACTGCTGTATCTACTATAGTTTAGAATTTCTGGTATATAACCTCTTCTACCCCTGAATAGTACCAATTGCTGTTAAAATATAGGAAGCTGATTTAGTCTAAAGATCATGTGGAGCATAAATGCATCAAACAGATTTCCACTGGTCCTCTAATTTTTTCCCCCAAATCATCAACAAGCCAGACACTTGGGAGTGCAAGTATAAAATATTGGACATGGCTGTGATGGTTATTGGCAAATCTTATACTAATAGGCAACAGCTCTCTGGGGACAAAATATAGGCTGTTGAAAAATATATTTGAATATGACACATGTGGCCACCACTCAGATAAGATCTTTGTTACTATTCTTTTATTCATATATCATATTTTAAGAAAAAAGTTGAAAGATGAAGGATTCGGATGTGCTTGTAATAAATTTAGACCGTTTTGCTTGTCCCGTCATTGAATCTTCAAGCTTTCCTTATTAAGCTACAATGCCTATTTCCAGCATATCGTAATAGTGCTGATTGCATAGCACCTGTCAGTAGGTATTCAGGAATATAAACCTTAAGGGCTTTGATGGGAATTTAAATGGAATACCAATTTGCCAATGCAGCACTCAAGTCTGTAGTATCTGTGGAGTTCACAGGATTCCAATTAGTCTGTCATTTTTTTTGCAGACTTCAGAAAAAGAACTATTATAAAACTTGGAAGCAAACAAAGATAAGTTTTTTCACCTTATTTGGCCCATATTATAATTTACTCCTCTCTTCGTTCCTGAAATGCTTGAAAGTCATCACTCTTTATTCTGAGATACTGTAAATCTAGATACTATAAATCACTTGGTCAATGTACATTAAATTTAATTTAGTCTGACCACTGCTACTATTCAAAGACCAGTAAATTGATTATGTTACTAAAAGGTGATCACATTGATACTGCTATTTAATGAACTCCATGCTTGTACATTGCTCCTAATGCACACTATTTGAGATCACTTAGTCAACTCCACTCTAATTGAATTTATCATTTGAAACCTTGACTTGATGCTAATGGTCCAAAAATAGCAGAGTCTCTGTAGAGTAGTCCTGTCTACAAAATGCTGTATATTGATGTTTTCTTGCAACAAACACTTGTCTTTCTTGTCTATTTGTCAGGACCCGTTGTCAGTTATTGAGGTGCAATTATAAGAAAACTTGCATTTAGGAAAAGATATTATTGACCTCTGCAAATTGACTGGCAACATCAAAATTTGAAAGTGGAGCTCAGGCAGGCTTAATAGGATATATGCAAATTATCTCCAAACACAGGCCTGAAACTGTCATATGGCTGTTGTTATTTTAAGATACGCATGATCTCCTCTTTCTGTTCTATCCCCTTTTGTTTCCACTAAATGGAGTCAGTATGTTTGCAAGACTAATTTGGTTTAAGAGAGATGACAACAGCATTCGCTGGGTTCCACCATGAAGAATCATTACCAGTGCCAGCGGGTTTCATAAACGAGCCCCAGAGAAAAAGTGAAACGAATGTAAAGTGACATTAAAACAGAAAAAAGGAGTAGAAAAAAGACATGATTTCTCTAGGTTTACAAAGTCAAGGCACCATTGTAGAAATTAGAAATGAGCAGAGAATAGTAACTGATTATGCTTTAATTTTTTTTAACGAAAGAGCAACCTAATTTAGTGTTGCATTGTGGTTCAAAAATAACTCCGCATAATTCGTAAGGTGCTGTACATGAGGAGAACTCAATTTCCTAATTATGATAATGCATTTTGATAACTTTTATTGAACATAAGCATGCCCATGATTAAATCGCTTAATAGGAAGCTATCTTCCGTTTGGCAGCCATAATTTCAAAGCTATGCTATATACATTTCTGTACGGAAACAAGATGAAGATAACTAACACTGCTTGCCAAAAATGAAATTAGAGAATAAGCTTATGGAGAAATAATTTAATTTACAATAAGAATTTTCAACTGAAAAATTACCATCTATACAATGTTTTGAGCCAAAATTAAGAGGTTTGTCATCGTGGGTTGTACTCAGATAGGTAACACAAGTCAAATAGAAAATCAAACATAATTTTGAAATTACTCAACTTTTCCAACCCCTCTTTCTTTTACATATGTGTGTTCTGTTATGTTCACCCTCACCAAACAAATTTATTAATTACACCTTTTATCTACACCACACCCCTTCGTTTTTATATGGGGTTTGATGGAGTCCTAAATTCTAGATAATTAAAAATTGTCCATGACTAGGAATGTGCCAAAGCCTGGGAAGAATTTATTTACACTTATATAATCAAAACAGTGAGATTCTTTCCTCCAAAAACAAACAAACAAAAAAAACCTCTGTAAGGAATTGTGTGAGGGCTGAAATTTTAGCCTATTTGCAAACTAGTAAGTCAGTCTGCCACAATTTCATATGTACTGGCAGAAAACAAAACACTCTTGGGTCAGAGACATAGGATTTTATTACTCATGGCACACAAAGCACTATGAGCTTCATGTTTGTGTGAGCTCCCTTGTTACACAAATCCTACAGAATGACACAAAATGGTACCTGTGGAAGCTTTGCATGCAGAGGGTTTGCATCAGAGCTGAGGAAACTTGTTTAGAAAACCTTGAGTTTCTACAATAGACTGGAAGCAAATCTACCTAATCTTTTCCTAGAGGGAAACATTATCTTTATCACACTGGGCAGCCCACAAATCTACCCTTTACTCTGAAGGACACACCATACCTTCTAAGCTGCTTGTTATACAAACATCCATGAGATATAATCTGGAACAAAGGGAATGAGTGCCTCTGCTTGTGGAGTAATACGATAGACTCATGGAGAAATATCTCCTCAAACTCTCCTTCCTGTGAACTATCACAGATCACATTTTCTGTTCTGGATCATACATTACCTTAAATTCATTTTTTATCAATATATCAAGCCTCCCCAAGTCAACCACAAGCTGCCTTTAAAAATAACTCATTTTTACACCAATAGATTTATTTAATTTCTAAGATAATGTCATAACATGATTTGTGCTTAATACATATTTAAGAACAATTACTGATGATGATTGATTAACTGATTGGTGCTAATTGATTGATGGATCAATGGTGGAAATTATACTAAAACTGAAAGATACAGTCAATTTTCTAGAGGTATTGCCCTTATGTTATCAACATCTGGGGTTTTCAAACCCATAGAAAGTTGTATGTTGACATTATGTAGTATCCAGAACTAACTGATTTATAGAGTCTCACCTTTTAATTCATTTTTTTTAATGTGATGAAGAAATAATCATTGTTTGTGAAGCTAACCAGGTAAAACACTTGCAAGTTTAGATAGAAAAATTTTGTGTAGAAAATGCCCTTGAGAAGAGAAGAAACACAAATTTAAGACGAAGGGGAAAATGAAGTTTAAATGAATTTCAAGCCAAAAGCCATGTTCATTTTTTTTTTTTTTTCTTTTTTGGTAGCCAAAAGGTAGAAAATGTGGTTTGCATGGGGAGTCAGAGACTTATTGCTCAAAGGACTTCACTGTTAAAACTGCTTAGAGTACATTTTGTTGATAAATATATATAGTTTGAAAGTTTCATTGTCTTTAAAATACTGCAACTAGGGACTCCTATAATGTTAAAAATTCCCATTAAAATCAAGATTTTTCAAAGCAGTTTAAGCATAAACAGGCCAAGCATGGTGGCTCACATCTGTCATCACAGCACTTTGGGAGGCTGAGGTGAGAGGATCACTTGAAGCCAGGATTTCAAAACCAAGCTGGGTGTAGCAGGTTCCTGTAATCCCAGTTCTTGGGGAGGCTGAGATGGGAGGATTACTTGAGCCCAGGAGTTTGAGGCTGCAGTGAGCTAGGATCAAGCCATTGCACCCCAGCCTGATCAACAGAAAGAGATCCGGTCTTTAAAAAATAAAATAAATAAATACATTAAAAATTTTTTTTAAATGGATAAATAATTAGATGTATGAAATTTTAAAAAGCTTTATCCTTAAAAATAAGATATTATTTTTATCAGCTGAATAATTTTTATTTAGTGAAACATAGCAGGGTACACTTTTTACAAATATCTTTAAATGAGTCTTCATATGTAAGGTAAATATGAAAAGAATATCAATGTACTTTGCAAATGTCATGGATTTTATTTTGTATGATAAAATACATGAAAGCTCTGCAAAGTCTAAACCAAGAAAGGCCCTATTCTTTTAGAGAGTAAAATAATCATTTGAGATGTAAATATCTGACGAATAAGGTACAGCAGCAAAGGGAATTAAGAAGAGGTTTGGAGAAAGAAATGAACAGTTTCTAGTTGTTAAGGTAATTAACCTTTTTTCAGGATCATTAAAAAATGTTTTTTTCTATGCACTACTAATTTTCTTTCAGGTTATGGAGGTCATTGTTTAGAAGAACAAGACGAGAAAATATTGAGAGCTGATATTCATCTACCTATGCAAAAGTACTAAATTATTTCTTTCTGGCATGTATCTTCCTATCCTGAAATTCTACCTTAGGCCAGTGAAATACATCTATACAAACATCATCCATTAAGGTATTAATTTTGGTGAAAATTATCAGTGCAAAATTTGAATATGTCCCACCATCTTCACACTACTTCATATAGGTACTATTCTTTGTTACTCAATTTTGCATGAAACAATTTGCTCCATTTGTACTGCAGATACATTTCTTTGTGATTCTGTGCCCGATAGAGCTGATTTCTAAAGCACAGCTACATTAAGGACACAAACTCTGTGCTTGAAGTACTGTCAAAAGACAGAAATGTTGAAAGGTTAAGATGATGAAATAAATGCCTATAATACTAATTCTGGCCCAATCCATGGCCATGCTGACTTTCTTAATTTCTTTTTCTTTTTTTAAAATTTACAGATGGGGTCTCACTCCGTTGCCCAGGCTGGAGTGCAGTGGTATGATCATAGCTCACAACAGCCTTACACTCCTGGACTCAAGCAATCATCCCGCCTCAGCCTCTTGAGTAGCTGGGACTGCAAATGAGGGCCACCACATCTGGATAATTTTTTTATTTTTTAATTTATTTTTCAATATGGGAATCTCATTATTCTGCCCAGGATGGTATCTAACTCCTGGCCTCCAGTAATCACCCCACCTCAGCCTCCCGAAATGTTGGGATTCCATGTATAAGCCACCTTAATTTCATACTTATTTTAACTTTTCATGTGTGGAGGTTTATTTTCATAACCAGAAAGTAAAATAAACTACCTCTTAATTATTTAAGAATCCTTTGATAGGTTCTATAATTACTGAGGTCCAAATACCACATCAAACAAAAAGCACTAGATCACTTAAATGTAATGAAACTGTTTCTAGCAGGATTGTACCTGGTTTTTATATTGTGTTTATAATAGTTATCATAATTAATAATCAACTATAGGTGAATTACAATATATGCGTTGTTCAATCTACTTTCACAACATCCCCATGAAGGACATATTATCATACTAATATTGCAGCTGAAGAAATAGGTTCTGGTATGTTGGAAAACTTAGCAAAGTTAAGGCAACTAGTAAAAGCCAGAATTCAATGCCAAGTCCATCTAATTATAGAACTCATGTTTAAATGAGTCTTCATATGTAATTCATGTGTTACATGAATTCATGTGTTGATTCATGTGTTGTCCCACAGGACACCATTCTTTCATCTGATAATAATGGAGACTCTAAAGGCCACTTGTAGAAGAAACTAGGTTTATTTGATCTTGGCTACATCATGAAGAAACACCAAATCTGGGATGATACAGGGTTGAAGACGTTTTGACCCTACCTTCCACTAATCTTAGTTCTCCAGAATGAAATGTGAATGAAACTCATATTGCTTGCTGTCCCTATTGTACCTGTTCTTCTCGTAGTAGCTCAATGTCCATTTCTAAATCATGGAGGGGAAAAAGTTCTTTGTTTACAGTTGTGGCCATGATAAGCAAAGAATCTGAGAGTGGAGTCAGGGAGTCAAAAACAGGTATAAAAACAGCTAAGACAATGGTTTATGAATATCTCCTATAGGGAAAGGATAGGATTCATTTTTCTTTTGCAAAAAATACATCAAAATTCTAAGATATTCCATTTTCTTAATTCTTTACATAATCCTAGTATTTCCTTCATTTTGTTTTCCTAGTAAATTCACTAGTATTCTTTTAGTATTTTCTGGTTTTCAAAACAAATATGTACATGTTCTCTTCTTGTTTTTCTACTTCTTCTTTTGCTTTTTAATCGTCTAAGTGAAAAAAAAGTCAGTATACTTTATAATTTATTTACCCGAGAAAGAAAAAATAATGCACATATCACACACAATAAAGATGTTCAGAGCAAAATCAGCATAGTAGCATGTTACAAATTTCTTCATTTTTAAGTTTCCGAAATGTACATTACCGGTTTATAAAAAATTGAAGTTATTTCTCAAACATAAGTACAACATAACAAAAAATTATTTTAAATGCAGATTATAATAAAACACTGCACACTAATATTAAAATATATATTCAAGCATTTCATATGTTTAATAAGCCAATAATCTCAGTTCACTTCTACCAGTCACTGGCTATTTAGGATCCCCCTTGAATCATTGTAGAGAACTTCTCAGGTTGTTTCATAAGTATTTGTCAACCTACCTTTTCCTGCTGAAACTCAGAGCTCTTAGCAGTACACAAGGACTCTACGAGAAAGTCTTCCCACCTAGTGGAATTGCCTAGAATATTCAATGAAGTAGCATAAAAGACATTGGCAAGTTTAACATCAGGCACCTAAGAAGCACTTAGTAATTCCCTTCTGTGAAAAGATAATTTTCAAGATAGTAAAATCATGACTCTCATCAGATATAAAATGAATATCTATAAGAGATTTTATTTAGCTCCTTAATTAGTGAGGAAACAGGAAAAATGTTAAAACTGATTCAAATGAAAATGTCTTACAGAGATTTTAATTCTCTACTGGACAAAATTCATTTTTATTTCTATGGACAAGAAACGTTTTCAGTGTCACGTGTTTACTATCACACAGCTTCCATCCCTATAGAGTTGTAAAATAGCCTAGTCAATAAAGACAATCAAAGGTGCCCCAGCTTATAGTAACAGATAACCTCCAGAGAGTTTGGTAGACAATGTTCAGTGCTCCACTGCAAGGACTTACAGGAATCTCATTTGCCATTGGCAAGTCGATTTTTTTTTTTTTTTTTTGTCAATCATTCACCCATTTCCAAGACAACTTTTTTTCTGACACTTCCTTTTTCATAATATCTATTTATTCTAGAACTAAGAATTTATTAATATTTCCATCTTCAGTACTTAGTACATGCTTAGTACTTTTAAAAGCCTGGTTTAATTACATTTTTTAAAGCCACTTCCATTTATACAGAACATTACCATATGCAAAATACTTTCCTTATGCTTTCTGTCATTGATTCAATTATCTCACACAGAGTACTGAAAAAACAATGACAGTCACAATATTATTTTCAATTCAATTTAATAAATATTTAATGAGCACCTACCACATTCATACTCACTGTAAAAAGAAAGAAAGCTAACTATATGTGTCTGGATTTGTATCTTTTCACTTTTTCTTCTTGATGGTATGCCGTGCTTTGCTTTTATATCATCCCTTTAACATCATTACCATGGAAACACTTCTGGGGCTATAATTCTGCTTTTTATAAGGAGTTCCTAGTCTGATTACCGAAAGACAATATAAGAATCATACCTATCTCCTCCTGATTTCCACTGCCACCTTCACAATAACCCTCTCAACAGGCTTACGAAGTATTGTCCTATTGTCCATTGCTCCAAGAAACAGCTCAAAGCAAAAGAAGACTGAGGACAGAATTATGAGGTCATACACGTTTAGAGGGACCCCACTGCTATTCTGATGTTTAGTCTAAGAGCCACTTTTCTAGCCTCTCCTGACTTTGTCTTTTCCTAACAAGTCAACAAACTTTGTATCCTTTGAGAGTTTCACCCTTAAACCTGGCTTCAAATTAAAGAAAGTGGTATTTCTCTAAAGAGTTCCTCTTTGCCTTGCTTCTTCTGAAGATAAGCATTTTAGGAAAAAAAGAAACTAGTTCTAGAAGTCCAGGACAGATATGGGTGTTTTGAATAAATGAATCCTCAAATTGGGTGCATTACTTGGAAGAAAATGTAACTCAGAGAAGCCAAATAATTTATTCATATTTGCAAGAGTAGTAGAGGTAGGATTCGAACTCAAGACTTAAGGTTTGCATAGAAGTCATAGCACTGACAGCTTAGATTTTGGAATAAAAAAAAAGAAAAGCTTCTATTTGCATTAAGACCAACCGCTCTCTGTGACTTTGAGCTAGTTACCTAGCTTTCCTTAATGTCATGAATTTTTTCCAGAAATAGTAATAATATGTATCTAATAAGGTAATTTTCAAAATTAAATTAGATACTGCCTGAAAGTCATGTAATCATTAATGTTTTAACTTTCGATATTATTATCTCTAGTTAATCAGGGTTGTCAAAGCTTTTACTGCTAATCAATACAATGAACTCAGCAGATAATTATAAAAATAATACACATCAAGGAGTTACACAGGTTAAGACAGTTTTTAAAGTTTATGTGATTGTATGTGGCAAAAACATATATGGGTTTCTGCTTTCAAAATATTTTTAGGCAGAAAGTGTAATTCACCAACAATTTTCATCATAGCTCTCCAATTCTTTTTTGATTTCTACCCCTCCTTTAAGTGACACTTAACTCCATATTAGAAAATGTCCCTTCCTGGCTCTGGACCATTCATATGATCACTTGACTCAACTATGTAATTTTCATTTTTAAGAAAGTGACCCACCATCTCAATTGTCACAGCCCTAAAACAAAACAAAACAAAACAAAAAAATCTTATGTACACATTACTCACTTTAGAGTTAAAAAAATGCTGTATGTTTTTTAACACTTCTTCTTTGCATACGCTCTTACAGAGGTGTGCATGCCCTTAATTGTGCTGAAAGTGGGGAAGAGCTCATCTGTGTCTTAGTGGGCTCAATCCTTGTGGTGCCCCACATCGAAGTTGGATTTCTATAGGACCAGTTTTTAAATCTCAGCATCTTTTCCCATAGAACTCAGGCCAGAACTTTTAGATAGATTTGAACAGTAAACTACTGACCTCCATTCATTTATTTCAGTTTATCAATGGTCCAAATTATGACAGATATTCCTTTTCCATTGTGGATAAATCATTTCTTCTTAGCAATACTTTTTTTTTTTTTTTCTTTCCAATTTTTGTTTTTAGGTTCAAGGAGCACATGCGCAGATTCGTTACATGGGTAAATTGCACATTGTCAGGTTTGCAGGTGGAGATATTTTGTTTTCCAGGTAATCAGCATAATACCTAATAGGTAGTTTTTTAATACTCTCCTCCCTCTCTTCACCCTCAAGTAGGCCCCAGTATCTATTGGTCATTTTCTGAGTGTATGTGTACTCAATAGCTCCCAGGAAGAACACGTGTTTAGTTCCCAGTGAGAACATGTGTCATTTGGTTTTTTGTTGTTGCTGTTCCTGTGTTAATTCACTTAGGATAATAGAGAATGGCCCACAGCTCCATCCATGTTACTGCAAAGGGCATGGTCTCATTCTTCTTTTTTTTGTTGTTGTTTTTTGAGATGGAGTCTCGCTCTGTCACCAGGATGGAGTGCAGTGGTGCAATCTCGGCTCACCGCAACCTCCACCTCCCAGATTCAAGCGATTCTACTGCTTCAGCCTCCCGAGTAGCTGGAACTACAGGTATGCACCACCATGCCCAGCTAATTTTGTACTTTTAGTAGAGACAAGGTTTCACCATGTTGGCCAGGATGGTCTTAATCTCTTGATCTCATAATCCGCCCATCTCAGCCTCCCAAAGTGCTGGGATTACAGACATGAGCCACCACACCCGTCCCGGTCTCATTCTTTTTTATGACTATGTAGTATTCCATGGTATACTTGTCCCACATTTTCTTTATCCAGTCTACCATTGATGAGCATCTAGGTGGATTCCATGTCTTTGTCATTGTGACTAGTGCTGTTACGAACATATCCATGGATGTGTCTTTATGGTAGAATAATTTATATTCCTTTGGGCATATATCCAGTAATGTGATTTCTGGGTCAAATGGCAGTTCTGTTTTAAGTTCTTTGAGAAATGTCCAGACTGAGTTCCACAGTGGGTGAATTAATTTATGTTCCCACTAGCAGTGTGTAAGGATTTCCTTTTCTCCACTACTTTGCCAGTGTCTGTTATTTTTTTACTTTTTAATACTACCCATTCTAGCTGGTGTGAGATGGTATCTTATTGGGATTTTGATTTGCATTTCCATAATGGTTAGTGATATTGATTATTTGTTCATATCCTTGTTGGCCACCCATGTATCTTCTTTTAAGAAGTATCTGTTCATGTCCTTTGCCCACTTATTAATGAGGTTGATTTTTCCTTGTAAATTTGTTTAAGTTTCTTTTAGATTCTGGCTATTGGACCTTTGTCGGATACATAGTTTGCAAGTATTTTATTCTATTCTGTAGGTTTTCCATTTACTCTATTGATAGTTTATTTTGCTGTCCAAAAGCTCCTTACTTTAATTAGGTCCCATTCGTCCATTTTTGTTTTCATTGCACTTGTATTTTGTGTCCTTGTCATGAAGTCTTTGCCATAGCCAATATCCAGAATGGGAATGGTATTTCCTAGTTTTTTTTTTTTTTTTTTTTTTTTAGGGATTTTATAGTTTTAAGTTTTACACTTAAGTCTTTAACCCATTTTGAGTTGATTTTTGTATAAGGTATAAGGTAGTGTTCTAGTTTCAATCTTCTGCTTATGGCTAGCCAGTTATCTAAGGACCATGTATAGGGGATTCCTTTTCCCATTGCTTGTTATTGTTGACTTTGCTGAAGATTCAATGGCGGTAAGTGTGCAGCTTTCATTCTGAGTTCTCTAACCTTTTCCATTGATCTACGTGTCTATTTTCATACCAGTACCATGCTGTTTTAGTTACTATAGCTTTGTAGTATAGTTTGAAGTTGGGTAGTGTGATGCCTCCAGCTTTGTTCTTTTGCTTGGGATTACTTTAGCTATTCAGGCTCTTTTGGTCCCAAATGATTTTTAGAATATTTTTTCTAGTCCGTGAAAAATACAATTGGTTGTTTGATAGGAATAGCACTGAATCTGTAAATTTCTTTGGGCAGTATGACCATTTTTAACAATATTGATTCTTCATATCCATGAATACGGAATGTTTTTTCCATTTGTTTGTGCCATCTCTACCTCAGCAATAATGTTTGTCTGAGATTTTCTAACCCTCATTCTTCCCCAGTCATCATTGATTAGTAATCTCTTATTCAGACTTTCAGTTCTACTTTTACAAACTCATGTAAGACAGAAAAATATTGACCCAACCTCGGCCAAAGACAGAAACTTTGTTCATGTTATAATATATAAAATATTTTTGGGAAAAAAATCATCATCCTTGATAAGAAGCTTAATTAATTTTCAAATATGCTTTAATGGAAATAAGACCCTTCTGAGAACTCAGCTACTCACCCATTCAGTGGACTGTTAGCCTTGAGAGGAACCTAACTACCTTGAACCAGTCTTGAAGACATTGTTTAATAATTTTTAACTAGTGTTTTTTTCTCTTATGAAGTACAATAATGAGCTAACCATTCACTTTTCTTATAGTATGTTTCAAAGAAAGGAAATCTAATCTTTCAAGTGACTAACTAGAAGTCTTCTTCCCTGCACCAAGATGGTAATAAAATGTTGACACATGTACAACACTAAAATTGTCTGAAAAAAGTGCATTATGGTATTTTTTTAAAATTGCTTTTTGTTTTGTATTTCATCCCTTCTCCCATCCCACTGGCTTGTAAATTTTTTGATGGCAGGGATATAAACTTTTTTTTAACTTTTTATTTTTAAGTCTTGGTACCTAGCACACTATCTAGCATGTAGTAACTGCTAAACAGTTTTGCTGACTCGATGAAAATCAAACAAAAAGAATTAGAAACAGCTAGAGAAGTAGGGCATAAAGCAATATGAAGAAAACAAAAAATAAAGTTGGTATCCCAATATGTTTCAGACCAGCTAGAAAGCTATTCCAATACAACAGGCCAAGTGCATAATGAAATTTCAAGGAGTAAGTCATTCAGGTTCTGAGAAAGTACCTGTCCAAGAAGCATATAGAAAACATTTGCTGAGTTACAAACTTGAAAACATATTGAAGGTGGCTAAAAAAAATTGAAAATAATATAAATAATATTTACTGTTTAGGCCAGAATAGCAAGACCGTAATATACTCCAAGGCTTCTTCAGAAGCACAGAAGGGAAAACTACTGAGTTTTACTATGAAGCCAGCACATGCGTAGAAAACCTGACATACAGATATTTTTAATATGGCACCATCCTTAACATTTGATTTTAATGTAATTTTAACATTATTGTCGTCTGGAGAACCAGATTACCAGATTCCTTGTGCCATCCAGGTATTCAGAGGAATCCAGAGCCAGATTAGTAGAGCAATGAAATGTGCGACATAAGACTAGGACTGGAAATTTTTATGAAATACAGGAAGATGTCAGTCTGCTCAAGAGCTGTTTTATAGCAGTCTTGTATAGGGTGGTCACAAGCAGGGAAGGCAGAAGTGCTTTAAGATAGAACTGGAGCATGTCCTCATGTGGCCTGTCTTTGCCGAGACATGTGGCAGCAAAGGAGACACTAGTCACAAAGCAACCAGAAGATATCAGCTTGTTGTTTTTCTTTTACAAATGAACTTCACTACAAGGAGATACAGTTGTTTCTGCTAGGGACAGGAGGCAGAGAAATTCTAGGCAGAAAAAGGTGGGTTCCTGACAAAACTTCCACCCTGAAGCCTGAAGCCGCGGCCCAAAGTGAGAACTCGTGCCTGTTTTCCCACTCAGGTGGTGTCTTTTCCAAAACCACCCATGGCCCCGCCTGGACCCATCCTGTGCCAATAAAAAACCCAAACTCAGCTGGCAGAGATTGGAGAAGCAGCTGGACGTCAGCGACTACAGTTGGACATCCGAGAGAAGCGGCTTGACTTCAGAGGGACAGCTTGACAGTGTAACTTCTGAGAAGCTGGCCAGACTTCAAGGAAGATTAAGACTTCAAGGAAGATTACCTTCCCTCCCATCTCCTCTTCAGCTCCCCTTCCTACTGAAAGCCACCTCCATCAGCAATAAAATCTTCCACATTTACCATCTTTCAATTCGTTCGGGTGATTTTATTTCTCCCAAAGGCTGGACAAGAGCTCAGGCACCACGAGTGCGGATGAAAAAGGCTGTCTCACTGACTCTTTGCCCTCACAGGCAGAAGGCAGCCATCTCATGCGAAAAGGCAAAGGGTCCGCTGAGCTATTAACAATTAAGCCGTCCACGGACAGCGGAGCTAAAAGAGCACTGTCCTAACACTCCCTCTGGGGTTTCAGGGATCGCGGGCACCTCCACCAGATGCTGCTGCAGGGCTGGCACGGAGTTGGCTCCTGCCCCAGCTCCTGCACCTGCTCACCTGTTCACCCCTCCCGTGAGGGGTGGAACACAGCAGTCCACGTGAGTGGAGTTCATTCCTGCAGGCACCAGAGCGGCCAGCTGACTCCAGCGCTCCTGTAGTCCAGTTCCTGCCTCGTTTGTTCACACACTCCCTTCCGCGAGGAATTGAGAGCTGCGGGCTCAGTAAATGGAGCACACCCCCTTGGTAAGTCTTGCGAAGGTCAGTTAGACAGAAGCCAGAGAACTGAGACAATGTTCCTTTCTTTTTTTTTTTTTTTTTTTTTAATACGAAGTCATGCTCTGTCACCCAGGCTGGAGTGCAGTAACCGCATCTCGGCTCACTGCAACCTCCACCTCCTGGGTTCAAGCAATTCTTGTGTCTCAGCCTCCCTAGTAGCTAGGATTACAGGCGTGGGCCACCATGCCTGGCTAGTTTTTGTATTTTTAGCAGAGACGGGGTTTCACCATGTTGGCCAGGCTGGTCTCGAACTCCTGACCTCAGGTGATCTGCCTGCCTCCGCCTCCCAAACAATATTCAAATTTTACTTACGCTCACTGAGGAACAGCAAATATTTATTTGCTTTTTAAAAAAATTTTAGCACCAAACCATAAAACACAAAACAAAAACAACCAATGGGCCATCTAAAACAACAATAGATAATTACATAAGGCTTACTTTATGCTTGGCACTATTTCATATGTTTTATAATTTATTTTTAAATTCACTTAGTTCTCAAAACAAGCCTATGAAGTAGGTTCTGTCAATATGCTATTTTATAGATGAGGTAGCTGAGAGATTGGAAGGTTAAATGATTTTCCTAATGTCATATAGTTGGTAGAGTAAGCACGCAGGCAGCCTAGGCTATAAAATATGTGCTCTCAACATATATTTGCCCCTCAGTTTTACTTAATGATCTTCTTTGATAAAATCTTCATTTATTACCTCATGTAACTTTACAGTATTCCTCTCAGTTTTATTTTTAAAAAAGATTTTCTTAGAAAACATAATCAACTAGTTAAGATCTGGGAATCTGTTCTGTGATGGAGACTAAGTAGGATAACTACTGGAAATCTTTTTCCTCATCTGGTTAATGGTAACAGTAGTAGTTTCTGTCTTGTTGAGTTTTTATTACAAAGTTAAAATGTAAATTGCCTAGTACCATTCTTAATAAATGACATATCTATGCCCATGTCTAGATTTACATTTAGATACAGATTTAATAACATAGATATATAGATTGATAGATACAGATACTATCATTACTGATAAGGTTATAATTATTAAATTAGAAATGAGAAAAGTGAGAGTCAAACATTAAGTTACCTTCGTTAATCACGGATCTCTTTGATACCAAAATATGGAAGCCACTAACTTTTCATAGATTTATTTAACCCTAATATATCAGGAAGATCCAAAAGGCATGTGAATGAAAAAGAGTCTAATAGCTATAAATTATAGGTAGATGATTGATAGATACAGATAAACAAACCTATCTCCATTTAAAATTACATGTCTATTAAAACTTTGAAGTCCCTTTCTTTAATCATCAATTTTTACATCCTAAAACTGCTCTACACACCTTGCCAAATTTTCCCTTTTATGCTTGCCTACCCACAGGTCCTGCCTCCCTGTTCTTTTTCTCTACACTCCTTCTTTCGTTATGTGCATCTCTTTATCAGTTTCATCTACCTAGCCATTCACCCATAAAGCACACACCAGTGTCTTTTGTTCTATCGTATAATATTCTCTGTAATAAATCCAATAGTTTCTAGAGAAGATCAAGTGCTTTTCCAGATACATGCATTTGCATTGTCTTCTGTGAAAGTGTTTTGCATTTGCTTATTATTCATAGTAATTGTCAGATTTTAGAACAATCTGAGACAATGTCTATTGTACCTATTTGTTAAACTATTTTTTCCACAAGTTAAAAATATTTATAACCAAGAAACATAACTGTTGTCTCTGGTAGGTTCCCGTATTCTTGGTGCATCTTTTCTCTCCTTTGTGTTCTACTATTTACACAATTGAAATCAAATGACCTTTTGCTCTACCTCTACTAGGATGCATTCACTGAGATTATCTCAAAGCTATTTAATCTCATTGTGTGTAAAATTCGTTCATACGTCTGAAATACATATTTTACTAGATCTTAAACATGTTGCAGCACATTAAAAAGACATTTTTAAGTTTAAAAAAAAAACCTAGAGAAACAGCAAAACTAAAGTTTGTTGTTCCCAGGATAGAGTCTAATTCAGCTGCAGCAGCAAGATTAGATGAATGTTTTCTAAAAACACGAACTCCCACAAAGTATAAAAAAGCTTCTATAAGTGTGGGTGAGTTCTGTTCATTGACCAAAAAATCCTTTACATTTCAAGGAGTACTGAGCTACAATCCCGAATCATGAATACAGACGTTTCTCAAGCCACTTGTGATAAACTCATTTCTAGTATCATACACACTAGTTGACACCAAATAAAACTTCTCTTTCCTATCAGAGTTAAACTGTAAATGAACTTCTACTTAGTCTTTTGCATTACATACTAGGAAGTCCAGCTCAGTCCAAGAGATGTCTTATAATTTCTGTGTTTGGCTATTGTTGCAAGCTATTGTGCTCCAGGGCCCCATGCTCTCAGCAAAGAAAAAAAAAAGTACGTTTGAATTACGTTATTGGGTTCAATCAGGGGACTATATTTTGTCTGCCCAGGAACTGACACATATTGAAAAGGTACAATTTACATATGTAGAAGCATGAACAAAACTATACATTTTTACTATGGCTGTCAGTGTAAGTCTGTATATCTGGAAGTAATGTCTACTCAAGACAATAGGTCAAATAGGTAGTTTCAGTCCGTGACTTCTGAATTTCCAGAAGTATTGAGTGCTAAGTTATTTGTTAATGCCCTCTTTATTTTTTTACTTTAAGTTTTCCATAAACAATTATTTATGTTCAACCTCTAGTTTCTGTTATATATACTAAGGAGAAAACACCTGAAATGCTTATTAGACTTGTGCAAGAAAACATATTTCTTGTTATTTCTTATTTCTCACTTCTAATACAATATATAATGGTTCATAATTCTAATTTCTAGAAAATATTGCTGGATTTTGGTGGAACGTATATACATATAATATAATATATTAGGCTCATAATTAGTAGCAATGTTCTTTAAGAGCCTAGGAATTTGAAATCAGAATATTTGAATTTATGTCCTGATTACACCATTTATGAGCTAAAGAACCTTGAAAAGTCAGGTTCTCAGAGCCTAAGTTTTCTCAGCAGCTGTGGAGCAAATAAGATAGTATATGAGAAAGACTTTTAGAAATTACGTTATGACACAAGTGCTTGTATTTGTTGTTATTATATCTTATGGGAAAATATTTGGAGAATTTGATTTTTCGTTTGTTCTTTATATATACAAGAAAAAAGCAGAAAGAATTGTCCATTTGACCTTCATACCCTGAGCATTTCTGGTCAAATTAAGCACTTTCATCTTACATGTTTTTAAATACTTTTAAATGATAACATAAGAGCAAATGTGTGAAACCCTGTTGCTATTCAATGTGTCAGTCAGTTCATAGTCACACTAACAGCCCAATAACAGGGCTAAGGAAGCGTTTTATTCCTCATTTAAGTATTTGACTTTATTCCAACCTGACCCAATTCACTTGACACTATCTAAACTGCAGGTGGCTAGTTAGTTGTGTAATGACAGTTCCATGGTTTCAGTTTAATACTTTGGACTCAATTTAGTTGTACAAAGGAATGCAAGATTGCCACATAGATTAGTTCTTTAAAGACTTTTGATCCTTTTGTATTTTAATAAATTTTCCAAATGCTATTATTGCTTCTCTTAAAGACTTGATTCTTGAAAGCTTTTGCTCTTTATAAGCTTAATATCTGCTGAAAAAAGCTGCAGAAAAATGTTCAATAATGGAAATGCTAAGCCTTCATTCTCATAATCAACATAAGCTTTGAATCTTTATCAAACTTTTATCAACTGTTCATTACATTCTATCCTTTAAGCTCATGCTGACTTCGCTATTGAACTCTTCATTACGAAGTTATATTTCTTTGTTTTGCTTTGGCAAACATCGTGTGTGTGTGCATGTGTGTGTGTGTGTGTCAGTGTGTGTTCACTTTTGGAGAGACTGTTATTTTTATTTTTTACTATTATACAGTTTTATTGGTGTCCCAAGTAAATAAAAGTTTTCAAGTTAAGAATATTCACAGATAACTAGCAAAGGATAAAGTACTAGCAAAGGATAAAGTAGATAATTTATATTCCAGTTTGGTTATAATTTTCTTATAGTTAAATTTACCTCAAAAAACACATAGCACGATAGTTTTTCAGATGACTTTTAAGTATTTACCTTCATCTACCTCTGCCCTAGTTTATACAAATGAAAATCACCCTTGTGTGATTTATTTATTATCTTCTCTCTCTCTTTTTTTTTTTTTTTTTTGAGATGGAGACTCACTCTGTGGCTCAGGCTGGAGTGCAGTGGGGCAATCTCGCTCACTGCATGCTCCACCTTCCGGTTCACGCATTCTCCTGCCTCAGCCTCCCAAGCAGCTGGGACTACAGGCGCCAACCACCACGCCCAGCTAATTTTTTGTAATTTTTAGTAGAGACGGGGTTTCACCGTGTTAGCCAGGACGGTCTCAATCTCCTGACCTCATGATCCGCCCACCTCGGCCTCCCAAAGTGCTGGGATTACAGGCGTGCGCCCCCACACCCAGCTGTGCTTTATTATCTTCTATACTTAAACATCTAAGTTATTGGTAGCTAAAATAGTAAAAGTTTTTTGAGTTGAAATGCTTTTGTGGTTACACATTTATTTATTCACCTAATTGTTCAACAATCATTTCTTTGGCATCTGTTCTGCACCAGGAACTACTTTGTGTACTCTACAAAGGGGCAAAGCTGAAAATGACATATTCCTTGCTTTGGGAGGGCTCAGGGTCTAGTGAGTAAGATACATTGTTAAATATACAAAAGTAAGTACGTTAAAAAATATGACATGTAAGAACTGACACGTCTGTGACTTTTTCTGCCTCAGAGATTAGGGGGAAATTTCATAGAGAGTAATATTTGAGCTCAATTAAGAAGGCAAGAAAACACCCGAAATTTTTTAAATAACTTGAAAAAGGAAATATATAAAAGACGAAAACTTCATTCCAGATAAGAATAAGTTGTTAGTTTTTGAATACTGCTGACCCTAACTTTTCCTTATTTTAAGTGAGTTAGAGTTTTCTCCCATTTTGTTCTATGTAAGTCTCTGGAAATTGCATTTGCAGAGCATTCCAAAAGAGCTTCAGCCCAGGGCAAAACCATGGCTTTTTGTTCAGGCTCTTGCAGCTTCATGGATGCATAATTTGAAGAATTATTTCAGCTGCTTAAGCTAATTGAGAAACTCAGAAGAATAAGAGTGATTATTAGTCGTTTTTAATAATTTAAAATGTATTTCTTATTTGTAGAGTTATATTATAGATTCACCCTATATGCTTTGCCAGTTGGTGCGTATAAATTTTTATAATGTATTGTTGTCAATAAAAATAAGTTGCTTTCTAATTGTGTGCGTGTGTGTGCCCTAGAATTTTAAAGAGCAGTGCTACAGCATTTCTTTTTGTGTCTGTGGGATACCAAAATCCAATCTTGTGTTCATTCACATGATGATGTCAGGAAATAGCATTTCCTAATATTTACTCTGTATTGTAATTACCTACTTTTAGCTTTGCATTTTTGCATATGCAAACCTTACTCTTAGACACATTAGTAAGTATTAAGGTACTAAGAGCATACCTTGAACTTTGAAAACCTTGCTACAGATTTTTTAGAAGTCACATGCTCTCAGTTCTTTTTGTCTAGGTGAGCTTCACTTCTAGTTTTACTGAAGTGTCAGAAAATCTTGTTTAGATAAATAAAATATAATTTTAACAGAGTTGCATATTGGCTATATTTTAAATTTTTTTTGAGCTCTGTCCCTGTTTGGCTCAGTGTGACGAGGACTTTGCAATGCCTGTCAGGGTTGTATTTCAATGATACTCGGACTACTGACCTGAGCAGACTCTGCTGGAATATGCAGGGACACTTGCCTTAGTGCTAAAGGCACATCCTGCTCATCTGTACATCCTGTCAAGTCTTTTTCTCCTCTCATTCCAACTTTTCTAATATTTTTGATGTACGGTTTCGAATGATACAACTAAAAATAGACTTATGATGGTAAAGTAGTTTATATATAGAATTGCTCAAGTAAGGTTCCCTGGAGCAGATTGTTTTCCCTCCTTTTAACAAAATCAATAGCCCATTTGAACTTAGAGCCCTTTATCTCCCGAAAAGAAATAGTGATTTTTAGGTATTCCATATACAGGGGAATACTCCATAGTTAGATATCAGAGCTTCTTTTATGAAGCAGCGCTCCCTACTTGGGACAACTCAAAAAATGATGAGGGCAGCAAGGAGCTGACCTCTTCCTCGCCTCTTCATCTTGGCCTTTTATGTGTTGCTATAGGATCCTCTAAAGTTAATAGTATTCAATTATGATTATAAAGCTACAAAATTTAAACATAATACTTGAAAAAGACAATTCTCGTGTATTATTTGCCTCCTATGTGCTAGGTACTTTTGTGATTGTGCTGCAATACCAGAATCCTGAAAAATATCGGTCTCACTACTTATTTTGTATCTGTGGAAGAACAGATGCTAATTCAGGTTCACCTATTTGTCCATGTTCTCACTGTGGTAAAACCAAGACTCACACAATCTGTGCTTTCTCCAAAAAATCACCCTCTCAATTTGGAAATACTATAACTAGACCATTATAATAATGGATTAGAAAATGATTTTTTATTCAAAATCAATGAGGAAACTGTATGTGGTGAAGAATGTCAGACCAAAAACAAAAAAAAAAAAAAAAAAAAGACACTAGATGAAGAAAAATTTCAATAAAATTGCTTGTTCAAGGACATTTTTCACTAAAATGTAATATATTTTTCTGATGTCAACATTCTTAAAAGAGCAAGACATTTATTTCAATTTAACTGAAATTTAATGAACACCCTTGATGTGCCTCCAACATTGTGATAGATGGTAAGATCCATTGAATCCAAAGTGGAACTACACTAAGCTATGGAGGTTTTCCCTTCAGACCCAAGGCCCTCAGTAAAGGAAATAGGTATTTGAAGCTCTCAGGTCTTTGAGGTTGAAAATTAAAGCCACAGGCACCATTGAATTCTATAAATAAAGGCTATAAAACTCTTACTTTTCTGGGACTTTCCTTTAAAACACCCATACACACAATTCTTGAATCTTTACAACTGTAACAAGAACCACCCAAATATGATTTTGGTCACCAGAACTTCCTAACCTTTAGTGCTATTGGCTGAGGCGAAAGGTCCACGAGATCACAAGTTTGGGATTGCTAATAATTTTTCTAAATCTTTCTTATTGACAACAGATATAAATTGTTTAATGTGACACTCTCTCCAACTTGGGCACTCTATGTGTCATATTCTTAAAGCCATTATCTTTGTCACCCAGACTAGTATCTACTTTCACTTATTTATTCCCCCAATAAATGAGAGTTGAACAAGTAAATTCTATACCACGGAATCATGTTTGACTCCTCTGTGTCATATCTTACATTCAAAGGATCAGTACATTTGTTTGATGCTAATTCCAAAATCTATACAGAAACTAATCACTACTTCACCTATATCACCATGGCACAAATCCTTATGATATTTTGCCTGAACAATTTCCAATGACTTTCCAATCAACTTCCTGGCTTTTACATTTCCTCTCCTTTAAACAGTCTGCTTTTAACAAAAGAGCAGGCAATCTTCAGATGACTTCTTATCCAACTTTATTGACTTCCTGCTTCACCTACTATCAAATCTTTTCAAACGTGTACAGGTTGTATTACATCTGTTTTCTGCTATTTTTCTGACCCCATCTTTGATCACTCTTTTCCTCTCATTCTGTTCCATAAGATGTTGTTCCATCTTGCTACATTAGATTATTGAGAACAGAAGTGTCTGTTTTGTTCACTGCTGTTATTTCCACATCTACAGAACTTAAAATGGTATATGGCACATATTAAGGGAATATTTAACACTCAAAGAAGGTCAAGAGGTTATTGTATCATTTTCAAAATATGAATTCTCATGCACATTTTTAGTGTAAATAAGGGCATGTATTTAAAAGTGCTACAATTTTCCCTCAGAGCACTGTTTCCAAGTAAAAGTTAGAAGTCTGGTGCAAAAACCATGTCTCAAGCTAGGAAGTTTTTTCCAATAGGTTGTTGATCACTTCCCAGTACCATTGCACTTTGTATCTTAACCTATTTAGGAGGACAATCCTTTTTGTGGTGGGATGTGCTGTTTGTGCAGTGAAAAATATTTGTTATTATAGGTGTGATTAATATAAATAGCAATAATTTATTTTCTTAAATTATCTAAATAAATTTTAAAATATATAGGTTTTTAGCACCCTTTAAAGGAGGACATTGTGTGTCTGTTCTCAGGTTAGCTCTCTGTATAGACATTTGTATAGATGTTTATTCAACTATTTTACATGTATAAATACTAGTACATACAGTGAAAAGTCTACTCTACTGCCCACGAGTCAATATGTCCTAGTTATCACCCTCCCAACTCGATTTTGATAAAATCCAAATTTTTTTTCTTTTTAGAAATTCTCTAGTTCAGAAGGAAGTAGAATGTAGTCCTCTCTAAAGTTTCCAGAATATTAATAAAAACATTATGTTGCCCATAAAACTGTAGGTGTATTTTGAACCAATTTTATATCAATCTTTTATTTTGAATGCTCATAGCTTTGACTTTGGCACAGGCTACAAGAAATACACTTTATAAGTCTCTTGCTCCCAAGTCTGTAAATTGCACATTCTGAAAAACTGGCTCTTTCTGCACAGAACATAGAGATTGAATGAAAGGCTATAATTCACTTTCAGGTTTTCTGCTGATGACATAAACCACCGAAACTTGTTGGTTTATGAACAACAACAGGACACAGAGACTGAATTACGGCATGTGTCAGTGATGAGAGATAAAGAATTGGCATCCACAACCCAAAGATAATAGTTTTATTCCATTAAATTTGAGACATAGAAAAAAAACAAAATTTGTAAACATTTAAGAAAAGTTCATCTTTGAAAAATTGTATAGTTTATGAAAAGGAAATACCAAATCTATGCTCAAAAGAAAATAACACAGAGATGATGCAAGAAAGTCCATAGGCAGACCTGGCATTTTACATAACTGAGATGTTTCTGAATTTGCTGAAAAATTACAATTTCTCCCTTTTGGAAGTAGCCACCTTACAAAGCTTTATACGAGCTTATTCACTGCCCAGGCTTTGGAAAGTGAAACACTTAATAATAGTGTAAGAAGATTTGTCTTTTGTATTTCTTGATGTCTTTGAGAAGAAGCGAGAATATAGGCAGAATAAGTAAAAGCCACAATATGCTATTTTGCAAGGGTAGTCATTAAAGTCCATTCTTACAGCATTCTTTACCTTTAAAGTTTCCAAAATGGTGCAGGCACCAAGTATAAAACAGTAAGCTGAGCTGAGCTACAAAGTTATGCAGAAGCAGACACTAAACTACAAGCTATGTGCTAATGTGGTTTCCCTAGAGGCAACTCTTGAGGTTAAGGGTTGTAGGGTGGGTACTTTACTTGGGAGGTACTGAGAACATGGGTGGGGAGAGAAGAAGTGTTACAGAAAAGAAAGGTAGCTACTAAGTGGCAGTTTATTAAACTTCCATGGCTACTGGAGCGTAATCTCACAGAGAAACTGGGCAACAGTGTAAAGCAGTGCCTTAATGTTATTGCACAGGAGGACAGAGGAGCTGAGTTAGTACATATCATACAGTCTTTGGTTGAATATTGCCTGCAGTGAAGGTGGGCTATGTTAATGTAGACGAAACCTGCAGGCCTAGAAGAAGAATGCTGGCAATTAGAAGTCAAGTTCAGAGGGCTATAGACAGGGCACTTTAAGTGTCAGCTATAGAGAAAATGTTTGGGGACATTGTCACGGAGTTTGGGAGCCAGCGTGGGCTTGATTTCTAGTCTCAGGTTTTCCATTCCTAAGTAATGCTATTGTGAGCAAGCCCCAATCTCCCTACAATTCTGCAAAAGAAATACTTGAGGCAGATAATTTTTAATCAGCCTCCCCTTGTGATATTTTACAGACTTGGAATTTTCCATGGTGTCAAATTATTACATTTCTTAGGGCTGAGCCCTTATGTTTGAGGATTCAAGGCCTACTTAGTGTCTATCACTTGACACTGTCGGGGCTCAGAACACAATACCCCAAAGGATGGCACCTTGGCATGCTGAGTA
Organism: Piliocolobus tephrosceles; assembly: GCF_002776525.5. Taxonomy (NCBI): domain Eukaryota; kingdom Metazoa; phylum Chordata; class Mammalia; order Primates; family Cercopithecidae; genus Piliocolobus; species Piliocolobus tephrosceles. The sequence goes on from NC_045434.1 coordinate 142,653,284, forward strand.
TTTTGAACTGAAGGATATTGGAAGGGCCTCAGAAGCAAAGTCTCTCCGACCTTCCCCTGATCTCCTGTCTCCCATACCTCTTACTTCCTCAAACCAAGTCATAGATACTGGAATTTGTCTTCTCCAACGGGGTCATAGAAACTAAAACTCTTCTCCCCCAAAGCAAGCCATAAAACCTCAAAAAGCCACTCTCTTTCTTCTCCCTTCTTTTTCAAACACTCTGATTTCAGAGGGGTCCTGCCCTATACTGAGGAAAGGAATACTATGCAGAAAAGCCAAGAAGAATCTGAACAAACAGATTATGCTAGGTTTTCCCTGTCGATTTCCACTACACTATACCCTTTTGTCCAATTGCATTTTTCCACAGTTGTATATTCTTCATGTGACCTAAGCATAAAATTAGTTTCCCCTGGATCTTTGGGTCTTTATTTCTGAGGATTCCCAGGTCACATAAAACTGTAGTTAAATACATTTGTTATGTTTTACCTTTGTTAACCTGTCTTTTGTTACAGCAGTGTTAGCCATGATCTTATGATGCGTGGGGAAAGATATCACCCCTCTCTATCCCTAACCCTCCTTGTGCTTCACACAGCCTTCTCATACCTGCCTCCACATATGGGTAAATGGTGCCCACATTCACCCACCTCTTTAAGATTCTGATGTCTTCTTGCCCTACAGTCAATTTGTTCAAAGTCATCTTGGTTGTGCCACCATGATACATGTCAAATCTGACCATTGTCACCTTAACCCCAGCCATTATGACCCGTGGCTAGCCTGAAAAAGAGCATTCCATTATTTTCCTATAATCTTTTCTTCACAAAAGAGCCAGTGTGCCTTTAACAACGTGAATCTGTTTTGTTGCTTCAGAAAATTTCTATTATAATGAGATTAAATTCACATTCTTTACCATGACCTACAAAGCAGAACCTTTATTTTCTCCTCTGTTTAACTCTCTCATATCATTTCTCACCACTCTTCCTTTACTTTTTGCTACTTCCGATACTTCAGCCATCTTTCTCCCTCTATTGCAAAACAATCTTATTCTCTTCTCACTGTCTAACTTACCTGAAATGCTTTTCTTCAATCTCAGCAGGATTCTATCCCTTCAGGTTTCACCCTAAATTCTCCTTTTTCAGAGAAAGTGCTAAAATTGTACTCCCAAGGAATCACTAAATATTCCACATTTTATTTTATTTTATTTAGAAAGAAAATATATTTATTATCAGAAAGTATCATTATCAGAAAGCATTATTATTATTATTACTCTGAGAAAGTATCATTTATTTTAGTTTTCTCTTTATTTTCTACCTTCTCCCAATGGAATTTAAGTTCCATGAAAGCCAACCTTTAAATTAATTCAGTCATGTCTGTGCCCTCAATACTCAATGCAAGAAACTCAATAATGGATAGATACTCAATAAATATTTGTCTAATGAATTATGGCTCTTTCATAAATTGTTGCTGATTTGAACTGAATAGAACTCCTAATTTTTAGATATATTCATTGATACCTTGGAATTCAAGGATATGAGATACAATATACCTGGTATAAATCTTCTATGTAGAAGTTACTGAGGTGTCACTCTACAAAATTAACTTCAAGGAATGTTTTGGCAGACCGAATCATTATTTGAGGTCTCCCCAATGATGCTCATATTCTAGTTCTGTAAATATGTTAGATTATATGACAAAGGAAAATCAAGGTTACAAATGGATTTAAAGTTGGTCGTTAGCTGTCTTTAGAGAGATTGAAGTGAATAATCTGAGTAGGCTCAATGTAATCACAAGCATTCCTTTTTTTATTATACTTTAAGTTCTAGGGTACATATGCACAATGTGCAGATTTGTTACATATGTATACTTGTGCCATGTTGGTGTGCTGCACCCATCAACTTGTCAGCACCCATCAACTCGTCATTTACATCAGTTATAACTCCCAATGCCATCCCTCCTCCCTCCCCCGTCCCCAAAATAGGCCCCAGTGTGTGATGTTCCCCTTCCCATGTCCAAGTGATCTCATTGTTCAATTCCCACTTATGAGTGAGAACATGAAGTGTTTGGTTTTCTGTTCTTGCGAAAGTTTGCTGAGAATGATGGTTTCCAGCTGCACCCATGTCCCTACAAAGGACATGAACTCATCCTTTTTTATGGCTGTGTAGTATTCCATGGTGTATATGTGCCACATTTTCTTAATCCAGTCTGTCACTGATGGACATTTGGGTTGATTCCAAGTCTTTGCTATTGAATCACAAGCATTCTTACAAATGGAAAAGAAAGGCAGAAGAGAAGAGGAAGGTACAGTGGTGACTACAGAAGAATGACCTGAGACTATTCAATACTTCTGTCTTCCCTTTTGAAGACAGAAACCACAAACCAAGAAATGGAGGTGGCGTCAAGACACTGGACAAGGCCCTGCTGAGATCTTAGTTTTAGTCCAATGAGACCCAGCTTGGACTTCTGACCTCCAGAACTGTACAGTAATAAGTTTGTGTTGTTTAAGCTGTTAAATTGGTGATGATTTGTTAAAGCAATCATAGGAAATTGATACAGCTAGTGAGGGCACTGATACAACAGCTGACAATGGAGAAAATGAAGAATGATAAAATAACCTTGAAGAACTAAGAAATATTATTTCCATCTCAAATATAAATACATGCCTTAAATAGTTCCAAGTTAGGATAGTTCTATGGAAATGCTGTATGTTTAAATTTATTCTTGCCTTTGAATAGATCATCATGAGAGCTCTATGAGTTCTTACTATTCCCATTTTACAGATGAATAACCTGAGGTAGTGAGAGACTAAGTGCTTTGTCAAAAGCTGCACAAAAAATAAGCATCAGATTCAGGACAGGAAACTGTAGGTATTATATGAGAGTGACAATAATCTTTCCTTGAGGACTGTAGAACTATATAATTCTGAGGGTGGTCAATGATATGGTTTGGCTCTGTGTCCACACCCAAAATGCTAATATTGCTGTGGACAAAGAAGTCCAGGCTGAAGTGGTCTCAGATGGAGATGAGGGACTTCTTGGAAATTGGAGCAAATGTGACTTTTCCTTGCTTTCACAAAGAGACTGGCAGCATTTCACCTCTGCCCTTGAGATCTGTGAAGCTTTGAACTGGAGAGAGATGATCTGAAATTAGAACTTACATTTAAAAGGGAAGCAGAGCACAAAAATGTGGAACATTTGCACCCTGATAATGTAATAGGAAAGAAAAACCAATTTTCTGAGAGTAAATTCAAGCATAAGTAACAAGGAGCCAAATGTTAACAGCCAAGACAATGGGGAAAATGTCTCCAGGGCATGTGACAGCCCCTTCCATCACAGGCCTGGAGGCCTTGGGAGAAAAAAATTTGTTTCCTAGGCCTGACCCAGGGTCCCCTCTGTTGCACGAAGCCTCAGGACTTAGTGCTCTGTGTCCCAGTCGCTCCAGCTCCAGCTGGGGCTAAAAGGGGCCAAAGTACAGCTCAGACTGTTGCTTCATATGTTACTTTGGAAGGTGCAAGGGTCAAGCCTTAGCAGCTTCCATGTGGTGATGGGCCTGTGGGTGTACAGAAGTCAAGAATTGAGGTATGGGAACCTCTGCCTAGATTTTAGAGGGTGCATGGAAATGTCAGGATGTCCAGGCAGAAATTTGCTCCAGGGATTGAGCCCTCATGAGGAACCTCTGCTTAAGGCAGTGCAGAAGGTAAATGTGGAGTTTGGAGCCCTCAAACAGAGTCCCTACTGGGACACTGTTTAGTGGAGTTAAGGGAAGAAAGCCATTGTCCTCCAGACCCCAGAATGGTAGATCCACCAACAGTTTGCACCATGTGCCTGGAAAAGCCACAGGTGCTCAATGCCATTCAGTAAGGGAGGTGCCCAAGGCCATGGGAGCCTACCCCTTGCATCAGTGTGTCCTGGATGTGAGACGTGGAGTCAAAGGAGATCATTTTGGAACTTTAAGCTTTAATGACTGCCTCACTGAGTTTTGGACTTACATGGGGCCTGTAACCTCTTTGTTTTGGCTATTTTTTTTTTTCCATTTGGAATGGGTGTATTTATCCAATGCCTGTACCCCCATTGTATCTTGGAAGTAATTGACTTGTTTTTGATTTTACAGTTCATAGTCAGAAGGGACTTGCCTTGTCTCAGATGTGACTTTGGATTCAACATTTTGGGTTAATGCTAGAATGAGTTAAGACTTTGGGGGACTATTGGGAAGGCATGATTGGCTTTGAAATGTGAAAAAGACGTATGATTTGGGAGGGGTCAGGGGCAGAATGATATACTTTGGCTCTGGGTCCCCACCCAAATCTCATCTCAAGTTGTAATCCTCATATGTCAAGGGAGGGAGGTACCTCTAATCTCCACATGTTAGGGGAAGGAGCCGATTGGATCACGGGGGTAGTTTCCCTCATGCTCTTCTCATAATAGTAAGGGAGTTCTCACAAGATTTGATGGTTTTATAAGTGCTTGAGTTCCTCCTTCACACACTGAATCTCACCTGCCACCATATAAGATATGCCCACTTCCCCTTCTGCCGTGATTGTAAGTTCCCTGAGGCTTCCCTAGCCATACTGAACTGTGAGTCAATTAAAGCTCTTTTCTTTATAAATTACCCAGTCTGGGGCAGTTCTTTATAGCTGTATGAAAACAGACTAATACTGTCATGAAACCAGTAGTTAATAAATCAATGAAAATATATGAAAAATCAACTTAAAGAGAAAGAATAACTTCTAGTCTACTTCCATTTTGTTAGTATAATCAGTAGATCTACATGTGATTTAATATATTTATACCTTTTAAAAATGTTTACTTTTTTAAATCCAAAGAGGTGTTTGTAAACAACAGAAACACGGAAAATAGAAGTAGGTAAAAGAAGTCACACTAACATTGGCAAAGCTCTTTCAAGTACTTAATATGTAAAAAGAAAGTCTAATTCAGAAAGAAGAATATTACATTTATCAAACAAATATAATCCTTTATTTAAGAGAGTTATAATTACTGATTGCAGCAAAATGACATCATTCACTTCCTGACACTGATTCTGTGTTCAACAGCCAATCTTTTGAATTATTGTTTCTGTTTTCTTTACCAAATATTAATACATAAATTAATAAAATTCAATATGCCTCTATATATTTTCTCTAGTCCCTGCATCCACCCCATCAGGTTGGTACTTATTAAACCCATTTTGCAGATTAGAAACAGAAGATTTTAAAATAGCACTTTAAAAAATGTCATCAAAATCCTTTATTTCCCACCTTTTTACCAAGAAAAAAAAATGTATCTCCTAGTGAGATTGAGTAGACACAGAAAGAATGGGCCTTTTAGAGAGAGCGAGTAGTCAGGTAGTTGTCATCATAAATTAATACATTCACATTCTGTATTTTTATTTTTTAGGTGTTTTGTGAGCAGTTGTATGAAACCAAAACAGAGTCAAGAACTGGACTTAGACAGATTGGGGCATAAGATCACAACTGCTGTGAAGACATCAATTATGACCAGATACCCTTTACAAAATGACATCCCTCTGACCCTGCACAATTTTTCAAATTGTAACAGAACACAAGCCTTCCAATGCCAGTTTTTTGTTTTTGTATTTTTCAGAATAGACAACAATGTACCTGAGGAAAACAAAGCGAAGAAAATACAAGGCATGAAGGTTACAGCAACTTTCATGGGAATGGCAATTCTTGGCTTACATGTTAAATATCAAAGCACTGAAACCCAAAAGCAGTGGAATGGGTAGGATTATTAGACAAAACATAAGACATCTAGTGAACAATGAATAGTTTTTAGTACAGCCATCTACCAAATATTGCATGGTACTAGCCCTGTGAATTCCCACTCTTGCTATTTTGGTTGGTGTACACTTAGACTACGGAAGTTTTTGTTGTCTATTTGCAATTAAAATTTAACCAACCATCCTGACTTTTTTTTTTTTTTTTTTTTTTTGAGACAGAGTCTCGCTCCGTCACCCAGACTGGAGTGCAGTAGTGTAATCTTGACTCACTGAAACCTCTGCCTCCTGGGTTCAAGCAATTCTCCTGCCTCAGCTTCCTGAGTAGCTGGGGTAACAGTCATGTACCACCACGCCTGGCTAATTTTTGTATTTTTAGTAAAGACAGGATTTCACCATGTTGGTCAGGCTGGTCTCGAACTTCTGACCTCGTGATCTGCCCACCTCGGCCTCCCAAAGTGCTGGGATTACAGACATGAGCCACCGTGCCAGGCCTGATTTTTATTTGCAAAATCTGGCAGCCTTAGGAATGAGGGCTGGACTGAAAGGACATCTGTATGGAAATGTGTAAGCAAACAGCTCAGCTGATGAATTCGAAGCTGGGTTTCCAGTGGAAATCCAAGAATCACTATAATTTAAATTTCCAAGGCTACGTAAAGGCAATACCATATAGAGCAATGCTTTAGAATTCTTTCAGTGGAGTCATATTTGAGTCCTGGCTTCTCTAACTCATATCCTATTGGTGTGACTCTATGGAAGTTATTTCCCGTGTCTTAATTTCAATCTCTTCATAGTTAAAAATGGAGACAATAATCCCTCGGTGTTTTACAAGGGTTAAATGAAATAATTCACAAAAATACATTTTAAAATAACATTGAGTAAAACATGTACAAGAATCCCCTTGAGAATTGGGGGTTGCAGTGAGCCGAGATGGCACCACTGCACTCCAGCCTGGCAACAAAGCAAGACTCTGTCTCAATAAATAAATAAATAAATAAATAAATAGAATCTCCTTGATTCTGTTGCTCATGGGCTATAATTTTTAGCACATCTTAGAATGACTAACAGTTAAAAACATGTCAATAAATCACATTGTTGATAACTGCAGGTAGAGCAACACTAAATATCAAATCCTCCATACAGTTAATAAGAAACTGTCTAAGGCAAAAGGGACTGAAGTTTGGGAGGTAGAGAAGGACTTTCACCTGCCATTGTATCATTGTATAGCTTAATGGACTGGAAACATTTTGATTTTTGTTTTTAACTTTTACCCTGTATACGTATTGCTTATTGAAAATGTTGAACAGGAAACCATCTAGCAGTCCCTATTGAACCTCAATGTCAGGCTTCCTTATAACCAGCACTGAGATTAGTTTTACTTTAGAGACCACTGAGGAACAGAGAAAAACACAGAAAAGATTCAGCGGCAAACATGGGCTTCAGCTTCTCAGACACTTAAGCACCTGAAATAGAAACAGAGAAACCATAATAGCTGTAAGTTTAGCTCATCTGCTCTATCCCTGTATTTGCCACAAGGGGAATCAGATCACTTTTGGTAACTTCCTTCTAAAGAGTATTGTCGTCCCTCCAGTGACATATTGGCTGCCCAGAGTTTCATCAACAGTGGAATAGCCAAATCTGACCATATAACTTTCATTCTCAAAGAAGAAGCGTTCCATGTTATCGATAGCATCCACTGGTTAAGAATTCTGCTCACGATGATGTTAAGAGAGCTGACATATTTTCAATATCGACTGTCATTACTCAAGCCATAAGCATAACAGATGTTTGTTGAATAATACTCAGGTATTTCTTAGATTGGTGCAGGACACCTCATATCTACTCTAAACATAAAATCTATTATTGAAAAAGTATGTAATTTTTGGACCATTGCTATTGTTTTCAGATGCAACTGTATTTTTTAGGTTAAAAAAGTTTTATAAGATAGTCAGTGGATGTTGCACTGAACCCTGAACACTGCTTTCATTTTATTGTAGTTTAAATGTAAAATAAGTCCATTAGCTAAAGTGGAAGTCACTGAGTACTGGAGTATTGGAGACTCAGCTTGTCAAGATTGTGCTCTATTAACAATATGATATTAAAATAACTGGTCCTCAGACATGTTAATCCCTACTGTCTAGAGAATCTCAGTTGGTTTTTCAGTGTTTGGGGCAAGTAAACAAGTTTTGAAGGTAAGTAGCAATTGGTCTAATTCTTGGCTATGGAAGTCACCTGGTTTATGTTCTGTAGCCACTTGGAGTCTTATTTTCATATCTAACTGAGCTTTTCTGAAAACTGTAGATAAAGCCATGATTGTGGTGACAGCACATAGCAAGAACTTGAGGACAATGTTTCCAATTCTTCACTTTCTTTTCCTTTTAATTCCTTCTCTTCCACAGCATCTTTGACCAAAGTCTGTAATTTTACATTTATGTATGGTGTTATTACTTTTTTTTAGATTTAGCAATGGTGGTACTCATATGTATTTATATCCCTATTAATTTACTTTTTATTATGAAATATTAATTGAGTAATTAAGAGAAGAGAAAAACATGCATTGTGAGTAATAAGTTATATGCAATTGGATAGGGGACTCACATAAAGTAGAAAACTTAAGAATGGTTTTCTGAAACTACAATGTAAGTTAGAAATAACCACTTGCCCATTTAGGAGAGTTAAGTGAAAAGCGAGCTATTTCTGCCTGGATAGTTCAGAGATAGCATCTTGATGTGGCATTTGAAACTTGGAAGTTGTGTTGATTGTGGAGATAGTGGAAAGGGCATTGTACACAGGGGAAAGTATAGTAGAATCACCAAGTTTGGAAATAATGTAGCTATAAATGCACAACGATATGCAAATACTCCATTCTGGCTATAGTATAGAATACAAGAAAAGGAAGAGTGGGAGGTTAGTCTGGAGAAACAGCTTGGCAAGAGCTTTTAAAGAGCTTTTATTCAATTAAGGCATTTGGAAATGTTTTCAGTTAGCAATGGGGAATCATCGAAGATTTTTCAGTTGTGGGTAGGGAAGTGCCTGATCAGAGATTTGTGTTCAGATTATCTATCTGGCAACATCAAGTTATGTAGATTGGAGCAGAAACAGATTAGAGACTGGGAAACATTTTAAAATGTGCATTTGTCAGTTAAAGTAGACAATAATGAGTCCACACACTTGAGCAGTGAAATTAGCAATGGTGTCTCATTTAGGTAGAATTGCAGGTGTCCGTGGAGGGAAGGAGGACTGCTAAGGATCTCCTGCTTACCAAACAGAGAAGAATTGTAGGTATTAGAGGCTGGGAAGGGTAGGGAGCAAGAAAGAATAGGGAAGAGTTGATTAACAACTACAAAATTGCAGTTAGATAAGACTAATAGCTTATAGTGTTCTACAATAACGTCTCCAACCTTTTTGGTACCAGGGACTGCTTTTGTGGAAGACAATTTTTCTTTGGCAGGGCAGGTAGGGATTGGAGGGATGGTTTTGGGATGAAACTGTTAGGCATTAGATTATTGTAAGGAGCACACAACCTCGATCCCCTTGCGTGTGCAGTTTACAATAGGGTTTGTTCTCCTATGAGAATCTAATGCCACCACTGATCTCACAGACAGTAATGCACGCTCAACTGTCCCTCACCACTTGCTGTGTGGCCCAGTTCCTCACAAGCCATGAAGCAGTACTGGTCCACAGCCCAGGGGTTGGAGAACCCTGTTCTATAGCACTGTAGCGTGACTCTAGTTAACACTAATTCACTGTATATTTTTAAAATCACTAGAAGAGAGGATTTTGAATGTTTCTAATATAAAAAAATGAATGTTTGAGGTGATGAATATGCTAATTAGCCTGATTTGATCCTTATACATTGTCTATATTTATAAAAATATCACTCTTTACCCTATACGTGTTTACAATTATTATGTGCCAATTTAAAATAAAGATAATTTTTAAAAGACAGGCAATATAACAACAAATAAGAAAGATATTTTAAGAGAAAAAAATGTATCTTAGTTCAGGTCATTATAACAAAGTATCATAGACTGGGTTGGTTGTAAACAACAACAATTTGTTTGTCATGGTTCTGAAGGTTTGAATTCCAAGAGCAGTTATCCTTTCCTAGGGGAAAAAGAGACACAGCTCTCTGGAGTCTTTTTTGTAGGGGCACTAATTCATTTCATGAGGCCTCCAACACTCATGACCTAATTACTTCCCAAAAGTTCCACCTCCTAATATCATCACAATGGAGATAAGAATTTAAACTATAATTTTTTGGGGGAAAGAAACAGTCTATAACAAACAAGGACTTGGTTAAAAGAAATAAGAGGTATTTATTGCAATTCCTCAAGCATTCTAAATGCCTTAATGATTCCCACAAAGCCATGTTCTTTCATATCCTCAGGCCTTTTTTGTTTGCCATTTCTTCTTCCTGAAATGTCTTTTTCTACTTCCTTTTTTGGTGAAATTCTACTCTTTTTCTGAAAAACAATCCAAACATTTCTCCCTTTTCAAAGCTTTCCATGACTATATAATTATTTCATTTATTTATTGTGTTAGTTTATTCTCATGCTGCTATAAAGAAATACCTAAGACTGGTAAATTTATAAAGAAAATAAGTTTAATTGGCTCGTGGTTCTGCAGGCTGTACAGGAAGCATGACAGTATCTGCTACCAGATCTTATGAAACAACCAGATCTTATGAAAACAACCAGATCTTATGAAAACTCATTATCATGAGACAGCCCCAAGAGGATGGTGCTAAACCATTCACGAGGGATCCATCACCATGATGCAATCACCTTCCACCAGACCCCACCTCCAAAACTAGGGATGACAATTGAAAATGAGATATGAGTGGGGAGACAGATCCGAACCATATCATCCTACCCCTGGCCCCCCAAATCTCATGTTTTTCTCACATTGCAAAATACAATCATCCTTTCCCAACAGGTCCCCACAAAGTCTTAACTCATTCCAGCAGTAATTCAGAAGTCCAAAGTCCAAAGTGTCCTCTGAGACAAGGCAAATTCCTTCCACCTATGAGCCTATAAAATTAAAAGCGAGTTGGTTACTTCCAAGATACAATGGGACTATAGCCATTCAGTAAATACCCCCACTCCAAGGGGGAGAAATCAGCCCTAAGAAAGGGGCAGCAAGCCCCATGGAAGTTCAAAACCTAGCAGGGCAGTAATTAAATATTAAAGCTCCAAAATAATCTCCTTGGACTCCATGTCCCACATGTAGGGCACACTGATGCAAGGGATGGGCTCCCAAGCACTTGAGCATTTATGTTTTGAAACTTGTTTGAATATCTAATATATATCAGGTACCACTGTAAATATGATATGTAGTCCTCATTCTCAAGTAGTTTCTTTGTCTACTGAAGAAGATAGATATTATTAGTCCATTTTCATACTGCTATGAAGAAATACCTGAGACTAGGCAATTTATATAGAAAAAGAGGCTTAATGGACTCACAGTTCTACATGGCTAGGGAGACCTCACAATCATGGCATAAGGTGAAGGAAGAGCAAAGGCACGTCTTACATGGTGGCAGACAAGAGAGTGTGTAGGGGAACTGCCTTTTATGAAACCATCAGATCTTGCGAGACTTATTCACTATAACAAGAACAACACAGGAAAGCCCACTCCCATGATTCAATAACCTCCCACCAGGTCCCTCCCATGACACATGGGGATTATGGGAGCTACAATTCAAGATAAGATTTGGGTGGGGACACAGCCAAACCATATCAATAGATAGGGACAAAAATATTACAAGGACTCTTGCAATCATTGACAAAGTAAACTGTATTGAGTTCTCACTGTGAGCCAGTTACTATTCTTTTACATACTAGACTTAGAGCAATGAGAGAGTGATAAAATCCTTGATCCAATTAACTTTTCATATTATTGGAGCTTCAGGCTGATAATGGTTGACATAGAGGTTTTTTAAAAAGTCAAACAAATAAAACTATAATTTCATTTGGTAATGGATGTTCATGTAATAATACAAGTTCAAGCCATTGAGTATAAGTTCAAGCCCTTGAGTAGAGTAGGTATTCTGGTTCACAGGTGATGATTAGGTAAGACATTTAGGGACTAAGGCATAAAAAGAATCAATGAAAAGCATATACAGGAAGAGAAAATACCCAGTGCAAAGGCCTATAAGTGGACTAGCTGAGTATGTTTAAAGGAAAAGGGTGGTATTAGTTTAGGATATGAGAGAAGGCAGAGGGGATTTTGATATGAGATCAGAGAAGTAGGGATGGGCCACCTCATGTAAGACCTTAGAGGTCTGAATAGAGAGTTTGGATCTTTCCTCTAAATGTAAATGAAAGTCATTCAAAGGTTGAAGTAGCCAAGTAACATGATCATGTCCTTAAACAGTTGCTTAGGATGCTGTGTAGAGGACCTGCTTTAAAGGGGGAAAATAAAAACAAGAAGCTTATTTAGAAGGAAATTACAGTCATCCAGACAAAATGTTACAATGTGGTTTGGACTTATTGGAAGCAGTGGCATTGTAGAGAAGTAGAAAAGTTAGAGAAATACATTTGAGGTTGAACTTCAGAAATGATACAGAGGAAGAAATCAAGGAGTTTTGCTTAAACAAACTGGGTGGATAAAGTTTATAGGAAGGAGGAGATGGTGATGAGACAGTCTTAAAGGATATTTAAATATCATTTTGGGGTTTGGATTATTTTGATATTTCTGTTAAAATCTGAGTGGTGACGTCAAATTGATAGTTACATATATAAGGTTGGGGATCAGGGGAACAATAAGAACTAGATAGAGAAGTTTGATAGACACTAGTTTATAAATGCATTAACCAGGGCACTGGCTGAGATTAACGAAGTCAATAATACAAATAGAGAGGAGAAGGTGTCTCATGACCAAAACTTCACATAAAACCAAATATTGAGAAATTTGTTTGAAGAGGAGCAGCATACAGTCTGAAGTGGAGTCTGCGACAGAGCTTGTATTGTGGGGAAAAACCATTAAATTGGGGAATATAGAGATTATTGACTGACCTTGACCAGAATTGCTTCATTGGAGTAATGGAAAGAAAGACTATTTAAAATGAGTTGAGTAGGAATACTTAGAGAGAGTAGGAGCCATTTGTAGTAGTAGTTCTTTGGACTATGTTCAGTAATCAATTAGAGATTAATAAAAGCATTGATGAGAGGATGAAGTTGTGTTGTATAGCATGGATATTAAATAGAATAAACTGGTCTAATTTTATTTACTAACGCTTTATCGAACACATACAATTCATGACATTATTGAACACATACAATTCATGACATTAATTTACACACGAAAGATTTAAAGCTGAATAATACAGTCTGTGTTGTTTCTTCCTAGTTCCCTCTTCCCAATTTCCCTGAGAAATTTGACCCTATATTGCTGTCGAGTTCCTATTGAACAGATAGACACTGAAGACCAGATCAAATACCTGGATTCCCTGACATTAAAGTGGACTGCTGTTCTCATATATGGAATCCTGTCTGCATTACAATCTAGCAGATTTATTATCATTCCCTCCTGGCCATGTCAGACTCCTAAATTTGAATGTATTGAGTATCAATATTGGGATAATTTTTTTCTATAATCTACTGAAAATAGAGATTTGAGCTCCTGGCCTAAATTCATCCAGTTTCATGATGCCCATCCACAAAACCAGCCTCAGCAGGAGAAACAGTAGTTAAAGGATTTTATAAATATCTGTCATAGTAAGGTTGATAAGAATTTCTTAGCATGAAAGAGTCTCTGCTGTGAAGAAAATTATAATTGGAATGACTAGCCCTGGAGTCTAGGCTTGGCAAGGAGGCATGGGAGGTGAAGTAGAAAATGCAGTGCTAGATGTGTAGAGAAGGACGAGAAGAGAGGAAATACTGAGAATCAAAGTAGGAAAACAGCATAGCAGCTATGGCTCAAGAGAGAATTTTTAAACAGACCTTTAAATTCTTAGGCTTCATGTTTAAGTCTGGGTTAAAAAAAATTGTTAAAATGCAGCAGAATTTCCAATATGCTATCTCACTGTGGAAACCAGAGATGGTTTAAAATAAAATGGTTTTGAGGAACACTTTTGGGCAATCATTATGTGTGACAATAATGGAAACAAAATAGAATATATTCACAGATTTGTGCTTTGATGTGAAATGACAAGTACAGATGGACACAAAAATAGTCACTCTGCAGCTTTGAATCTAAACGTACCGTTTGGTTGTTTTAAAAATGTTTAGATCGAGTACACTATTTTCAAAAATCCACAGAGCAGTGGCAGGGATATATTATAGAGCTAGAAAATGGCCTTAGAAACAATCAAGACATTATTACTAGAGTCAAAAGACCTCTGGAGATGTTTTTGGAAAAGTGTAAGCTTTCATTATGTTTCCTACCTGAAGTATATATACAATTTGTGTTAAATGGTTGAAGATGACATATGACCAATCTGTGATATCAAACTTTCATTGAAGATGAGTAAATAGTTGAGAAACAATTTTGCTTGTGGACAGGTAGAGCATTTATCTGCTGAAGTATCTCATTATAGGATGTTAACAGAAAAATTAATGAATCAGCAGGGCACATTGATATCTCAACTCTTTTAAAAAATCTGTAAGTTTTAGTACAATCAGTGTGATAGGACTAAAAGCATATTGGACATGAATGCAATGTTATAAACAGTGATTAAATGGTCACTTGGAGTTTCAAAACCATTTCTGTTTGAAAAAAATATAAAGAAGAAAGGAATAATTCAATCACATTTGTCAGACATCGTCAGTATAACCTCACACATAAGTCATGCTGAATGTACTGAAAAGGAAGTGGGGGAGGTAGAGCATGATTGTAGGCCAGATGGTCCAATCTCTACTTTCCGTAGGGTATAGAAAAATTTACTCTGTTATTAATATTCAAAACGTTCAATTGTAGGGTGCTAGCATGGCCATGAGGGAATGATGATACATCTACCGGATTGTAGCTCAGACAGGCTTCCATAGATCAGAACAGCAGTCCACTTTAATGTCATGGAATCCAGGCATAGAATCTGGTCTCCATTTTCTATCTGTTGGATGGAAACTAAGCAGCAATGTAGGGTAAAACTTCTCAGGGAAATTATGAAGAGGGAGATAAAAAAAGTCAATCAATCAATGTATATTTGATTGATGAAAGTCAATCAATCAATCTATATACACATATCAAGTGTTAGACAAAAAGTTTATAAATGAATGTTTATAGAGATACCCAGTGAGTTGTGTTCATGGAAGTCACACGAAACATTAATGGTGAAGAAAACACATTATTATAGATTTGAATCAGTAGTGGAGGAAGGGTGGGTGGGAAATAAAATTAACACACAATAAAAATCATGAATTTGCCATTCATGACATTTATTGTAGTATAATCCCCTATATGTTATTTTTTAATACCTCTAACTCTGGGAGGAAGAAAATCATAATTCTCATCTATCATAGGAGAAAAGGGAGGTACAGAGAAATTACTTTGTTCAAAGTCATATAGTTGATGTAAAGGGAGCTCAAATTTTGAACCTAGATCCCTTGACTCCAGATCTACCCATGTTTTATGCTGGGAAAATCCTCTACCACTTTTTCCACCAGACTTGGCTTTACTTGGCTTAGAGTATTAGTGGAAATGAATCTGTCCTTTTGTGAAAAATCAGTGCTAATTGCTGGTGTCCATGTTGGGCCAAGAATGTCAGTTTTTAACACAAGGACAGTCTTAATATAAGCTATCCCACTTTTAGCCACCACTTCACTCCTACCTTGGCCTCCATGTGGAACAGGATGCTAAATGAACTACCTTAGCAGTTATTGCCAAAATGATTAAATTTTGTAGAAAAATATATTAGTAATTATTCCAATGAGTTTAGTTAATAAATACTTCAGCATTTGAGGATGCAACTTCACATCATCTCAATGCATACTAATGTTTTGATATACAGATAGATGAACATTTTCAGTTCAAGGCACAAAAAATAGCTATTCATAAACTCTGAATGAAGAAACAGCTATTAGAGAATGTGGAAAAGTCTGAAACGGGAAAATAAGTCATACATAAGAACAGACACAATCTCAAAAGCTCCCTAAAATCAGTGGAAAAGGCAAAGTCAGAGGTTAGAACAGTTAGCCATCTAAAACAGAGGAGCAAAAAGAGAAATAGTGGATGCATAGCCTTTTCCAAAAATTGTAACTTAGTGAAGAATTAAGTGACATATCAAGATGGCAAAGTATCAGAATACTTGAGAAATTGGATTTTAAGTGATTGGTATAGATAGAACTGTTAAGAAAAAAAGATACTCCAAGAAGTGAGTGAAACCCTGAAGATCTTAATAAAATTGAAGAGAAAGTGTAATGATCCCTGAAGAATGTGGGATAATGCAGAGTTAGGTAGCTGAGGAAGAGGAAAAATTTATATTTCAAAATATTCTGATTAAAAAATTGATACAGCTGGAAGTGGTGCTAAAATGGGTTCCCAAAAGAAAGTGAAAGTCTACCCTTCAAAAAAGTTTAAATTAAGCTGTTGTATGGTGAAACGATCAGCCCAAAGGTTAAATTTCAAAGTAATTTCCAGAAACCAGGAAATCTAAAATACCTACAGGCCTTTATAATATCACTGGGAGATGACACAATATCTTTTGCAACCAACCTTGTCACATCCTTTAGGGGTGTCCAGGTATTTTTGTACATGCCATTGCCTACATGTCATTTCCTATGTGTCTGAAAGGAAAGAAGAGAAAGTACTGTAAGAAGACAAGAGGATTAAAAAGAAGGGGAAATAGTCACAGAAGTCATTATATGTTTTTATTTGCATTTTTGCTTAATCATATTTCATTGTTACGGTGTCAAAACATGTTTTTCTTTTTTGAGACAGAGTCTCACTCTATTGCCCAGGCTGGAGAGCAGTGGTGTGATCTCAGCTTACTCCAAGTTCAGTCTCCTGGGCTCAAGTGAATCTCGTGTCTCAGCCTCCCAAGTGGCTAGGATTACAGGCGTGCACCATCACACCTGGCTAATTTTTGTGTTTTTCGTAGAGCAGGGTTTTGCCAGGTTGCCCAGGCTCATCTCAAACTCCTGGGCTCAAGTGATCCATCCACCTCAGCCTTTCAAATTGCTGAGATTACAGGCGTGAGCCACTGTGCCAGAACATTTATTTTTAACACTAGCAGTCATCATTTATGAAACATAGTGAAGGCAAGTTAAAACAACACAATCCTTTATGCAGCATAAAGCAATGTATTCAGCACCCATTATGGTCAAGTCTTCACTTCTATCAAAATAAATTTGCAAAACTCTGATTCAAAGAGAATCTCATTTCCATAGTACTCATAATTGTAGGGCCTGCTAGTCACTTGCCAGTCAAGTGAACGGGCAATGTGAATGAATCTTGTAGCCATGGCTCGGACTCAGAGATTAAATGTTTGGGATTCTCTTACCACTTCCAATTTTAAAGGGTTTTGCACTTTTATGGAAATCATATCTTTAATTCTGAAATTTTAAAGTCAGAAAGACTTGGATGCTAATCTCAGCTCAGTAACTTACTACATATGCTTCTGGTAAGCTTTGTTTTATTTATTCCTATGCATTCTGCATGAAGCTTTGTATATAAGTTTAGACTTTTAATACAGCATGTATTAAAAAATCAAGATAACTTGCCTCTAAAATAAAGGAATATATTGGTTTATGTAATAGAAAATACAAGAAGTAAAGGCCAAATCCACAGTTGGTTGATTCACTGGTTCAATAATGTCACCAAGGGCTAGTTTTATTACATTTCCTTGCTCCATCTTTCGGTATCTTTTGGTATCCATTTTTAGACCAACCACATTGTATTTAGTTCAGATTCAGAAAGAGAAAGTGAGTGAGAGGGCACATCTTTTTGTAACCATTGACCAAAAAATCTCAAGTTTAGGGGGCCAAGGAGTGTGAAGGTCAATCCCAAATTACAAAACTGGAGGCAATGCTCTCTGATAAAAATCCAAGTGTTTTTAGGAATGAAAAAGAAGCACAAAATGCTGAATATATCGGCATCAATACATGTTTACTTTACTTCAAAAGGTCATTCCAAGGATCACGTCTGTCTTTCAATTTTACAACACCTAATACAGAAACTGCTATAAAACACATATTCAATAAAAATTTGGTAAATGAAAAAGTTATTTAATGAGAATTAAATGAATAAAGAATCTATAATATAAGCCACAAAATCTACAAATAATGGTTTCTTCTGAATTTACATAGAGGGACGTTGTGCTTCAGAAATATGAAGCTATTTTCTCAGTATAACATATTTAAATAGCAAATCTGAGGCTAAACCTAGGTTCACTTATCCAAAGAGAGTGAGTCCCAATTTTAGAAGTTTGCAATGTAAAAAATATTAATCATGTCCAATTACATAATGAGATGTAGTTTTAACATCTTTGAGACTATACTATGCAAGACAAAAAGTAAAAATGTTTTCAATAGCGCTTTTTAATTAATTCAAGATGGATTAGAGACTTAAATGTTAGACCTAATACCTTAAAAACCCTAGAAGAAAACCTAGGTAGTACCATTCAGGACATAGGCATGGTCAAGGACTTCATGTCTAAAACACCAAAAGCAATGGCAGCAAAAGCCAAAATTGACAAATGGGATATAATTAAACTCAAGAGCTTCTGCACAGCAAAAGAAACTACCATCAGAGTGAACAGGCAACCTACAGAATGGGAGAAAATTTTTGCAATCTACTCATCTGACAAAGGGCTAATATCCAGAACCTACAAAGAACTCAAACAAATTTACAAGAAAAAAACAAACAACCCCATCAAAAAGTGGGCAAAGGATATGAACAGACATTTCTCAAAAGAAGACATTCATACAGCCAACAGACACATGAAAAAATGCTCATCATCACTGGCCATCAGAGAAATGCAAATCAAAACCACAATGAGATACCATCTCACACCAGTTAGAATGGCAATCATTAAAAAGTCAGGAAACAATAGGTGCTGGAGAGGATGTGGAGAAATAGGAACACTTCTACACTGTTGGTGGGATTGTAAACTAGTTCAACCATTATGGAAAACAGTATGGCGTTCCTCAAGGATCTACAACTAGATGTACCATATGACCCAGCCATCCCACTACTGGGTATATACCCAAAGGATCATAAATCATGCTGCTCTAAAGACACATGCACACGTATGTTTATTGCGGCACTACTCACAATAGCAAAGACTTGGAATCAACCCAAATGTCCATCAGTGAAAATGTGGCACATATACACCATGGAATACTATGCAGCCATAAAAAAGGATGAGTTTGCGTCCTTTGTAGGGACATGGATGCAGCTGGAAACCATCATTCTTAGAAAACTATCACAAGAACAGAAAACCAAACACCACATGTTCTCACTCATAGGTGGGAACTGAACAATGAGATCACTTGGACTCGGGAAGGGGAACATCACACACCGGGGCCTATCATGGGGAGGGGGGAGTGGAGAGGGATTACATTGGGAGTTATACCTGATGCAAATGACGAGTTGATGGGTGCTGACGAGTTGATGGGTGCAGCACACCAACATGGCACAAGTATACATATGTAACAAACCTGCACGTTATGCACATGTACCCTAGAACTTAAAGTATAATAATAAAAAAAAGTAAAAAAAGATAATGTGTGCACTTAATAATCATAGCAGAATTTACAAGTTGTTCTTAATTGTTCTTATGTCAAAATTATGCTCATTAATGTCCACATACTTATGTATGTTTTTAGGTATTTGTGTATATATGCAGATAGATACAGAGATATGGATTACACAAAAACATATCCTTTAGTTGCACAGATGTTTATAACTTCTGATTTCCAAAATTTGAAACCTGTGTCAGTATGAAAGGTATATTAATTAGCCAAAAATGACTGGACAGAATAGAAATTTTCATACCTCTTTTAATGCAACGTAATATGTGATGTTTGTAATCAAAGGACTGGAAATCAGTGTCCAAAATCCTTATCATTTTAGCTTAACTTGTGAACTTGCAAGTATGCCCGTGATATCCTGATATTCATCTAAAAACAGACCCATATATGAACACATTTAGAGTGATACAATTTCTGATTTATAAAAGTACATACAAGCACATGTACACTCTTAAATATTTACATGAAATGTAAAATGAAAAATTTGGTTATTATTTTGGATGAACTACAGCAAAAATTCAGGTACATTAAAATATTTACTGTTTCAAATAGAACTAGAACTATCTACTTTCTAATGGGATTTTTACCATAATTGATATAATCCTAAATAGCTCTTACATCTTCCCATATATTTTAGTAGACTGTGATACTGTGAGCCTTTTGTTTCACCCTCACGGTACCATATGTTCCACCCTCAAGACCTCATATGATCCTTACCAATATATCAATAGCTGGTATTTGAGACATATTGTGTGATTACTGTCAAGAGTCTTATTGCTCTATGTTACTATCACTACCATATTTGATATGAACTCAACAGGGTAGAACTCTGAGAAGATTCATTTTCAAGGTTGAAATAAATGATTGATGCCAATCTGTTAGATAAAATTGAATGTATTATTATGACATTTCTCATGGACATCATTATTATGATGTCCCCGGAAGACATTTGGCAATGCTTGGAGAAATATTGGGTTGCCACAACTGGAGTTTATTACTATAATTCCAATAGGCAGTAGCCAAGGATGCTGCCAAACACTTTATAATGTCTAAGAGGATCCTCCTGCAACAAGTAGTTATATAGTCCAAAATGCTGTTAATGTTTAAATTAAGAAACCCTGGTTTATTGTGTTACTCAGCTTTCAGGCTCTGAACTGACTACTTCAGTCTTTTGTGAAAATAATAATAAAAGTAACTGACATTACTGATATGGATTTAAAATTTGATAGGAAGAAAATGAGGCAACATATTCAGAGACAAAAATCTAAAACATAATTATGTATCTATCTATATGTATATATACACTTAGCATAACTGGTAAAAGGAACATATTTCATTACAAACTACAGTACATAGTTGTACATAAAATAGCCAGTGATTATATTCAATTAACACATAAATTTGAAGGGCAGAGTCAATAACTCTGAGATGTCTGTTGGAAGTCAGAACTTGGCAAATTTCGCAGATTTTAGTCCAAGTGAACTGCTGTAGAAAGGCTTTTTTGTTAAGTTACAGTTGCTGTCTTTTAAATTGCTACAAGTAATTGAAGAGGTAACTACACAATCTGCTCTTCCATCAAATGCCAGTTGCAGAACCTTTTTAGACATAAACATGGAAAACATAAAGAATAACAATATATCTCAAGGGAGTATTATAAGTCTATAATTCCTTCGAGGGTACATGTAACGTTATAAATTGCAGGAGGAAACTCAAGCAGTTTAGTCGCAGGAACCCTGAGATGAAATTACAGCTTTTATAATCCCCTAAGAAGATGCTCTTTTGGTATAATGGGAACTGTAGTTGTTTGGAAATACCCTGTTCTCTTGCCCCTAGAAAAGTACAATGGTCATTTGAAGATTGAAAAACACTAAGTATGTGTCTGAAAAGTGAGTTGAACTGATCATAAGAATAATAGAAAAATTATATTGAAGTCATTTATGGTATCTACTAAATATAGTCTAGCATATTTTCTAAAGTAAGAATTACAAGAGACACCTACATAATTATAGCTATTAGAAAAGATTTTACAGGTGTAAACATAAAGATACCAAAACATATATTGTTAAAGCTTAGCAAGCTTTGCATTAAACACGTAAAAGACATTTATAGCCATATGAGAAGACATATCCTTTACACTAAATGTCAGTAGCTTAATAAGCAAATGCACCAGATTAAAAAGAACAACATTAAACATCATGGGGTGGCATAACAGCATAAAGTTCACAAAATGTCATAATTGTAGACATACTTAAATTTTGAATTATAATAACCCCCAGGCATATTGTTCAATATCATAACTCTTGGATTCAGCATGAATTGGATAATGTGCACATTAATGAAGTCAAGATTATCTTTAATGTGAGTAGTCCAATAGAAAGTTAAGTTTGGTAAACATTTAAAGCAGATAATAAATATAGATAGATCATACATTTATTTTAAAAAGGTATGATCAGTTATATTTAACAGTATTGTCAAATTACTCATAATTCTAACATAATCAATGTTTATAGAACATTTTTATTATTTTCATAAATTATAAACAAATAATAAACAAATAAACAAATGAAATGACGTTAGAAAATACTATCTAAAAGAGAACAAAATTTTAATTAAGATTCTGAATTTATTTCAGTCAGTTTCTTCATTTTTCTCAGGAAGAAATCTAACTGTAAATTGTATTAAATATATATTATTTAAGTAGATGAATTCACAGGCCTGTTTAATGGCATGTTACTTTAAATCTGCAATTTTGAATGTTTCTCTAAAAGCCAAAACTATAATAAAACTAAAACAATTTGACCAAGGAAATTACTTTTTAAAAATTACATTTATATAATATATGTTTGGTTCCTTCAGCAAATGCAATCAATGTATTTAAAGATACTTAATGGCCAGTGGTCAGAGTAAAAAGCAGATGTCCCAGAATGCCAGGCTTAGCATCAGAGAACAAAACTCACCAAATATAGTTATAGGTTATATTTACAACGGCAACTTCATTGGCCTCATAAGCAAATGGAATTGCTTTGTCTAATAACATTTGAAGAGATGTATTGCCTAATTACAAATATCTAGGCCATTATCACTCTATTCGCTTTGTTTACTGTTATATTCTAAATTGCCACTAATTAATAAACCATTGACCTATATTTCATGGTATGATTTTTAAACACAATTAATATCATCAACATTAATAATAAGAGGTCTAGCATTTAAATCTTGAGTAAAATAAAATAAAAAATTTTGCATTATTAAGGAAATCATATTAACAGTATAAATATGCAAAAATTAATAAACATAAAGCTATTGGTTCAAATGGCTTTTATTTAGAATCTTAATGAATTCAACTGCAGGTTTCAAATTTCTCTTTGATCTGGTGAAGCTGGCAAATGAAAAATGATCTAAATTGGTTGTCTCCAGATTTTTTTGTTTTAGTAAAATATAAAAATACAAATTTTTGAAATTTCATAGATTTGCCAACTTTTAATTTTTCAAATTATGTAAACAAAAAACCTAACATTTTTTGTTTAAAGTTATTTCATAAAACAAAGATTTTAAAATATTTTTATTATTTTTTAACTTTTATGTTCAGGGACACTTGTGTGGGGTGTGTAGGTTTGCTACCTAGGTAAATGTGTGTCATGGGGGTTTGTTGTGGAGATTATTTCATCATCCAGGTATGAAGCCTACTATCCATTAGTTATTTTTCCTGATCCTCTCCCTCCTTCCACCCTCCAAGAGGCCCCAGTGTGCGTTGTTCTTTTGTATCCATGTGTTCTCATCATTTAGTTGCCGCTTATAAGTGAGAACATGCAGTATTTGGTTTTCTATTCCTGCATTAGTTTGCTAAGGATAATGGCCTCCAGCTTCTTCCATGTCCCTGCAAAGGACATGATGTTGTTTTTTTGTGGCTGCACAATATTCCATGGTATATATGTACCGCATTTTCTTTATTCTATCATTGTTGGTCATTTAGGTTAAGTCCATGTCTTTGCTATTGTTAATACTGCTGCAGTGAACATATGTGGGCATGTATCTTTATAATAGGATGATTTGTATTCTTTGGGTATATACCCAATATTGGGATTGCTGGGTCAAGTGGCATTTCTGTCTCTAGGTCTCTAAGGAATGACCACACTGTCCCCCACAATGGTTGAACTAATGAACACTCCCAACAGTGTAAAAGCATTCCTTTATCTCCCCAACTTTGCCAGCACCTGTTATTTTTTGACTTTTTCATTAATGGTCATTCTGACTGGTGTGAGATGGTGTCTGATTGTGATTTTGACTTGTGTTTCTCTAATGATCAGTGATGTTGAGCTTTTCTTTTCAATATGATAAAGGTATTTTAAATTTCAATTTATGAAAAGGATAAAGAAAATATAATTGCCTGAGACTGAGTCTTTGTATTGAATATACAGACTTTTAGGAGAAACTCACATTGCTGAATGAGATAATATTAGATCCTGCTACATATATATTAAAAAAAACCACCCACTCTGAAACTCAAACCCATACACATATACAGAGTAATGATTTAACATGATGGAAATGCACTTTCATTGCATGTAAAAAATGACTGGAGATGGTCCAGATTTGGCATGGAGAACCATATTCATTACTTATCCAGTTTTCTTCTATCTTGCTGTATACCCAGGAATAGGATATTACTTCCACTATCACATAATTGGCTGGAATTTAGTCATATGACCACATATAACTGTATGAAAAATTAAGAAATGTAATCTTTTTGGATAGACTAGTGCCCAAATAAAACTAGGATTCCATTACCAATGAATAAAGAAAGATTTATATTAAAAATTGCTCTTTTCCATTTTGGAAGTGATACAAACTTATCGTTGAATAATACCGGACCAAGAGGTTTTGGAAAACAGTATCCAATGAGTCTCATCTAGCCTCAAGCAGTATTGCATATTGAGAAGAATGTAGTAGCACACTTAAGGGGACTCAAGAGACCTTGAACATATTTCATGAAATTTTCTTGATCTCAGGTTTCTTATCTGTAATGCAAGAGCAATATAGAACTCAGCAAATTGTCCATTAAACAAATACATATTGTTTACTGTATTGTCTCTGCTTCCTAAAAATTCTATATATTGAAAGTATCTCTATTTGTGCCAAATCATAAGTCTAAATATTGCAGTAGAGACGGAGAATCTGTAGGATCAATAGTCATTTCTTTATTAGTCAGAAATTAAGAAAAAAACATTCAATTTAATGTAGAAGGATGTTAGAACTCAGCATGGGCTCTTAAGTTCTTAAATTGAAGAGAGTACACGACTCTACTGGAAAAGCAAAACTCCTCCCAATTAACTTTGGTGTAGCTCAAAGTTGTTTTGCCAACTTCAAACCTGAGTTAGGCTTATTTGGAGGAAGGACCCAGGTTCATCTTATTTTTATTTTTATTCAAATAGTTTTGTGGTTCTCAGGATAAGTGTTATCGCCTTTGTAGTTTTTCTGTGTTGGATTGCCAATGCAGGCTATATAAATTTCCCCTAAGGAGCATTAGTGCTTAAAAAGGAGTTGGAAGCCTTTTGGTTAATACACTGAAAAAGAAAATGTGAAGCCTGGTATTAACATAAACTCTCTGATCATAAGAGACATTGATCATTTGAAATAAAATTAACAGAGTTCAACATTTCAGTGTTGTTTTCCCTTGACTATAATGATAGTGTTTTAAATAATGTCATTTAGTAGAGTAATATTATAGTGCTTTCAGATTTTAATTTTACTTAGTAATTAACAATCATCTAGCCTAGTGCTCTGGATTACTATTAATTTTCCTATTATTAATATTGAGTGGTTCCATATTCAGAGAGGAAATAAAATAATTGCCTTGGTGCTGTGCTATATTCTACTTTAGCTCTTAAAAAATACATACTGCTATGGATTTTTAATAATTATTTAATATGTATTTATTCAGATTTTTCAAACATGTAAAATTATTTTTGATACCATACAGAGATATTGAATAAATAGCTGCTTTATGACATTGTGGTATTTCCATAGTTGTGTATTTTATTCATATAGTATTATAGAAACTAAAATACCTGGAATTCATTCCTTATATGTATTTTATTTTATATTATGTTTTTCTTAACTATTTTAAGGGTGTTTGAAAATAAGAATGAAAAGACTAAATCTATAAGTGTCCATTTAAATTTTTATTCCAAATATATATGAGACATAGTCCTTGGAAGAAAATTGCACAATTTTAACAATTCATTCAAAAGTAAATTAGGTTTTGTTATTGTTATCGTTTGTCTGTTCTCTACATCTCTATGCTATGCTATGGTAAAAATGTTATGGTGAAAAACCAGGGTAAAACCCAGGTAAAAGAGAATTAGGACCAACAGTTAGCCCCCCATACCCCTTAATTTTTGTTCATTTATAAAATGAACAGAAAAATTAAAAATCCCCAACAGTAATCCAAGGAACTCTTGCTTTTAGGATTATAAATATCATGTAACAATGTGTTTCATGGTGAAATAAATCTCAGATTTAGAATTAAAGTTAATTTTTAAAAAAATAAAGTAGAAAGTCTTAGAATCCTTATGCTAATATGAATGACAAAACTCTGAGATGAGGTTGTAATAGCATGCAGAATTTTTTAAACATATTGTATTAGTTTCCTAGGACTGCTATAACAAAATACGACAAACTGGTTGCCTAAAAGAACAGAAACTTATCCCACAGTCCTGGAGCCCAGAATTCTAAAATGAAGATATTGGCAGGGCCATGCTCCTTCCATACCCTCTGGGGTGGGTGCGGGCTTTGCTTCTTCCAGCTTCTGGTAGCATTAGGCATTCCTTAGCTGCGGCAGCATAACTCCAGTCTCTGTCTCCATCTTTCCATGACCATCTTCCCTCTGCATCTGTGTCATGGCATTCTCCTCTATTTGTCATTGTCCAAATTTCTCTTCTCTTGTGAGAACACCAGTCATGTTGGATTAGGACCCACGCTAATGGCATCATTTGAACTTGATTATATATCCAAACATCTTATTTTCAAATAAAGTCACATTCACAGGTACCTGGAGTTAAAACTTCAACATATCTTTTAGGGGAACACAATTCAATCCATGACACCTGTTCAACCATAAAATATTTATTTTTGACGACTATCCTGAGCCCTATGTTCCACAGATCACACCTTTGAAATTGCCAGACTGGGTCAGTGTCTTTCAAACCGGTTCACAGACTGGTGCCTGTTCCTGAACTATTTCACTCATCCACAATCCACAATTTAATCTTTTCTGAATAAGATAAATTTTTATAAAAATGTGTCCAACTATTCTAATTTGATTCTATTAGTACATAGTTACCCTAGATAGCCTGCTTATGTCAGGTTAATAGTTCTCTGGTTATATAGTGGCCCGCAAGTAGCTTATAGCAGAAAACACTGAACAAACTTACGCAGGTGAGTAAACAGTGTGTATGCAAAAGTTTTTCGCTGAAAAGTTTGCATACGGACACAGGCTGTTTTGCAGGATTCATTTCCAGTTTCCTGCTAGAAAGAGAAAATAGGCGCTCTCAGCTCCTGTCTGCATAATAAGAGAAAGACCCAATAGAGAGTTGAATTTTCAAAGCCCAGATTAGGCTGGAAAAATCTTTATTCTTAACGTACCAAGAGAGAGTATAGTGATAACAATAAATTATCAATGTGGATGACAAAGTAGCATTTAATTCTGGGAGGTATGAGGCAGTTAGATTCTGACATCTTCATGAAACAGCTTTCAGTAAAGGCAGTCGAGAGAGTGACAAAAATGAAGACTGCTTGACAGAGAGAAAAATAGAAGGAAATTTCTCTGATAGCTCTCTGTTTTTGTGGTTTGAGTTTCTCCTTAAGGCTTGTCTGAATTCCTTCTCTGGAGGTTCATGAGACATGCTTCCATTCTAATAATAAAGCCTCCTTTTGGCATAAGATGGCTTCTGTCACAGGCAATGAAGGAACCTTGACTAAAAGAATACTTTCCGTGTGTCACTCCATTCTCAAAACCTCCAAGAAGCGATCACTGCCTACAGCAGGGGTTCTCAATTTCAGCTAATGTTATTTGACGCTGTGGACTGCATAATTATTTGTTGTAAAGGGCTGTGTCCTGTGCATTGTAGGATCTTTAGCAGCACCTCTGGCCTCCACCTTCCCAGTACCAGAAGCACCTCTGAGGTGTGACAATCAAAGAAACCCTCCAGACATTACCAGAAAGACCTTCCACCCCTCAGGGGGCCAAAATTGCCCCCAGTTAAGAATCACTGGCCTAAAGGATAAGCCTAATGCTAACTAACAGTGACCATGGAAGACTCCAATCACATCTCCTTCTGGCATTTTTTTTCTATAATTTATTATTCTTCAAAGTTGAAGCCTCCTTATTGAGCTCATTCAAAGCCATGGAACTCAAAACACTGAAGCCATGGAAATCAAAACACTGTCAGTTGCAAACCACATATTCACTCAGTTTTGCTGGTTGCCTTCTCTATCGACAGTCCTCTCAAAACAATGAGCCCACAGACCCTTCCTTGATACTTCTTATACTTGATTCTCTGTTTTACGCTTTAGCTCTATATGTTCTTCTGCTTTTGATTTTTCACCTTGTTCATAATTAGGCTGGGAAAACTTTCATTCAACCATCACTTCCATGGAGACCCACACGCACATATGCAGATAGTTCTTGTAATAGTGAACACTAAATTTGCACTCCATACTCTCCAAGGCTATTTCTAAAGGCTCTAGATCTCTTACAGGTATAGTTGTACGACTTAATCAATGGACATTCACGTATTGCCCCAACTGGACTATCTTACTCACCTTTGGCTCTGCCTGAATGGCTGCAAAGAAATTAGATTAATTTCTTTGGATGAAACTGGTTCTAAAATTCTCCAGTTTATAAGACAGAACATATGCATTAAAAAGTAAGGTGTCACACGTGGTGACTCACACCTACAATCCTAGAATTTTGGGGGCCAAGGCAGGAGAATCCCTTGAGCCCAGGAGTTCAAGACTAGCCTAAGCAATGTAGTAAGATCATGCCCAGCTAATCTGTATTTGTTTTTTAATATTTTGTAGTCCCAACTGCTTGGAGGCTGAGGTGGGAAGATTGTCTGAGCCAGAAAAGTCACACCACTGTACTCCAGGCTGGGTGAAAGAGCAAGATCCTTTCTCCAAAAAAAATAACAAAATAAAGAAATAAAAAATAAGAAGAGAAAATATTTTTTTTCTGGTAAATAAAAGATGTGAAAGTAGAACCATGCAGGGGATCTATAAATAGTAATTATTGGCCGGGACGGTGACTCACGCCTGTGATCCCAGCACTTTGGGAGGCTGAGGCAGGTGGATCACCAGGTCAGAAGTTTAAGAACAGCCTGGCCAGGATAGTGAAACCCCATCTCTACTAAAAATACAAAAAACTAGCCGGGCATACTGGCAGGCGCCTGTAATCCCAGCTACTCGGGAGGCTGAGGTGGAGAACTGCTTGAACCCGGGAGGTGGAGGTTGCAGTGAGCCCAGATCACGGCACCGTATTCCAGCCTGAGTGAAAGAACAAGAGACCATCTCAAAAAAAAAAAAAAAAAAAAAAAAGGGTAGTAATTCTTCCTCACCTCAGCAGGCTTCACACTAAAAGGGTATCAGAAACACTTGGGATAATGTCTCTGGAACATCCGCTCACTTATTTATTCAGCATATTCAGTAAATATTTATTGGACATCTGCTATGTGATAGATAGCATTCTAGGAATTGAAAATACAAAGTTGAAAACAAAAAAGAAAGACAAAGTTCTTGACTTTACAGAACTTAAATCCTCTAAAGAGAGTCATATATAAAATTTGCCAGCATATAAATAAATAACAAACCCCACCAAAACCCGTGAGTGGAGCTGGAAATATGCTGTCTGTATTTTAGATAACGTAACCTTGGAGGGAGTTTTTGAAGAGGCAACAACTGAACTGAATCTCGGTGTTGAGAAGCAGGTAGCCATGTGAAGATCTGAAAAAAAAACCATATAAGGAAAACGGAACTACAATGGCAAAATCCCTGATGTGTTTTCAGTGTGGCTGGAGACTAGTAAATGAGGGACAGAGTGATAAGAAATGAGCTTGATGAGGCAGACAGGAGCCAGACCATGTGAGAAATTTGGGATTTATTCTGATTTCAATGAAAAGACATTAGAGGGTTTTAAATATGTGATTGATAGAATTAGAACCACATTTTGAAACAGTTAATTTAGTTATGACTCTGATTTTCCAGAGATGAAATCACACACACACACACACACACACACACACACACACACACACACAGAAGCTACATTTCTGTATCCTTTCCTGACACATTCGTCCCCACTGAAATATTTGAGCAGCTGGTATCATCCAGAAATCTCCTGTGTTCCCAATAGAGGTAGATCCTTGTTTGCAGAATCAGAATATCGTATCAACGTTGACTTTCCTGGATGAGACACTAGTTAAGCTATATTTGAAATCTCTTACATGTACCTGAATTTGTTGAAAAAAAAGTATGAGAAACTGGTTGACTTTTGTACCATAAAATTGAGGAGAAATAGATAAGAACAGCAAATTGGACCACAGTTCCTTAGCTGGTTTTACAGTCTAGTATTAGCAGTTTTGTGTTTTCTTTCTGTCAATAAAACAATCTAGATACCTTGCTAATATAAATTAGCTTTTCATTTCAAAGCACTGTATTTTTTAGGTAAAACAAATGGGCATAGCTAACAACACTTTATTTCTATTTTTGAAAATTTATAATATACAGAAAAGTGTCTAGCACTTCAATTCTTACAAATATTGTCAGACTAGATATCCTGAAAATTGTCCTAATACAAAATCCTAATAATTATGATATATTTTAAGTGTATAGCTGAGCTCATATGACAATAAAAGGTCAAAACCAAAAAGGGAGATCAAAACCAAGTAATACCATCGTTGATGCTATGGCTGAACTAATCCTGGCAATCCAGAGCTAGAATTGTATTAGACATGGGGAAAGGATGTAAGTTTTGGCTCCTGCAATTTAGATTTGGATCAGATTCAAGCATGAATTTCAAACAGTTTAATGACAACACCATCAGAGACAGATGTTCAGAAAAACTAAGCAGTCCAGCAAAAGAGATAACAAGAAAACTAATCTGTTTTGACCTTTGCTCTGAGTAGGAAAAAATGATTTGTTTGCAAATCTGTAATACCAAATCTGCCTTCATAGGAGTTTAGGGTCTAAGTTTTCGAGAAAACACACATATGATGACATACACAGCAGTCCATGATCAGGAAATTACCATAAAGCCCTCTTTGATAGTTAGTCCCCACGAACCAGGGATATACAGTAAAAGCAAAGCATATCTCTTCTCAGGTCTCATTGGAGGACTTCAGAGAAAGCCCAATAAATACAAGTTTATAATCCAAATTGATATCTGGCTTATCTACTGTTTTTTGGAATGTATCATTAAAGTGAAAAAAGAGAGACTATAACGGGGAAGCAAAAAAAGAAAGAAAAATAAGAAAGTAAAAAAAGGAGGGAAGGAAGGGAAGGAGGAAGGGAGGAAGGAAAGGAGAGAGGGAGGAAGGAAGGAGGGAGGGAGGGAGGGAGGGAAAGACGGCAGGAGTTTATATTCAGGCAGCTCATAGTAATATTGAAGAACTTCAGTGACAATGAGAAGACATTAAACTAGAGCATTAATAAGAAAAATTTGACAGAATTTATCAAAATTTAAATTGTACACACCTCTTTGTCTAAAAATAGTACCATCTTCTATTTTCTTTTTCTTATTGCGCTTTTTTTTTCTTTATAGCACTTATCACCGGGCATATTACTTAAGCATAAACCTTGGCCGGGCGCGGTGGCTCAAGCCTGTAATCCCAGCACTTTGGGAGGCCGAGACGGGCGAATCACGAGGTCAGGAGATCGAGACCATCCTGGCTAATACGGTGAAACCCCGTCTCTAATAGAAAATACAAAAAACTAGCCGGGCGACGAGGCGGGCGCCTGTAGTCCCAGCTACTCGGGAGGCAGAGACAGGAGAATGGCGTGAACCCGGGAGGTGGAGCTTGCAGTGAGCTGAGATCCGGCCACTGCACTCCAGCCTGGGCGGCAGGGCAAGACTCCGTCTCAAAAAAAAAAAAAAAAAAAAAGCATAAACCTGTTTACTGACTTTTGAAACCACTGAAATGTCAACTCCATGTTTGTTTATTTGTTTATTACTTTATTTCTGTTTCCATAGTACACGCACCTAGTATATTTTCGCAGTACAAATCTACCTAAATAAAAAAATAAATAAATCTATCTATTTATTTCCAACAAATCTGTTGGAAATAGGTAGATGATAGATATACATAAGCATATATATGTACATAAGCATATATGCATGTTTGTAAACATATATGTAACATATAGCCATACAACATATACTCACAACTATACTTTATATATTGGTAGATATATAATATATAATATTCATAATATATGCAGTATATATTTTTTAATTTTTATTTTTATTTCAGTAGCTTTTGGGGAACAGGTGGTGTTTGGTTACATGAATACATTCTTTAGTGATAATTTCTGAGATTTTGGTGCACTCATCACCTGAGCAGTGTACCCTGTACCCAGTATATCGTCCTTTATCCCTCACACACTTGCCAACCTTTATCCCTGAGTCCCCAAGGCCCATTATATTGGTCTTATTCCTTTGAATCCTCATAGCTTAGCTCCTACTTATAAGTGAGAACATAAATATTTGGTTTTCCATTCCTGAGTTACTTCTGTTAGGATCCCCAGCTCCATCCAAGTTGCTGCAAAAGACATTATTTTGTTTCTTTTTATGACTGAATAGTACCCCATGATGTATACATACCACATTTTCTTTATCCATTCGTTGGTTGATGGTCACTTAAGTTGGTTTTGTATCTTATCAATTATAAATTGTGCTATATGCAGTATAGTTTTATACAAGTATTATAAATATTTTAATCTAATATTTTTGCTATAGATGAATGTAGAAATAACTTACCTGTCTACAAATGGGAATTAAAGCATTATGGTCATACTATTTTACCTCATACATTAGCTGGGTGTGGTGGCACACTCCCGTAATCACAGCTACTCGGGAGGCTGAGGAAGGAGAATCACTTGAATCCGTGAGGCGGAGGTTGCAGTGAGCCGAGATTGCACCATTGCACTTCAGCCTGGACAACAAGAGTGAAACTTCGTCTAAAAAAATAAAAAATAAAAATTGATTCAAGATAACGCTGTCTGGGTAGAGACCCGGGATCTGAAATTTATGGATGTTTCCCAGATACCTATCTTTGTAAACTTTGAGAACCACCATTCTATTAAAAATACGGAAGTTTTAAACCAGATTAGGGAAATGTCGTATTTTTGTACCAAACGGAGCCTTCCTTGTGGTTCTTCAATGAAGTATCAGTTATCCCTAACTAAATATCTGCTACTGTCAAAACATCCCAGTTTTCAAAAAATCCCCAGGGTTAATCCCCACCATTCTCCTTCCCCACACCCTCTTCACTTCAGTCCTGAGACTCTAGGTTTCCAAATCTAAGTCCTTACTGTCAACTCTGACAGTAAGGAGTGGACTCAATGCTGAGTCTTAGACAATGAGAAGTCCTCTTAAAGTTCCGCATACTCTCAGCTGAAAAGTTCCAACATTAAACTTTATTTTGTCTAGACATTATCTTCATTTGAGTTCTTAGTACTATTGCTTACTACTTTTTAAAACACCTTGACATTTTGATCTAACTTATTATCATCATCTAGCCCTCTATGATCACTTTTTCCTCCCTTCTCATAGACAAAAAAGATTAAGAAAAGAAAAAAGTCTCATTCCTTTGATTTGTGTGCATTTTATATATAACCCTGAGCTATATTCCTCAAAATGGAAAAAGAGAAAAAGGTGAACAGATTAGTATTTGAGCCCATGGCAATACCTTCTTTTTATTAATAGACTAATTAACTGAACAAATATTTCTTGAGTGTCCATGATTTGTCAGGTTCTGTACTAGGTGTTGGGACACAACAGTGTATACATCAAACCAAAGCTTCGCCTTCAGGTAGTGGACATTCTTGGGAAGAAGAACGAACACATCAACCCTGAACATGGTTCTCCCTGTCCACCTTGTGATAAGGCAGCTTCTCGGGAATGGCTTTGTTTTCGTTGCTGTGTCTCCTAGGACTCTTGTGTTAGCTGCTTCTCTCTAAATTAAAAGCCAATAAATCATAAAATGGGCATATATTAAATTAAACAGCATGTTCTTCTCTTAAAAAACAGCTTTATATTTCTCTTTTAGATATTTCCGATTTTTAATTGTAGTAAAATATACATCACATAAAATTTACCATCTTAACTATTTTTTAAATGCACAGTTCCATAGTGCTAAGATCATTCCCTCTGTAGTGTGACCAATCTCAGCATTTCATTCAACGTCATTTTATTACAATGTAGATGAGAATAGAAAAATCTATTCCTTGCCAGGGCCATGTGGAGTTTGCACGTTCCCTCCATGTCTGCTTGGATTTTTTTTCTCAGGTACCCTGGGTTCCTCTCACATCCCAAACTTATGAACATTAGGTTCATTGGTGCATCTACGTGGTCTTAGCATGAGTGAGTGTGGGTGTGTGTGATAGTGCACCCTAGGATGCAATGGCTTCTGTCAAGAGCGTGTTCCTGTCTTGGTCTCTGAGCCTCGGGGACTCATGATACCGAACTGAACCCATGACACTGAACTGAAATAAGTGGGTAAATAATGACCTTACTTGTTTGTACCAATGTCTTAAATGTATGTATAGCCCACATTTTATTCCAGTGTTTAATGTGAGAAGTGTTTGGGGGCTTTATTTAGAAGTTTCATAATGTTTCTGTGACCAGAAATATGCTGTAGGAAAGTCACGCCTTGTTTATATCTGTTAGCCCATAGTAAAATTAGTTTCATTATCTTGTTTTGTGCCAAGTCACAGTTTCCAAGAACAATCTACGATGGTAAGTGAGGACTTACTGTACAAGGGTTCCAACTTCTTTCTATCGTTTTCAACATGTTATTTTCTATTTTATTGTTAGTAGTCATTCTGAGTATGAGGTAGCCTTCTCATTTTTTTATGTATAGATATAAATATATATTAAACATACAATTAGTTCAAACAATATATTGAACATATTTCAATTATCTTTTACCTAGCTGCCCTTTTGCTTCGGGGAAGCTTTCATCTCAATTTGCTGGACTGTGTCCTTTTCTGTCATTTTCATCACAGCTTAAATGAAAGACTCTCCCGAAGAGACCTCTCCTGCTTGGTGTAATATGCAACAACTACTATTTAAACATCACCTTATGTTAATTATCTGCATAACACTGACCTACTCTCAGAGTTTTGTTTATGTAAGTACTCGTATGTATGAATTTTGTTTGCCTATTTCAAATTTATTTTTAACTTAAAAACTATTATATTTAGATTTAAACTTAAATCCTCAATTACAATGTAAAATCATGGATGCAAAGGCTATGTGTCTTTTATTTATTGCCATATCCTCAGGGTCAAATGTTTGATAAATATTTTTTGAATTTGATTAATGATACCAGTGAGAAAATTTGAATAAATGGAGAGAAAACATTCAGATAATAGTAGCAAATTTTATACTTTGCTTTTGTAGTCATAGCTTTCGTACTTGAGATTTTATAATGGCACCATAGTTATTCTACAATTCCCATAAAATTAAATCTCTAGATGCAGAAAAATAAAGGCCACAGTGAAAGTAATGGGTCACGTCCACTTTTAATAGAAATTATTTAATGTGTCCACCCTGTGATGGTTTTTATCTCTCTTTATAGTTAGAAAACACATAGTGTTACAATAAAGTAACAAATGGTTTAAATTGTCGAGTTAAAGGCTAGCTTTTTACTCTGCGAGTCTTTATTTTGTCACAATGACACAACATAAAGTTCAAAGCATATAATGGGGTGAGAAGAAGAAAGTCTTCCAAATACCTGGCAGGCATATCTTTCAATTTAATTCACCTGTCAGCCCAGGCAATGGTGAGTGAACCAATTATTGGCAGTCTTATACCATAGTTACTTTCAGATTCTTACTCACTTCCTGTCTACATAGAGTAAGTCACCAAATCAGTCTCCATTCTGTCTCCTTGGAATTCTTTTTGAGATTTTTATAGTAAAAATCTCAGTCAGAACAAAGTGGTGTGTCACTTTTCTCCGCTTTTGATAAGGAAGGATATTTAATCTTTGTAGCATTGAAAAATAATCTTTTTAGCTTAAATACTTTATCAATTTTATTACAAATGAGAGGCAATCTACCTATGCTTGTATCATTCATCATAATGAAATAATCATCTCATTTGTCTTACTTCATAAGACAGAAAGCAAGCAAGCAAAGAAGAAAGAACAAAAGAGGCTGAGAGGTTTACAGGAAACGAATTATTTTTCTGAGTCAACCATTTTTCTTTCTCCGTGTTGGATAATGTGTTTGCTGTTTCTATTGTCTACCACAGCACCTGACATTGGCAAGCTCAAGTAGAGGTTCAGCTCATTAAGGATGTATGCATCGAACATGTCCAAAGGTAGATAAAACCAGAACTGAGACTTGAGTGTTAAAGGATAATTTTCAAACAAGGTAAGAGTCATGACTTTCATACCAATATAAAAATAATCATATGTTAAAGATATTTAAATAACTCACTAATGAGGCAACTGGTGAGGTGTTATAACCAGTTCAAAGGAGACTTCAAGGACAGACACACTTACAGGTAGGAGTACTAAAATGAGTGTACAAATGGAGACAAAGATGGTAGTTTCTGGCGTGAGGGTTTCTTCTCTCCACTAGCCAGTATTCATTTGCATATACACATACACACATTATTTTGCATTGCTATCAGTTATATATAACTTTCAGAGTTATAAAATGGCTACCATATAATTAGGATCAGATAACCCAGAAAGGTGTACTATAGACATTGCACCAATGTTTTTCTACATAGTTAAAATGTGTGTGTGTGTACTTTCCCTCTTCAGTACTACTCGCCCCTTTTTTGGTTCTTCTATCAGCCCCTCTAATATTATCACCCCAGGAAACTGTGTTCATAGACAGTTATAAATTGAAATGTCATAATTATCTGGGGGTAAAGAAACATTCTAATATGTGTTTATGAGAAGATTTTGAAAGGGAAAATAATTTTAAACAAAAATTTTTCTTTTATTAGGGTCTCATTTGGGTAATGGAAGAAATGCTCTGAGCTGAAGGCACTAACTTGCATTCCTCAATTCCTAATATATAAAAGTTTAGGTCTATAAGATAAAAAATAGTATTTCCCTTTACATATAAGGAAGTAGGAGTGTGAAAAAGGTTAAGAAAGAGGTCATCCACTAGTTGGTGGTAAACTCAGTTCCCTTGAGTTTACTTTTCCCTTTCTGTGAAAGAGATACATACATGAGCACTGTTCCACAGGAGAATTCAGCCATGGTGATAATCGCTATGACTGCGATCCAGGAGGGAACAAGTGTTCATCCTGTACCTCACCCTGACTGGAAGCTTTCTTAGGGATGATGAAATCAGGTGCAGAATAGGATAGAGAAATAACAACTTTAAGCCTTATGGGAAGCTGACACAGTATTCTTGCCAGTATTACTTAAGATAATTCGTAGAAGGTGCTTAGTATAGTGCTTGGCACATACTGAACATTCAACTGATATTAGTTAATATAGTGAAGATAATGAGTATTACCAGTATTGTAAAATATAATGAGAAAGAACACTATGCTGAAAGTTTTTTCACAGGTTTCCCAATTTTTACATGACCTGGTGTGACACCTTCAGGATGTGAGACAGGGTGTGGACTACATATCTTCACCTTACTCTAATCATGTTTTGTTTCTTATATTACATGGTTTAATTGTGCAGTTCCTACAGATGGAAGTTTACAGGTTGGCTGATTGCACACAAAGGAGGGCTTTGAACGTCCCTGGAAACACGTCAGAATTTCCCCAGAGAGGTTGTGATAGTCAGCCGGAAGTCAGATGTTTCCAGTGATCAGTGATGTCACACTCTCCTACCTGGTGAATAGGAACCTTCTTTCAGTAACCTCATCAGGGCATGGAGCAAGAGCAATGATGAAAACACACATAATCATTGTCTAATTCAAACATAAATACAGATCATCCATTCTGCCAAAGAATACCTATTCTGATAGCTATAAATGATACTGAAAATTATTTTCTTAACAGAGAGTTATAAACTGCTAGAGGCACAATCCATCTGTAGCATTCAGCAGGAAAACAAAAACAAAAACAAAACATATGTATTCTTGTTTTTAACTTGTTATAATCAGAACCCCAAAGACCAGAGCTATTGAAATTAACAGGTCCAAATTTTCTACCGAGTCTACAAAATGGGCTTTAACCAAAAAGGAGATTTCTATATTCCTATGAAAATAAGAAAAAAACAACATTTCAAAAGCGTTTTTGTTGTTGTTGTTGTTGTTGTTCAAATATAAAGGAACGCTATGACCTGTTCTGTTGTTAGGTTCTCCCACCTCTTTTCTTCTTTTTAATGAAATGTTACTCTGATTCTAATGTCATGCCGAAATTGGGTCCACTGAGGTATAAAATTCCGACCTCTCTTTGCTTGAGCTCTAAAGAAAAAAGTGGATATTTTAGTTCGTTCTTCAAACTTGTAAATGACACAACCACAAGCAAAAAATATCATTTATCCATTTGACAAAACTTTTCATTGTGTTTACGGAGAAAATACAAATTTCTCTTTCCTAGGATGATCCTATTGATAGACGCAGGAGGCAGATAAGCGAGGGTCTCCGGAGAATCTCTGATTCGCCCCGCAAGTGTTCACATCAGATGCTCTTGTGCGGATAAGGGAACCTGCCCAGGACCTTGTTTCTGAGCGCCCACAGAGGGCTGGCGGCCCGCCTGCGCGCTGGGACAGTTGGTGGAGCCACAGGGAATTCTCACCTAGTATAGCAGGAAGGAGCCTGGACTCTTCAGCTGTGTGTGGTCTCCTGGTATTCAATCTGTGAAGAGGGAGCCTGTTGGCCTGTTCCACTCTCTTTACCTTTCAATATTTCCGGGTGCCTGCCTAATTTTTCCTGGTCTTGTGACAAGAACCTGGATGTTAGCTGAACTAAGGAACAACAACAACAAAAAATCCTGCATCATTATCTCAAATCTTGCTAGATTTCTTTATGAATTTGCTCCCTGTGTCAAAAAGTCATTTTCATGATGCTCTTTGAAAGTGTCGCCGGGCACGGTGGCTCAAGCCTATAATCCCAGCACTTTGGGAGGCCGAAACCTGTGGATCACGAGGTCAAGATATCGAGACCATCCTGACTAACACGGTGAAACCCCGTCTCTACTAAAAAAAAAAAAACAAAAAACTAGCCAGTTGAGGTGGTGAGCGCCTGTAGTCCCAGCTACTCGGGAGGCTGAGGCAGGAGAATGGCGTAAACCCGGGAGGCGGAGCTTGCAGTGAGCTGAGATCTGGCCACTGCACTCCAGCCTGGGAGACAACGAGAGACTCCGTCTCAAAAAAAAAAAAAAAAAAAGAAGAAGAAGAAGAAAGAAAAGAAAGTATCAATTTTCCAGACCTCACTATTCCCATATATTGAAATTCATTTAAATATAGATAACATAATAATTGTTTTTAGAAAGAATATTTCCAACATTAATTTTTCTTTAGTCCCATGAATAGTTATTACACAATTATACTGTGTTAGACAAAATATGGTCTCATTAATCCTAAGAGATTTTTATTTTAAATTAAATAAAAACACCTTTTCTTATCTGGTGTCCCCCCACTGCCCAAACAAGGTAATAGGGAAATATTTTGTAGGGTGAGCTACATTGAGAGATTAAAGGGAAAAGATTAAAATGAGAGCACAAACATCCAATCAGAGCAGAAAGAGCTTTCTGAAGCATAAATATGATCTCATCTACTTAAGGACAGATAAGCTTCAATAAATAAGATGAGGAAGATCGTTTGTGGAATACAAGCAGAGGAAACAAGACATCTTCTTATACACTGAGTAGATGCAGAAAGATTATGAAGTTCGTTTCCAATACCACACCCACCACGCATGTGGGATTGGTTGGTGAGAAAGAAAAGGAAAGCTTTCAGAATAAGATAATCTTGTGCAACCAACAAACTGAAAGTTTAAAAATAAAAATAAAAAGTCAGCTATGAGAGTATAAACTTCTTAAAAGCAGAAATGATTTCGGAAACAAAAATAATTATTCGTGGTTATATTATGTTGCTGGTCCAAGGATAATGAAAGCTCCTTAATTGAAATATATATAAAGAAATGTATATAGCAGATGTTGCTTTATTCAATCATCATGTGTACCTCTACTCCCTACTCCTTAGAACAGAAACCAATTTTATTTTTTCCTGAGAGAATTAGGATGAGGTGTAGACATGAAAAAGATTATATACTTTTCTGTCATTATGATAAACTTTGTAATTAAACTTAATTAAAGCTCATTAGCCACCAAGAGAGAATAAGAAATAAGTTTACAAAATACAAACTTTTCTTTAGACATATTTTAGAACCAAAGGACATATTTTCATTAAAAACTAATCTGCTTTATCAAGTTAATAGAAATGTCCTTAAAAATAATGCTGCATTATTTGTGAAAATGCCATAAGGTATTAAACAAAGCTGTTCATCATCTGAAATTACCCAAGAATTACAAAAAGCGCTAAACAAAAAACAACGTTTTTATCTTCTTAAAACAATGTTTTTTTCTTGCTGATTTCCATGATATGCAGTAAAATAAATGTCAAGCTATTCGTTTTTTAACTTCATTTAAGTACATTAACATTAATGTTTGACAAATTGTACAAGTGTATCTACTGTGTAAACATTGTGCTAATCAATATACAGAATATTTCTGTCATCCCAAAAGTTCCCTCATGCCCCTTCTCAATCCAAATGACTCTTGTTCCTCTCTCCAAGCAAACATTGATTTGATTTCCATCACTTTAAATTAATTGTACTTGTTTAGTAATTCATATAATGAAATTTACAGTTGATAATCTTTTGTATCTGGCTACTTTCACTTGGAATGTTTTTGTGATTCTTCCGTGTTGCTGTATATCTTGGTAACTGATATAATTTCATAGATAAGTAGTGACCCATTATATGAACATACTAAAGTTTATCCACACTACAGTTTGTCTTGTTGACATGTGGGTTCCTTTACCCCAAACCTCTATGAACATTTGTATACAAGGTTTTTTTTTTTTAAATGGATAAATGTGTTTCTTTCTCTTGGGTAAATAACTACTTGTATAATTTCTTGGTCCTATGGTATGTGTAGATTGAACTTTATAAACTACAGCTAAACAACTCTTCAGAGTAGGCAAAATTTTGTACTGCCTTCAACAATGAGTTCCAATAATTCAGTTTTGCCAACACTTGATAGTGATTGAACACTGTTCATCTTTTTTATTATTCCAGTGGATATGTAGTGGCATCTCACTGTGTTTTGAATTTACTAAATTTGTTGAACATATTGCATATGCTTAACAGTCATCCATATATCTTCTTTTGTGAAGTATTTTCTTAATCTTTGGCTTATTGTTCATTATATTTTTTGTCTTCTTATTTTTAAATTTTTATACTTCTTTGTTTATTCTAAATATAAAAGCACTGAGATACACGTACTGAAAAATTCTCTCCCAGAAAGTAACTTACTATCAGTTTCTTAGTGATGTTTGTTGAACAGAAAAAAAAAAAGTTTAATATATCTATTTTTTTGTCTTTGCTACTTTTCTCTATTGCTTATCTATTCTCTCTTTCATTGCTTTATTATCTTCTTTAATACCTTTATTCTACTTACTTTGATTTATTTTTCTTTTCCTAGCTTTCAATATTGAGAATTAAAATCATTGATGTGAAATTTTTCTGTATTTTAATATAAGCATTCAAAGCCACAAACTTCCCCCAAGCTGTGCTTATCTTCATCACACAAATTTTGATAGTTTTTGCTTTTATTTCTATTCAATGCTGAAATATTTTCTAATTTCCCTTCTAATTATTTATAAATGCATTGGTTTATTTTCAACTATTTAGAAATTTTTAGATTTTTTTTATTTGTATTTCCCTTTTATTGTATAAATTACCAACAAAATCCTGACCTGGGAATCAAAAATTTAATATAACCTCAGTTTAACACCATTAAATAAGCTAAATCATGGGGTAATACTGGAATGTTATCCAAATTAATAAAGTAGGCAAATGGCCAAGTATTACATTCCCTATTTCATAAAAGAGGCATTAAGCACTCATGTCATAAGTTTATTGACAAACATATCTACTATGCCATGGGTTAGAGTTTGATCCATTTCCAGAGGCTGTATCTCTTAAAATGCTCTTCATATCTGTTAAATGGACGAACTGAAACATCCTTATGATTTAAGCAGTTGGTGTCTTACTATAAGGAAGGGTGCAGCAAATGGAGATCCAAAGTACAAACACATCTTAACTAGTAACGCCCACTTGTTTTCCACTGAAAATGGCAAATTCTTCCCAGGGGCCTCCTCATAGTGGCTCCTACGGAACACAGAGGTTGTGAACCTCCGGATGGTGTGGCCCAACATAGCGCTGCTGGAAGCTCTGCGAAAGGTGCAGAGACCGAGGACGGATGAAATGGCGGCACCTCACCAAGACCTTGTTTTCAGGACCTAGATATTTTTAAGTAATTGTTTTTATATTTAATTCCT
Organism: Piliocolobus tephrosceles; assembly: GCF_002776525.5. Classification (NCBI taxonomy): domain Eukaryota; kingdom Metazoa; phylum Chordata; class Mammalia; order Primates; family Cercopithecidae; genus Piliocolobus; species Piliocolobus tephrosceles. The sequence continues at coordinate 142,695,471 of NC_045434.1, forward strand.
GGATAGTATATTGTGTATGATTTCTATCTCTTTAAATTCATTAAAGTCTTTTACACTTAAAGGAAAAGATATTTTAAGTGGCTTCATCATTACCAAAATCACCATTAATCTCAAACTTTTCTGTGAATATTCTCTTCAGCTTTGTTCCCTGAGGTTTTCTTCTTCTCTAATGATGCAGTTGTCTATAGATCCCTCTCAAGTGGTAGCTGTTTTCTCTTTCAAATCTCTCAGAACATGTTTTCTGGAGATAGGGTACATTTCTTCCATACTCCATGTTGCCACTTCCAGATCATTTTCCTCATGTATTAAAAAAAAAAAAAGAAGTCTCTATTTGAAATGTCATTATAGACCAGATCACCCACTGTCTTCTATGTTGTAGCCATCTGTCAATCTCGCAGGTACTAACAAGACTCACTTCCCAAATATTTTAACACCAGGTTGGTTGATAACTCTCTCCAACACTATTATTTGGTCTTTATGATCATAGTATTTACATAGATTATTTCTTCATCCGTAGTGCCTTAGATCCCTGTCTCCTTCAACTAACTTGCTCTCTACACATCTTCAGTCCCCTCAGTCCCAAAGTCATCCTGTTACCTTATTATTGTCAAGAGTGGCACCCCTCCACAGTACAATTTCAAACATCCTGCACTGTGCCATCTTCTAGACTCTTCTGTGTTTATTTCCTATGTTATTTCAACTCCAACAATGCTCCAACTCCCATGTGCACCTTAAATCGCTTGATTCTACCATACTTTCACCGTTTCTCATACCATTTATGTCCTCTTTCCTTCTTATGTAAGTCACATTTCATAAACGTCACTATTACTGTACCTTGCTTTTAACCTCACCTCTTTTTACTTTATCTACTGTTTTAATACATTCCCTTGATAAAACAACCCTTATTACATCTGACGGTAGTTCTTTATGTCTGTACTTGTGCAGCCAGCTGAGGTTGAAAGGAGAAAACACACAATAGACAAACTTTAAGTTGATGATCACTTAACACATGTAGACCCTCAGTACTACTTGTGAATCACACTGTATTTTCCTTACAGCTCCTCTCTTCTGTTGTCCTAAAAAACTATTTTATACTTATCTTTCTCCCCTCAGATCTCTAATGTCTTTCTCTATCCTCACTCTCAGCTGACTATTTTCCTTCCTACTTCATAAGTAAAAGAACAAATGTGGATGTGTTGGTTAACTCACAGTACTTTTTTTTCCTCTTGTGGTGAATCCAGACAGATAGTGTCAGAAGTCGTACGGCACTTTGAATGTCAGGACCCACATACTACAACTTTTAATATGTTACTATGACTGATCCTTCTGTGCTGCTAATTAAGGCCAGTGCCTCTACTGTATACCGGCTCTGCGACCATTTCTACTGGAAAACATTGTTCCAGCAACTATTCCCTCTTCCTCTCCTGCTTCATCGCCTTTCTCCTCTATTCTTCATCAATGTAACTAATACACAGTCATGCTGTTAACCTTCTTTTCTCTCTCTCACCTAATTCATTCTTTGTTTGCTCTAGAGCAAAGTTCTTTGGCAGAGTTATTGAACACTCACCAATTTCTCTTGGAAATTTTAAATAAATTCACTCCAGTCCGAATTTCCTTCTACCACTATACTAAAATTGTTCTTCTCAAACGTTAAAGACTTGCCTATTGCTATCTCTAGTAGTTATTTTCCAGTCTTTACTTTACTTGGCCTGTCAGCAGCTGTTTACAAGATTTATCACTCTCTGTTCCCAACAATTCTTTATTTATCTTGCTTCCAAGATTCCATACTTCCCTGATTTTTATTTTAATTCTCTGGCCACTTCCTAGTTTCTTTTCCTGGTTCCTTTATTACTCCTCAACCAGAATCAGCTACATGATTTGTGGAACACAGTGCGAAATGAAGATGTGGGGCTCCTTAGTCCAATCAAGAATTTCAAGGCAAAGAACAGAAACTTAAAACAAACTCGAGGCCCTTCTGGGTGTGAGTCCTGGAGCAACTATAAAATATTAAGACCAGGAAGCCAACCTTGCCCAACCTCTAAATTTAGAGTGCCCAAAAGCCCTAAATATGAAACATTAGCAATGTTCTCTTTTCTCTTTACATCTAATCCTTAGGTGACCTTATCCAGTCTCTTGGATTTAAATCATTATATGCTGATGATTTCTGAATTTATATATTCATATTGTAACTCAAATCTGATTTCCATTTTTATGACTAATAGGAATTCCAAACTCAGTGCACCCCAAACTGTGCCGTGGATCTTCCTTTCAAAACCAGCTGTACTCATAGCCTTCTCCAATTCGGTTAATGAAAGCTCTATTCCTTTCATTTCTTAGTTTCAAATCATGGCGTCATCCTTGATGCTTCTCATTTTTGGCCAATTCTACCTTCAAAGTCTATCCAGAATATGATAACTTATCTGAGCAACCACTGCTATCATCTAATATAGTCTATCATAATTTCTCATGTGCCTTATGGCAATACCCTTCTGGTTGATCTCCTGCTTCTACTATTGACCTCTTTCAGACTATTCTTAACTTAGCATCCAGAGTGATCCCCATTAAACATTAGACAGATAAAGTCATTTTTTCCTCAAAACCATCTAATGTGTCCCTATGTCATTCAGCATGTAAGACAAAGCTCTTCCTATGTGATGTATTGTCATATCCTAGACATTCTAGGTAACTCCCACAAAAATTGTCACCCATGTGACCTCACTCTCTCTCTTGCAGCTTTCTTCTTGTTCCTGAAACATATTAGGAATACTCCTAATCAATAACTTTGTGTTTATTTTTTTCCTTTCCCTAAAAAGGTCTTCCCCTGGATATATTGCATAGCTAGGCCCTTTGTTCTCTCAGGTTTTTACTCAAATTTTACCTTCTGTGGCAGATTGAATACATACCACCTACCTCCAAAATATGTTGGCAACATCCTAATCACTAGAACCTCTGATCATTTTACCTTATTTGGCAATAACATTTTTGTAGATGCGATTAAGTTAAAGATCTTGAGATGGAATTTTATTCTGGATTATCCAGTCAAGCCCAAATTACTCACAGGGGTTCTTATAGGAAGGAGCCAGGAGGGTCACAGTGAGTAGTAGAAGATGAGCCAGTGAAAGCAACAAGGTAGAATGACTTGAGGAAGAAACCATAAGCCCAGCAGGCAACTTCTAGAAGCTAGAAAAGACAAACTAATTCTCCTAAGATGGAACACAGTCCTGCCAACACATTGATTTTAGACTTTTCCCCCAGAACAACAATATTCATACACTTGTATTGTCTTAAGCCACTACGTTTGTGCTCATTTGTTACAAATCAATAGAAAACCAATACATCTTCTCATGAAGTCTACGTTGAGCATCTTGTTTAAATTTAGTCCTCCTATTTATTTTTATTCTTACCCTTATCCTATATGCCTCATACTGTACATCATCCAGCTGATTGTATTTAAGTACTATTATGTTGTCAATTCCTTCCACTGAAATATGAGTTCCATAAGTGCAAAATTTGGGGCCTGTTTTTTGTTCAATGCCCTATTTGTAATACCTAGAACATGCCAGGGGCACATTAGGTGTTCAATAAATATTTGCTAAAAATGAGTAAATAAATAAGCTTAGACTTTTGTTTCTCTTTTGTTTCTCAGTGATTTTTATGCATTCTACAATAGTGCTCATGAATCTTCTGGCATAGTATAATGTGCTCTAAAAGCAAATGTGAGTGTGTGTGTGTGTGTATGCACAATATAGTAGCATATTTATATGTAACTGGAAATGGCAGGATACATGCATAAGATCATATTGCGATCTTAATGTGTAATCAATAGGATTGACATGACCAGACCAAGCATTTCCCATCTCATGGCTGCTTATTTCTGCATTGGAAATGAATAAAGTTGTCCATGATGTTTTTAATTAAAACAACATAAACAACAGAAAAACAGTGTCAGCAATTAGGGATAGATGGCATTGCCTTTTATTTTAATACATTACTTCTTAGAAAGGGTGAACAATATAGTAAAGAAAATCCAATGCCTCTTTCACTTTCTATATATATTCATTACTCTTAGCACATAACCATAGCATTTCCCACTAGCACATAGCCTCAAATATACCATAACTATTTCAAAAGAATGTATCACCTCTTAAACATCATAGTAGGATGTCAATGTTAGATTTTGACCTTAAGAAAAACTTAAAATCATATACTCTAATTTCATTTATGCCTATAGAACGTCAGGTTAGAGGAGCAAAGCAGTCTTTGAAATAAAGCAGACACCATACATAAAAGCTGACTGCATTTTAAGTTTTAGTTTTTACAAAGAAAATACAAAGGAAGTTAACTATAACTGTGTATTATTTCCATATAAAGAAGTCCTTAAAAATCATGCTATTCAAGCTTAATAAACTGGAATCCTCAATTAGCTTGTTGCTTATGCAGTGTCTGTAGCATATCCAAGCTCGTTATGCCACGCCACAGGGAGTACATCATTCTGACAAAGATATTTCCTTAGTGATATTTTTATTTACGGCCTATAATACAGGAATCGATCGGGGGAAATGTTCTGTCTTATTACAGAAATAGAGATTTTTACAATTGTTTTTCATTTTCCCCTCTAGGGTTGACTTGGCAGTGTAAATTTATATTTAAAGTATATTGATAATTCTCAGAAAGTATATTTAATCCTATTAATTGAGGTCTCCAAGAGGACTCAGTGAGGTTAAAATAAAAAGCTACTGTGAATCTCTAGTATTTCTGGTATTGCTGACTGTTTTTAACGTCAGTGGACAAAAGAAAAACACTGCTTCCTTGTCATTATAATTTCACAGAGCAGGTGTGACATTGAGTCATGGAGTGGGAAAAAGGTAGACCCTTGACACAGTTTGGCCCCAAGGGTTTATATATCACACCAGCAGTAGAAGAAAGCTCTCCTGCTGATAAAAAATTGCTTATCATTGACAGAGCCATATTCAGGGTGAGGGGAGAAAAGAAGAAGAAGAATATGCATTTCTTAAACTTTTCATGGGAAAAGTCCATATGTATTCATTAAAATTAGCTTATGCAAATGTACCAGAGGACATGTGGAACCAAACACCCATACACAGCCCAGGCATATTCCCTTATCATATAGCTAGCTCTCCTCACAAGCTACTCCACTTGAAATGTGCAAAGTCAGCATATACAAAAATGCTTTTAAGTATTATTAACAACAACATCACATATATAAATGTCAACTTTGACCAAGTAACTCAAGTCATGTTACAGAGAATCCTTCTTTAAGTAACTAGCTTCACTATGGAGGTAAGGAAACTGATGAACAAAGTAAATGAATTACTTATCCAAGGTCTATTTCACAGGCCAGGAACAGAGCCAGTACTAGATCTTATCCATGAGAACAGTTTAACTCCCTCTCTTAAAGCTGGCATATTACACTGAAGGTAACATCATAGGAGTATCTAATAAAGACTTTAAGCTATTATAGTAGAGTGGCTTCAGACAAAATTCGAATTGATTGAAACTTTCCTCTGAAACTTGAATCAAAGCAAACTCCATCTTTTTTTTTTTTTTCTGTACCTCTTCTCTTGTAGTGAAGGATCCAAAGATAGCACACAAATGGATGTTTCTCTGATACCTGTGGCTTATCAGTAAGAATAGAAGTAATGGAAATCTCATGGGAAAGCCTGCTTTTAAAAGATTTCCAATCCAATTTTTGAGCTCAAAAGGCTTGAATTAGTTTCAGATTAACATCCAAGTCTTTCAAAGGACATCTCCCAGAATTCAGTTGTCAGGAGGACATTGGACACCAGAACTTAGGTTCGATTTTTTGTGTCAAGAAGACAGAAACTGGCAAATATTCAAGTTTTCTATCTTTTTTTTTTCACTTATACTTCTTTTTTTTTTTTTTAATTTTTTTATCTCTTTTCTACATGTAGTTTGTTTTCTCATTTAAACTTTCATTACCTTCTTATAAAATAATTACCCACATTCATGCATGTATACACATACGACTGTATGTATGCCATGCAATGTGTCTTAATGTTTGGCTAAGGCAGTAGTAACTCAACAGAACATCTTACCTCCCTTCATGTGTGATACTCCATGGCTACTAAACCTAGAAGAATTAGAGTTCAAAGATGTTCAGTTTCAGTGTCCTTCATATGAATTTCAGTGGAGGGAATCCCATTCCATACATAGTACTCCTAATCAGTGTCACTTCCATCCTTTTTCCTGTCTCTGATCCTCAGGTTTTCCTCATTGCAGACGTAGTTGGGTTGACTGCCAAACTTTTTTTCAAATTTTTTCTTTGAGTCAGTTGATACTGATGTATAATCTCTATAAGACAAGCAAGTGGTAAGGCTACTACAGAGAGATATTCACCTCAGTCTTCCCGTGATAACTTGAAGCAAGAAGATTTATAATACAGAGAGGAAGCCTTTGGGGGATGCACACATTACCAGTTTAACCAAATATACTGATGTTTATTAATTAGAGAGAAAAATCTAGTCTTTTTAAAGAGGCCACAGAAGGATACTATTAAGAATTCCATTCCAATGTACTTTCAGCAAACTATTCTTCTGTGTCCTCTTCCAAATCTTCCTTTTGAGGACAGTTCTCTTGCTGAGGTCTGGTACCTGTAGAGGGTGAGCACTTGAAGTTTCACACTGTATCCCTGAGTGCTTTGTCAAATTCTAAAGAAGAAAGAAGTTCACATCTCACATTACAAATTGGGGCAAATGCTAATATCCTCTTATGTACACATGTTTATTTTTATAAAACTAATATTTAATTTGTTTTAATTAAAATCAAGCACATATTATTTGCCTACAGATTGTACATATTTGAAAGTTGATGGCCACCATATGAGGGAAAAAATAAAAACCCATAGGTTTTCTGCAATGCTGAGTCAAGTGCAGTGCAAACTGAGGCAGGTCCCTGCTGGGTAGTTGCACATGCTTCTACTCTGGGTAAGTCTAATGTCAATGTTAGAGGAAATAAAGGGTCACAGTAAGGATACATGTCTCTTTAGCTTATGCTTTTCTCCCTAAGTGACTTTAATGTAGCATGTCTTCAAAGCTGATACAAACTGCAACTTTCCTTATAAGTTCTCCCCACAAAAATGTTTATTTTCCTGAAATTCTGGTTGATAATAAGATAATTGTGAAAACCTTTGTTTCACCTCAAGGCATGAAGAGTAAACTTCAGATTGTAAACACACAGTCCAATACAGAGGAAGATCCTATTGTATATAGGTTCACATTTTCTATAGTAATTATATGGCACTAACATCCCATAAAACCTCTCCTTATTTCCTCTGAAGGTTAACCAATATTCGTGCCCAATAGTAATGCTAAGTAAAAGCTACAGGGAAGAATTTGCCTCATCCTTCCCTCACAGCTCTCTTATTTTCCAGAATTGTTCTGCTTGTTTTGCTTTTTCTCTTGGTGTTTTTCTTTCTTAAACTTATCACTCTGCAACAATTGTCTCCTCAAATACAAAGTGTTCCGATTTTAATTCCTGTAGTGGGTTGAATGGGGGCCCTCCTAAAAGATGTTTCCATACCTCAATCCCCAGAATCTGTGAATGTCATCTTAATTGAAAAAAGAGTCTTTAAAGATGCAATTAAGTTAAGGCTCTTGACAGGAGATCATCTTAGACAATCTAGACTAGCCCTAAATCCAATGACAATTATTCTTATAAGAGGAGAAGACACAGAGACAAAGAGGAGAAAGCCATGGGAAGATACAAGAAGTGATATATGGAGTGATACAATCGCAAACCAGGGAATACCTAGAGCCACCAGAATGTAGAACAAGCACAGAAGGAGTCTCTCCTAGAGTCTTTAGAGGGAATAAGTCACTGTTGACAAGTTGATTTCAGACTTCTAGTTCCCAGAACTGTGAGACAATTAATTTCTGTTGTTTTAAGCTGCTACATTTGTGGTAATTTACTAAGGCAGTGCTAGGAAACGGAATCAGCCCTTTCTTCTTTACCCATCTAGCCCAATATTCACCTATTTCACACATTATAAAACTTTTTCTGATTTTCACTATGTTTCTTCTTTGTCATCTCTTCAGATATTTATATACTATGAACAGAACATGACCCCCAAAATATGCTTCTTTAGCATAAGTATTGTTGAGCTGAAGGCAATTAAGAAGAAGCAAGTGCAAGAAAGTGCTTTGCTCTCCCTCTATTTGCCTAAGAATCAAGACACGGATTTACAAAGAGAGATGGTATCCTGCTCCTGCCACCCTGTTTCTATCAGGGAGAACCAAAGAAGTATTCATAATACATCTATGGAGAAAACAGAAATTATAACTAGACTTAGATTCCTTAAACTCAGGGACTCAGTACTGTATTGTCATCCTGAGATCACTCACATCTAGCATAAATACAGACACATGTATTGTTTAATAAATATTTTTAATTAATAACTTCTCAAGTTAAGTAAAAATGAAACATCAATCATTTCAACCTCTGAAGTCTTGAGTTGAAAATGTTTCAAACTTAAACTCTACTTAAATTTGCCAAGATATTTTCATCTATCTCCTCATCCTCTTCAAATTCAATGTGTGTCCTCAAACACCAGTGATCCATATGAGTAAATAATAATAATAATAATAATAATAATAACAATAACAATAAACAAGTGACAGTAACTCAGGGTCCAGTGGTGCCAGAGTCCAAGTCATGTCATGACACCATATCTAATTGTGTCAGTGTCTAATGAGGGCATGTCAAAATGAATACTTAGTTTTATTTTAAGAAAAATATATTTTAAAATTTTATCAGGGAACTTAAATACTATTTAATATGCTGTTTACATTAAAACATATATTCCTCATCCCAAGAAATGTTTTGCAATGTAATTCCTGGAGCACAGAATATTTATGAGATAGAAGCCGTCCTGTCCTATTCTTGATAATCCCAACCCCATATTGGCATGTTTGTGAGATTGGGATGCTTGGAAGAACAGAACATTCCCCGCCAAAATATGCTTCTTCAGCGTAAGGATTGTTGAGCTGAAGGCAATTAAGAAAAAGCTAGTGCAAGGAAGTGCTCTGCCTTTCCTCTGTTTGCCTAAAACTCAGGATATATATTTATTAATACAAAGAGAGAAGGTATCCTGCTTCCCCCACCCTCTTTCTATCAGGGACAGCAAAGGCTGACCACTGAAGACTTTAGCCCTGAACAGTACAGAGATGGCAGCAGAGGAATTGACAGTCACCGATTTATGCATTAGCCTTTATCTGCCAGTTATTTGTCTTCCTACAATTGCCACCCCTAGAAACTCAAAGTCCTTGTCCTGTGTCTTGTCAATTCTCTAAACATTTACTGTTCTTTGTTGAAAATGCTACATTAACTGGAATGTAAAACCACCTCCTTTGCAAGTACTCATTTTCTGGGTATCTCCCATGTGTATATGAAAAAACTGTTGTTTTAAATTTTGTTAATGTCTTTTGTTAAAGGGGTTTATTTCAACCAAGAATTTATGAGGTCTGAGAAAAAATATACTTTTCTCCTCTAAACTAGATACATCCATTTATTGTCATCTCTAAGTAACAGTGGTGGGAACTTGTAATAATAAAAAAGAATCTTTTATGAATAGCATCATTATCAGCAGCTTCGTGACTACCATCCATCTTCCCTTCTCATTTGCAATGTTATATTATAAAAGTAATTCCTGTCTTTCTTCTAATCTGAGACCGGGATCTCTGAGACTTCCTGAAAAGTCTCAATACTTGTCCTTAATTTCCTCTGCCTTTGCTTCATGAGTCACCTCATTTTGTTTCATGACCCCGTGTTTTCTATTGAAAGACAACAGGTACCTAAGTTCACCTTGATAGTCTCCTTAACATTCACTGCTTTTCTTTATTGCTGTTGTTTAGACTACCCTTCCCTGCTCTATCTTTTGTTCTTTTATCTTATTTTGGTTTCTAAAGCAAGGTAGAATAGTCCCCTCTTATCTGCAGTTTCGCATTCTGCAGTTGCAGTTGCCCACAGTCAATCACCGTTCCAAAGTATGTGAATACAGTATAGTAAGATCTTTTGAAAGAGAGAGAACCACACTCACATAATTTTTATTAAAGTGTGTTGTTATAATTGTTTTAATTTATTATTAATTATTGTTTTTAGTCTCTTCCTGTGCCTAATTTATGAGCTTTATCACAGGTACATATGGGAAAAATGTAGTATATATTATAGGGAATTAAGTACTATCTGCAGGTTCAGACATCCACTGGGGGTCTTGGAACTCATCATCAGGGATAAAGGAGGGACTACTGTAGCTGTGTTTTCTTTTTAAAGCCTCCTGCTGTTTAACTTTCTCTTCATCTTATTTCCTTGGCTCCCATTCTCCCTTACTACAATTCACTGCTACAGCTTCCTGCTGCTCAGATTGTGTTAGTTTTAAAATCTACAGAAGAGTTTTCTTTCTGACATTTACTAGCCAAGTTTCTTACTAGAGTCCTCCTGCCTGTGATTTTGTGTACTCTCTGAATACTCAATAAGTTACAAACTGTAAAAACCCATTTATTGACAATTTCTAGATAAAAAGAGAGAGCTGAGATGTTGGGAAAACTTGGATGGCAGTAGTTTCCCAGGTTTGAATGGCAATGGGACTCTGATCAAGTCCTGTGTACTAATGTGAGCTGATTTTGCTCATCTAGAAAATGAATGATAATGCCTCTTACAGAGGTCACATGTGAGGATGCATTAAAAGAATGAGAGTGAAAAATTTTTAGAAAAAACAACCAAGATATTCAATATCTTGAAGGCTAGTATCAAAGAGAATGTAGAGAATTTAGGTGATAAATAAAAGAAGATACCTATGGAGTGTTAATGAGATTATTCTGCAGTCCTTATGTAATTTTTTTGGTGAATTTTCTCCTTTCTTGTGGCTGGTATTAAAATATGGCAGGTCATCACAGAAATTTACCTGGGTACTTGGTCATTCTTTTCCTTCTCACCATTTGATCAACAACATTTATTACATTTGATGTGCTCTGTGCTTGAAATAGTATGATGAAAAAATGCACATATAGACAAAATTACATATTATTTCTGCCCTCATAGAGAAAAGGGTAGCATGACTGGAGTTGTAATAAAAAAGTGTAAACCTGGCTACAATATTGTGAAAGTTTATTTTATGTGTCAACTTGGCTGGGCCATAGAGCCCAGATATTTTGGCCAGACAGTATTCCAAATGTTTCTGTGCAGGCATCTTTGGATGAGAGTAACATTTAAGCTGGTGGACCTCAAGAAAAGTAGATTGCCCTCCATAATATAAGTGAGCCTAGTCTACTTAATGGAAGGCTTGAATAGAACAAAAAGCCTGACCTCCCTTGAGCAAGAAGAAATTCTACCAACAGGCAGTCTTCAGACTTGAATTGCACATCAGCTCTCTTTTGAGTCTCCAGCCCACTATGGAGATTTTGACTTGGCTGCCTTCATAATCACATGAGACAACACCTGAAAATAAATATATTGATGTTTATAATTAAAATATATTTATTAATGTACTATTTATTATATTATAACACATACATGTATCCATATATAACTATATATGTGTGTGTATATATACATATATGTAACTATCTTATTGATTCTGTTTTTCTGGAGAAGCCTAATACAAATTTGAATATTTGGTTGTGGGTCAAGAAGAATGTTGGCTATTATAGTACTTCAGGTGTGGGTTCACAATGCCATGCTTTAGTGGAATAGTGCTGGAGGTTGAGGCAAGTGGATTGAAGAGCCAGTTAAGAACCAAAATATGTAGGGCTTGGTGTTGCACTGGATATTACAAGCACGACAGAAGGACAAAACAGACTCCTGAATTTCTGACTTGCCCAACTAGATGCATGATAGTGCTGATCACTGACTGGTATCGCCCTGAAAGAGGACTAGTTTGGAAAGAAGGAATAAGTTTGAACACATTGAGTAATATGTTTTTGATAGATCCAAACATGGTACGTTAGTGTCTCCATATAAAGTCTAGATAACAATGAAGATTTAGAGTACATGTAAATTTGAGAATCATCTTTTTATAAGTGGTAATTGAAAAAGTGGGCATAGATGAAAATACATAATATAGAGAAGAAGAAAGCTAGGACCAAGTCTTGAAAAACTGCAACATTAAATGGTAGGATGGAAGACAAGAAATGTATTGACATTTTAAATAAATCTTAAGGTTTTACCGTTTTAAATTTTAATACAACATACCGGGCTAATGTGTTTGAAGGTCTTTGTAAAGTGTCATAGGAGCAAGGCAAGATGTAATTTTTGATTTGATTCTTCTTCCTTCATTGTTCAAGGGAAAAATTGGTCATTTGCATTATTTTCTTACTTTTTCATTAATCAAGAAACCAGGACAGAGTGTTGTGTAAGTGTCACAACAGTACCTGCATTCAGGTCCTAATTTCTTATTTAAAAATCTTCTTTGCATAGCATTTCATGAGCATAATGCATGAGCAAGTTAGAGGCTTTTCCACATTTATCAAGAACCTACCCTTGAGCTAATTTTATAGGATGTTTTGAAAGTTATTTTTGTGGTTTCTTATGTAAGTGCTTCAGGAACAAAATCACAAAGCATTCATCCTGCAGCTGAAAATATTAATTTATAAAGTTTGTAGAGTTTTCCAGATATACAAGTTCTGTGAATACATAGGTGTCTTGAAGTTTATCAGACATATTGACTAATATTGGGCTTGAATATTATTGGATTTATGATTTTGTATTGATACATAAAATTATACACAAATAATTGCTATTTGATCTGAACTCAATGCTGACTTATTTATTCAACAAACTATTTATAATCTAAAATGTTCTAGACAGTAGCATGCAAATATAATTAAGACACAGTTCCTGTGCCATTAAGAAGCTCACAGTCTGGTGGATATATATATATGTATATATATATGTATATGTTTAATGGAATGTGTTGTAATATGCAATAATGATAGTTTATTCTCAGAAAAAAGAAGAGGAGATAATCTGTCTTGCAACGGGATGGAGCCAAGAGTGAGGGAATTTTTAAAGGATTAGAAAATATTAACCAAACCAAGGGGGAATGATAGAAACTGCATTCCAGGCAGAATAGACAGCTTTATCAAAAGTACAAAGGCATGACATATTTTGGTTCTTATCAAGATTGCAGTTGCATAAAATGAAGGCAAAAAATGGAAAGATATAAATGGTAAAATCCACATTACGAAGTCAATTAAATGGCAGACTAGGGAATTGGTCATTATCCTGATGGCAACAAACAGCTGCAGGATAGGCTTAAGTAGAAAAGTTATAATAATTAGATTTCCATAGTAGAAAATATTGATATTTATGAATCTAAGTTAACACAACTGCTCACATGTGGTATTCATATTTCAATCCTTTTCCATTGCTAGTTTTGTGGGTTTGTTTGGTTTTGTTTTGTCTTGCCTTTTTTTTTTTTTTTTTGAGACATAGTTTCCCTCTGTAGGCCAGGCTGGAGTGCAATGGTGCAATCTTGGCAAACTTCAACCTCTGCCTCCTGGGCTCAAGCGATTCTCGTGCCTCAGCCTATCAAGTAGCTGGGATTACAGTCATGCATCACCATGCCCGGCTAATTTTTGTATTTTTAGTAGAAACGGAGTTTTGCCATGTTGGCCAGGCTGATGTCAAGCTCCTGGCCTCAAGTGATCACCTGTCTCGGCCTCAAAAAGTGCTGGTATTATAGGAGTGAGCCACCACGTCTGGCCTGTTGTTTTTAAATTCATGATTATTAAGGGAATATGATGCATTATTTTGCTGTTCACCAAAAATCCTACTCTGTGGTTCATGGGAATAGTTATGTGACTTTCTTTGGTTAAAAAAAAAAGAAAAAAGAAAAAGAAAAAGAAATGAAATAAAGTACGTCCAGATACAGAACGTAAATTTTAAGAATTAATATGTGGCATACCTAATCTCATTCTCCTTTACCATAAATGGCAACGTGATGGTAAATTACTAAAGTGTTTGGATTGTTTGTTACTGACTGCAGCAATCTAGGAAATTCTGACTGATGTAGGAGGTTATGTCATTGTGGTGATGCTTCCTTTTAGACTGGGAATTTTTTAGTAGCTTACTTGATCTCACTAATCAGATAGCAATATAGTCTATGTTATGTTGTTTCTGCCAAATAAGCTAAATGATAGAGAGTAGCAATTAAAGACAAATGAGATTTTTACCATCAGTTACATTGTTATTCATGATGATGAGAAATTGATTTGTGTTCTGTTTTTCTACAGAACACTTGAATACAATGGAATATATTTATTCATTTACAGTCAATTCTCTTTATTCAATGTAGATATGTTTATAAATACACCACAAGCATTGAATTAGTGAGTATGGAACTATGGCTCTAAGGAGCACTAGAGAATTAGATGCCTGGAAGACAATGGTCACAACACTTCTTCAACAAAAACACTGTTTGAGCTGTATGCGTCATTCACTAATGTTAAACAAGCCAGTCTCATCAGCATTGAAAACCCGCTCTTCCACAGAATACTTTTCCTATATAACAGTATTTTCTAAATTCCTTTTCAGCCCCCGATCTGTAGAACCTATGTTACCCATACTTTCAGTATTTTTCATACCACAGCACCTTTTGAAACATGAGAGCCAGTTGGCACTACCAGAGAAAGGTTTAATGTTTTCCTGATACTGGATAACACGATCATAAATTTATTTGGTTTTCAGCATCATAATGCTACCCACTTTTTTTTTTAAATCAGTTGAATTGAAAAATTAAACTTTTTAAATCTTTACCATAGATTCATCACATACTGTAGAAGTTACTTTAGCATTTTCTGGAGCATTCTCATGTACAGATTGGTAAATTTCTTCTTCCTTTTTATGGATGCACTATATTGCTGATTCATTAACATTGAACTCATGGCCAACAGCACTATAACTCATGTCTGAATAAAACTTACCTAAAACAAATTCTCCCCATGTGGCACAGAACTGCCTTCCTGCATTTAGCAACATTAGACAGCACTTCAGCACTATGCTTGGAGGCTATTTAAACAGCAAACGTCACCTAAAAAAATCACAAAAATACAAACAATGTGCCAATACGTAGGCCTCAAAATGAACACTTGTTTGCCATATGACCAAGACCTGAAACAAGAAGGCAGATTCACTTTGTTCAACCTCAGTGGGGAACATGCCCAAGAGCCTCAAATTCTTGGCTATTCTGTACATGTCTGCAAATGACCCAAAAGCCCATAAGTATTAATTTTGGGTCTGCAAAGACATTTTAACCAGTAGACAAAATTACAAATTCAGAATACAGAACCTGTGAATAGTGAGAATTTTTGTTTCTTTATTAAGTATATTGACTTGTCTTTTTTGAACAAGACTAAATCAATACTATGGAAGTACTGTGGAAAATAGAGGCACAACCTAATGAAGGTCTGGCCACCTAAATTCTAAAGCTCACATTTAATAGAAAGGGAAAAAGTCATGATGTCAAATTCGGTTCATTAAATTAGGCTAATGTTTATTAGCTACCAAGTAATTAGAAATAACTAGATGTAGTTCCGTTGGTGTTTAATAAAATAAATGCATTAACTATAGCATACTTTCCAAGCAGAATCAGCGTCACAAACTCTCAATACATATAGAAAAAGCATCCAATCCACTAACAAAGATTCATCGAAGTTTGGCAACAACCAAATATACATAGGGTAAATTATATAATTAATATATTACATGTATGGTGTGAGAAACTAAGTTAAATTTGTGGCTGTGCATCTGATCCTAGCATCTGACTGAGAAATGCAGAAAGTTAACCAAATAATTCTCTTTTTAATATTGCTTACAGAAAGGATTGTGGGGAGTTATTTCAGGTCCAAAAGATAGCAAGCACAAAATTAAAGCAAAAGTATGGGACCACGATGGAATTAAGATGAATGGATTGCACTAAACAGGTGTTTACTTAGTTACTTGTCAATTACAGGCATGTGATAATTGACAATAAAATTGTGTCTCCATGCTGTGTGAGTTCTTATACAAAATGTCAAATTTCTTAAGCTATGAAGAATTTAGTGCCAATCAATCTGAAGAAAAAGCACTGTTGATTTTGATCGACAACTAACTGATTTTAACAGAATATGATATCTAACTTGTCACGTCACAGATCAGATGAATGATTAATTTTGCCTTCCCAAATACAAAAAGATAAAATTCAATGAAGTATGTTTTCTGCACCATTATAAAAAACACTGGCATCATTAGGACAACATCAATTGTGAAATTAAGGACTTTCTTCACTTTCTGCTGGTAGCAGGACTGAATCTGCATTTTCCAAGATCAACTCTTCAGCATCAGAAGCTTTGACAGCTCTGAAGGGGGAGAAAAAAGCATTTGTATTCTCAATAGAGAGTACAATTGCAGGTATTGATGCAGTTATAGCTTGAAAGCATGTTCTTATGCATTGAAAATGACTCGGGAGGAAAATGGCATGGGTTTAAGTTTTAATAATGCCACAGTAAAGAACAGAATAAGAAACTTAAATTATACACACCTCAGGAAGGTAAGATTCTACATTTACTTTGCAACTCTTGACAGGTAGAGCCATATTTGACCATTGGTTGACATATACAACTCCCACAACATTGGCTAGATTACAGTTTACTTGTTGGAAATTGCACTTCTAGCCATGGTTAGCAGCATTCAAGAACCATGTGAGAGGTTATACGACACAAAAAGAAGACATCTCCTTTAAGTCATTTTTTAAGAAATTGTCCCGGCATTTTTATTCTCTTTGCCTTTACACTCTCCTTTGCTATAAGCTCCATGCTCTATATGATTTTCATTCCATGCTTGTCCAAGCCAAAGATTCAAGGAAAGGAGAAAACAACAACAAAAAGTAGCCAGTACCTTCCCGCAATGATTTTACAGCTGGCAGAAAAAAGATGAGATGCTGGATTTTTGTCCCAGAGGATTTAGAGATAAATTCTTGGCCTCAGACATGGAATTCGGTAAATACAAACCAACTAGTATAGTGGTCACTACTGGTTGTTTACATAAAAGTATCTGTGAATTGTTATCATTTGACTTAAACTCCCTTTCTAGAGTCATATAACCACCAGGAGAATCATGTTGGTGAGTTTTGAGAACACACCAGCAGTCACAGTTTCTCCTAGGATGTCCTGGGAAGGCAGGTAAGAGACTTTATTCTTCTTGCATCAGTGAATGTCAGCAATGAAGAGCTGGAGAGAGAACTTGCCCTTCTTCAGGCCAAGATGAAGTTTAGGACTGAGCAGATCTTTGGGAAAATCCAGATAGCAGAAAACAGTGAAATCCCTGGAAAAAATAACAGCCTGCTTGCCGTTTATGATCCAGGGAGAACCACCCCTGACCTGCAGGATAACGTCAGGATTAAGCTACATCTCAGTTCCCCAGTTGAGAAAGGGTTTTGATTTACACACAAGAAAATCAGGCCGCATCAGGATTCTTTCCCATTCCTCAGCAGAAGGGTAATTTTCTCCAGTTTGTCAGCAATTAAATTGCAAGAACAGAAATTTCTATGCCTTTATTCCAAAATTTACCTGCTGTTTTATAGAAATATGTGGTTGCTGACAAAACATTAAAAGGTAAAATAATATATTATTTTAAAAGACTGAGGGAAAATCAAGTTTAATTTTAAGTGGTAGAAATGAAAATACACATGGAGAAGCAATTAGAGCACAAAATGTATTCAACAACACATATTATATAAATTTTGAGTGAAAAACTCAAGACAGAAATTGGAAATTAGAAGGATCACTGTCAAGGTGAGATCTTGTAACCTTGAAGATCAAGTAGAAAACAAAATTTTACAACACTAAAATAAAAAATAATTTTACAGCACTAATAAAAAGGAACACAGCTGAGCACAATGGCTCATGCATGTAATCCCAGCACTTTGGGAGGCCCAGGCAGGAGGATCACTTGAGGCCAGGAGTTTGAGACTAGCCTGGGAAACATAGTGAGACCCTCATCTCTACCAAAAAAGAAAAAGTTAATTAGCCAGGCATAGTGACACTCGCCTGCAGTCCTCATTCCTCAGCAAGCTGAGGTTGAAGAACCACTTGAGCCCAGGAGTATGAGGTTTTAGAGTGATCTGTGATCATGATTGTTTCTCTGCACTCCAGCCTGGGCAGCACAGTGAGACTCTACCTCAAAAAATAAATAAATACAAAGGAATGTAAGCCTTGAAGGAAAAGCTAAAAGGTAAGAAAGGTATATCTAGGGACTTACAATAGGAATGCCAAAAGGAGAAAAAAAGAAACAAGTGGAAAATTAATAACTTCACAATAAAAGAAAAAAAAAAAAAGTCCTGAGCTGAAGTTTGAAATTGCATGTGGAAAAGACTCACAAACTTTCAGGCAGAATTTATACAAATTTCTAAGTTCCACATTCAAAGGCAAAACCTCATCCCCTAAGATGAGGGGAAAGTGGTTCTATATTACAATATGCAAATCAGATTAGCACTACAATTTTCATCTGAAGCAGTGAGAAGCTATGAAATAACAACTAAAGACTATTGAGCAGAGATGCTATAATTCCATAATCGTGTATCTGATCAGGTCAAAAACTAATAGAATTAATAAAATAATTTGGTATAACGGCTAGAAACAAGATCAATAATACATCAATAATACATATTAATAGGCTTCTCTAGAACAGATACAGCTACTTAAAATTGAAAATAGTCCATTTAAATTACACTGAAACTATAAAAAGTATTGGAGCAAACTATACAATAGAAGGCCAGAGTCCCTTTAGAGAGAGCTTTAAATGCATAAGGGCATGAAATAGATCCTAAGTAAATGGAAAAACACGTTGTATTCCTGCATGGCAAAACTTAGTATCATGAAAACGTCATTTCTTGTATGTGTACGTGTTTTATCATTCATTAATTCAATGAATATTAATTTTTGTTACTTTGTATATTGAGAATGCAATGATAGAAGTGGGATGCAGAAAATAAAATAAACACATTATATGCTAAACAGAGTAAAATGCTATGAAGAGAAATAAACCAGTAAAAGCAAACTGAAATTGTTGTAGAGATAGAAGTTTCTCATAGGGTAGTCAGAAAAGGCTTCAGTGAGAACATGACATTAGAATGCAGACCTAAAGGAGATAGGAGAGCAAGCCATGTGGCATCTGATTAAAGACCCTCCCAGGCAGAGGAGGAAAGTACAATGTCTCTGAGTTGAGCGTATGCAAGACACTAATACAGATGAAGTGAAGTAAGCAAAGGGTAGAGTAGTGAGGGAGAACCAGCTCATATCATTGTAAGTATTTTTTTCGTTCTGAGTAGGATAGAAAGTCACTGGAGGGCCTTAAGCAGACAGAAACACGCTCTGAGTTTTTGACAGGAAAACTCTTGTTGTCCAATTCACCATACCAAGGAGAGCAAGGCAGAACAGGAAGAACAGTTTCTTGCAACTGTCCCCGTGAGAAATAAAGGTGGCATAGGCCAGGCTGTAGCCACAGATTTTTAGAGATGTGATCATATCCTGGATACGTATGAAAGCTATAGCCCTGATACGGACTGTTTGGTGTGAAGGAAAGAGTGAAATGAAGGATGAGATCAACATTTTTGGCTCGTGTATACATAGGATATTACCATTAACTGAGAAAGGAAGGGTTGCAGCAGAAACTCAATGTTGGGCATGTTAAATGTGGGCTGTATATTTGAAATATCCAAATGAAAATATAGCGGGTTATACTTGAGTCTGGAGCTTAGGGGCAAAGATCCAAGCAATTACTATATAATTCAATTATCATTCAAATGAGGGATATTTTGGAACCTTCATAAAATTGATTTTAATTAAATTAAAATTTCAGTTGAAAGAAAAATGTCTGTGAAAAAATATAGGAATATTATAAAAAAGACTGTACAGAGATATTTGCCTTACCAAATAGCAAAACTTAAAATAAGCTCAATATAATAAAAATTGTATGGTATTGTCAAAGGAACAAAATTGTATCTGTATTAAAGAACATACAGAAATAAAAATGTCTGTACATAATATACAAATATAACAATGTTACACAAATTGTATAATGTTATACAAATATAACACTGCCTTTCAGTAAAAAATGAATTATTTAGTAAATATTGATAGCATGTCAAAGAAAACTATTCTTTATACCCATATACAGAAATGATTATATTATAATTATTATATTCAACATAGAAATGTAAATATTCTATATTTATTTTAATCAAGTTTAGCAAAGTTTCTCATTCCAAATTTGAGAAAATTGATTATTTAGAAATTAAAATTTAGAAAAATTAAGAACTTGCCCACCAGATCAACATAGGAATTTGATCTATATTAGATCACCGTTAAGTGGTAAACTAGAATGTGAATCAGTCATGTTCCAAAGCATATCCTTTTATCCCCATGCTAAATTATGAATCTGATCTTTTGTGTTTATAAGATACCATTTGATGATTTTGCAGAAGATGCAAGATGAGGTTCTACTCAAATTTTTGACTCCCAGTCTTTGTATTAAGACCATGTTGCCTTTACACTTGGATGCAGTGATGTTCTTTGATCTGTGTTAGACCACCACAGGAGGCTCCAAGTTATCAGAAAGGAATCTTCAAGCTGGAGCTTAAATTTGAGGTTCTCAGCGGACAAGAGGGAGTCCCAGGTCCCTTGATCTCACTTATATTTCTATGATTTTTCACAATTGACCATTCTGAGTCCTGAAACTTACTGAAATGTTTGTCTCTACACTAGCCTACCTCTTTCCAAATCAACCCCTATGATACCCATTCAATCACTTTCTTTTTCCCTATATAAGGAACACCTGTTCAGACTGGTTTGCTAAAGCAATTAGGTCCCCTCTCTTATATCTGAAAGCTCCCTTTCATCATACTTCTGAGGAGTGCTAGGAAAGCTATAAGACAGTGAGAAGTAACAAGACTCAGTGTGATGGGAGATCACTGCCCCTAAAAATCTCATTTATGATCTTCATGGCATTCTCTTATGTAATAAAAAGATATAAATTCTATGTCTAGAGATTAATTTCTCTCCTTTAGGCAAAAATATTTCACACAATTCCCCAAAGATCACTTCCAACATTCCATAGCCTATGTTTGAAAAAAATAAGACATAATGCTTCCCAAAACAGATAACATCATTAATAAAATAAGCTATTCTCAGGACAGTCTTGGTCAGTTAAAATTTAATAAATTTCTAAATAGTTGAATGGATTACTTTCTCTTCAGTAGACTAGAAATATGAATTTTGCCTATGATTGTTTTGTAATTTTTAATGCACATTACAAGAATGAGTGTGGATGTTAAATAAGCCTTTATTTATTTATTTTTTAGACATGGAGTTTTGTTCTGTCACCTGGACTTGAATGCAGTAGCACCATCTCAGCGCCATCTTTGCTTCCCAGGCTCAAGCAATCCTCCCACATGAGCCTCCTTCGTAGCTGGGACTACAGGCATGCACCACCACACCGTTATTTTTTTTTATTATTTTTAGTAGATACTTGGTTTCATCGTGTTACTCAGGCTGGTTTCAAACTCCTGGACTCAAGTGATCTATCTACCTCAGCCATCCTAAAATGTTGAGATTACAGATATGAGCCATCACAACTGTCCCCTAAGAAGCCTTGGTTTAATGCAAGCATAGGATTATAAGACTGAAAATAAAATTGTATTATGGTCTGAAAGATTCATACTCTGCAACTGAGCAGAGTGTGAACACATTCCAGACTCAGGTTGATTCAACTTCCACATCTACTTTAGTCCCTGGGTGTAATTGATAGGTGGATTGTGACTTCTCCAATGCACACATACTTGCCTCTCTTAACCATATGAATTTTATAAACTCCCAATACAATATAACTCCCTCTATTGTCAGTAAATCACAAAACCACAATGTAAATAGAAGAAAAAAACAGACACTCCTAAATATGATCTTTAAAACACTAGCTCCAGATACACAAAACAGCAAAATACATCCCCTCACAACAAACCACACATAAACTCAAAGCTGCATAAAAGTGCAGTAGTAAAAAATGACAGAAACTATAAAGGTTTGGACCATTAAAATATCCTCGTTTCATGTTTCATATTTCTTTGAGATAACCTGCAACCTTCACTGGTAATATGCCTATAAAAACCGGAAGTGAGTTATTTGAACTTACTTTACTGGATACAGCTTAAAAATCACTGCTAAAGGAATTCTGACATTTCCCACAAGGAATTCTGGAAAGTAATGACATAGGAGAATCTCAATTGCAAGTTATGTAGGGAAACCAGAGCCACATGTCATAAAGACGTTGACAAATCTCCCAGCTGAAATTAGACTCGTCCATCCATATTATTTTGTATATTTGCTTAACATAATGGAGCCACCTTGGTGTATGCCCCACTTGAATCCCCTTTACTGGCTGATACTCTCATCCCCTGTTGAATGCACACACAACCTTTTCTGAAGCCTTGCCCTGGACTAACAGGGTCAACTCCTCTCCACAGGTCTGAAGGGCTGCATCCCCAGAACTACTCCCCCTGGCTGCAAGGCGGAATTCCTGCACAACGCAATTCACACTCCAGAATACTCTCACAATAAGATTAAGGACAGAATTTACCTAAGTGCATTCCGGTCAGCTCCTTCCTCTTCCTCACTTTTTTCCCCCTCACTCATGCCCCAGATATTTCTTGAAAGAGCATTATTTCAATAAATTTAGGAATCCAAATTCCTATTTTAGGCTCAACTTCTAGAAAATACAACCTAAGATACACAATATGTTTTTTCTTCATAATTAATATACATGTCTATTTTGCTATGGGTTTAAACTCCGAAAGAAAGGAATAAACCTCATATCCATTTTGTGAAAATAAATTTCTTATTTGTTCTTCTAATATCTACTTTGCAACCATCCAATCATCCCATCTTTCCTTTCTATTTAGTTTTAAATCCAGAAGTGGCCTAGATTAGGAAGAACATTCACTTACGTCATCTTTGTTTACTTAAAAATGATCATGCTTGAACGGGAGTGGCGGCTCACTCCTGTAATACCAACACTTTGGGAGGCCAGGGCAAGCAGATCACGACGTCAGGAGAAGATCCAGACCATCCTGGCCAACACGGTGAAATCATGTCTCTACTAAAATGCAAAAATTAGCAGGTCATGGTGCCACGTGCCTGTAATCTCAGCTACTCAGGAGGCTGAGGAAGAAGAATTGCTTGAACCAGGGTGTCTGGGGTTGCAGTGAGCTGAGATCACACCACTGCACTCCAGCCTGGTAACAGAACGAGACTCAGTCTAAAAAACAAATAAGCAAAAACTTTTTTTTTGTTTTTTACTGCTTATCTCATGTTTTTATCTGTTATTTTTTACTGCTTATCTCATATCTTTATCTGTCATTGTTTTCTTACTTGGCCATTTCCACCTCCCCTAATAGCCCTCCTATACTAAAAATGAATAAAATAATTTAGAATTGGATAAACAGTATGTTGATTGTGTATGTACCTATTCATGTACAAGCATAAATACCTCTGTCCACTTAGAAAATAAGTATATATCAATCTTGACTTCGTTAATTTTACATTGAAAAAGAAAACCAGGAACTGTATTTATCTTCTTTTCAAAATCTAAGGTTTTGTAACAACTAGAAAACATTGTACATGATCTTAAACATAAGCTATAATATGGTTTGGATCAAACCTCATATCAAATTGTAATTCCCAGCGTTGGAATTGGAGCCTAGCGGGAAGTAATTGGATGATAGGGGTGGTTTTCTCCATTGCTGCTGTTTTTGTGATAGTAAGTTCTCATGAGATTTGGTTGTTTAAAAGTGTGTGGCACCCCCTCCTCTCTCTTGCTGTTCCAGCTATGTGACATGCTGGCTTCCCCTTCATCTTCCGCCATGATTTTAAGTTTCCAGAGGCCTCCCCAGAGGCCCAGCAGATGCCAGAATTATGTTTCCTGTACAGCTTGTGGAACCTTGAGCGAATTAAACCTCTTTATAAATTATCCAGCCTTCGGTATTTCTTTGTAGCAGTGCGAGAACATGAATACAAGCTCCAACCTTCTAGAGATTTGCCATAATAGAACAACTTTATCTAGAAACAAAAGAATAGAAAGATCATGGTAATACAACTTTTTATTGTCTCAATAATATTACTTTACTTAACAGACTGACTTTACAGGTCATTTTAGTAATTTGAAGTAATCATTATCTGCTGTTTTATGTTGCAATATGACTATCTTGAAAAGAGTGTCTGTCTCCTTTATTGATTATATCTTTTAGTGCTACTCTTACTTCTGGCACTGAAGCAAATTATTGACATTCAGTGAATGGTTATTCAATGTAAATTTATTGCATTATTGTTCAGTTTGTCTAACTCTAAACCACATTCAGTTGCTATGTAGACAAAGATTGTTCCTCACATTCAGTTCACCAACGTAAAAAAGGAAAAACACATATGGAAAAATTTTGTTTCTAACCAAATCTATGAGGAAAGGATTCTTCTTTCCCCATACAAGATTTCCTAAAAAAGGAGGACAAGGAAGCGAAAATAAAAGCAAAGTTTTCAACAGCAATAGCATATTAAGTTTAACAGTTCTCAAAGCTTAAAAACTAGATTTTTCTATTGAATCTAGATATCTTGAAAAGTGATCTAAAATAGTATGTTACTAACATGTAATAAAAAAAGTATAGAAAATTACATCAATTTCTTACTAAAATCTTTCTTTAGTCTGCTTTTTAAAATTTCCATTCCAACTTTTCACAAGTTTGCTAAACTTGTGAAAAGTTTAGGCACTGTGAAAAGTCCAGGCACTATTTTTAGATTTTTTTCTCACTTTTTAATTTTCATCTAGTTTATAAACATATTATCTGTCAAGAAAAAAAAAGTTCTCCTCTGATGGACTTCTCCCTCTACTAACCAGCAGAAAAAAAAAACTTGACTGCAAATTCAAAGGACTGATATGATTTCCCCACAAAAGTTAATATAGGAACCCATATTTTCAAGCACAGAAGGAATCTACAGATCTATTTTGTACGCTTTTAAGCACTATTTAAAATTATTTTATTTACCTGTTCTGAGCTACATATTGCATCTGTTCAGGATGCAAATTGCTAGTTTTATTAAGTGTATATATGTATCACATGTTCTGGTAAATAAATAAGGAAACGAATAAATGCATTAAGAAAGAAAAAATTAATTTTAATAAAATTGATATTTCAGGTTATTTCTTACTAACACTACTAAACTATAATATGGCCACAGAGAATTGCATAATTGTTGCAAGCATATGTAATAAAAATATAATTTTTTAAAGTCTATCAATCTGTTTCTCTTTTCCCTGAATTATGCATTTCATCTACTCCAGCCATTGGCCATTATATAAATGCTGACTATATGGATCAGATGATGTTTTGATATTTTGTAATAGTTACTGAAATATGTTTTGCACTCATAACTGGTTTTCTTTTTTAAAATTTATTTCACCGTATTGGAAAATAATGTTGAAAACAATCGGCTATTCTATTAAGATTTTTTTGCATGTGTGTATATAGGTACACACACACACATATATCTCCTACATATTAGATTCCTCCTTAACATTTTAATATAAAATTCATATGGTTAGATTAGTAACATTCTGAAATACTTCATGATTTGTTATTTTAACAAAAAATTACTGATTAATGGGCTATGGATTTTTGTTGTTGTGTTAATGCACTTAATTTTGTAGAGAAGTTTTAGGTTCACAGCAAAATTGAGAGGAAAGTACAGAGAGTTCCCATATGCACATGCATAGCCTCCCCTATTCTTAAAACATCCCCCTCCAAAGTGGTGCATTTGCTACAATTGATGAGTCTACACTGACACATCATTATCAACAAAGTCTATAGTTTACATTAGTGCTTACTCTTGATGTTGTACATTCTATGGGTTTGAATAAGTGTATAATGACTTTACATTATATAATGACGTTACAATTATAGTGTCAGAGTTTCAGTGCTCTAAAAATAATCTGTGCTCCACCTATTCATTACTCCCTGCTAAACTTTAACAACCACAGATATTTTTACTGTTTCCATAGTTTTGCTTTTTCCACAATGTCAAATAGTTGAAATGATAAAGTATTTAGTCTTTTCAGACTGGCTCCTATCACTTAGCAATACGCACTCAAGTTTCTTGTTTGTATTTAATTTGTTTTATTTTACATTTCCTTGAAAAGCATATGATATGTAACATCGTTTTATATACTTATTTACATCTGTATATCTTCTTTCATGATATGTCCAGATCTTTTGCCCATTTTTCAATTGAGTTTTTCATTTTTGTATTGTTGAGTTTTAAGTGTTTTTTAAATATTTCGGTTAATAGTCCTTTATCAGATATATCTGTTGCAAATATTTCCTACCAGTCTGTGGCTAGTCTTTTCACTTTCTTTACAGTGTCTTTCACAGAGCAAACAATTTTAATTCTAATAAAATCCAGTTTATCAATTATTTCCTTCACTGATTGTGCCTTTGGTGTTGTTATCTGAAAAGTCATTATCAAACCCGAGATTTTCTTCTACATTATCTTTTGAAGTTTTATATAGTATTGTGTTGTACCTTTAGATCTGTGACTCATTTTGAGTTAATGTGCATGAAAGGTGTAAGGTCTATGTCTGGATTCATTTTTTTTTACATATGAATGTGCAGTTGTTCCAGCACCACTTATTAAAAAGACCCATATTTTTAATAAATGGTGCTGAAACAACTGGACATTTTGATCTCTTTCAAAAATCTGTTAACAAAATTCGTGTGGTTCTACTTCTGGGCTCTCTGTCCTGTTGCATTAATCTGTGTTTATTCTTTCACCGGTGTCACACTCTCTTGATTACTGTAGCTCTATAGTAAGTCTTAAAGTCAGGTAATATCAGTCATCCAACTTCGTTCTTCATCTTCAATTGGACTATGTTTTTTGAATGATAACTGTATGTCAAACTACAACCTCTCATTTAAAAAATTGCTCAAAATTACTTTATTAATTAATGTGTATATGGTGACATATGACATCAGTGTAAATAGCACCATCTATGCATTAATCATAGTATCAATCATTAAGCTTTAACATGTCCATTAAAGCAATAATGGAACATGTCATATAATTCAGTCCCAAACAATTTTAATGACTATTTGAAGACATAAAATTAGAGTAGGTTTCTCAGAAACGAGTGTGCATACACTACTAAGAAATTCATGTACAAATTAATCAGATTGCTTCTTTAAAATATAGAGATTGATGTATTTTAAAGGCTCAAGATTGATTTATTCATTGCAATTCAGTTGGCCAGAGATCAATTTGATCTAGTATTTTTAGTCACATTCAAAATTAAACAAATTACTAAATTGACCAAGAAATCATGCTCTCTTGTTAAAACTTAAAGGCAGAGAACTAGGTCAGGCACAGTGGCTCATGCCTGTAATCCCAGCACTTTGGGAGGCCAGGATGGGTGGATCCCCTGAGGTCTCAAGTTCGAGACCAGCCTGGCGAACACAGTGAAACATTGTCTCTAGTAAACATACAAAAATTAGCCGGGTATGGTGATAGGCACCTATAATCCTTGTTACTCAGGAGGTTGACGCAAGAGACTCGCTCGAACCCGGGTGGTGGTTTCAGTAAGCCGAGATTGCGCTGAACCGAGGTTGTGCCACTGCATTCCAGCCCGGGTAACACAGCAAGACTCTGTCTTAAAAGAAAGAAAGAAAAAAAAAAGACAGAGAACTAGATACTTCCTTGTGAGGTATGGACCAGAGAACATTTGCTTTTTACTATAGATCTTTGAACTAATTATTTTTATGCTGTGTTTATGAATTTCAATATATAGTTTTTAAAGAAATTCTTAAAGGCCACCTCAAACTCAGAATTCAGTTTACATATGTTTCATATGCATACACATGTATATATGTGTATATGTAGTTTTATACAAATCACATATACTACATATATATTTGTATGTGTGCGTGTGCATGTGTGGTGTATGTGTGAGTATGACGGTTGTCTAGGGATTCTGTGACAGCTGATCTTCAAACAGGCCTTTAAGAACTACTGACATATAAAACAGCAGGTGTGAATTATGAGAGAAACATAAATACTTGTTATTCCATTGTTTTTAATGAGATGTAACTGGTTTAGGACAGAATTGCTAAATCAAAGTTGAGAGATAGAATACAAAGATTTTTAATTAATACTTGCATGTACCTATGAGGCCACTGAATGTAAGTTTTGTGTTTGAGAAATATGATTTGCTATTACACAGAATAATAGTTGGAAAAAGCACTCACTATAACAAATATGTTCTAATTGGTGGTGGCAGGTTGACATGACTCCTGCTTCTCTGACACAGTTCACTTTTGATGATAAGGATTAGTTATTCTCTGTAAAACTAGATCTCAATAAGTCATTACAATGGAGAAGGCAGTGGTGCAGATAACGCAAAACATCGTAATTTTCAAACATAATTTGTTCCTATCTTTGAAAGAGTTCTCTTTCTACTTATATTTGTTTGGCAATGCCTAAATTAGCTTGTATTTCCTAGATACATAGCCACTGACAAGGAATTTAGGTATATGTTGCTAGACCAGTCTCTGCTTGACTGAATAGGGGAATAATTCATTAAGTTAATCTATGTAGGAACAAGAACATGTTGGCCATATTTTTCTTCAGAGCCCTTAATTTTGTACAAATATCATAAAATGTGAGCTGTTACTGATTTTGTAACACTTTCTTCCAAAGAGATCAAGGTTAGTAATACATGTCACAGAAATAATAGGCTGGCAATTAATTTCTAGTAGTGAAGAAAAAGCAGTGATATTCCTGTAATATGATCTAGGGACACAAAAATGGATCATGTAGCTGTTCCCTCCAGCAACTCATGACTGCACTCCTAGTTTAAACAAAACAAAACAAAACAAAATGTAAGACGATGACAAAACAGTATGAGTCCATGTTGAATAATTGTTAAGGTCAAGGACTTTGGACAGATTTTAGCTTAAATAAATTACCTTATCTCTCTAAACCCCAGTTTCCATACTGGAGAAAATAATTATGATTTTACTTATTCTATGTAGCTATTTTGAGGATTAACACAGATGAACCTGTAAAACATACAGCATTATACCTGTCACATGGTAAGTGTCTGGTAAATGTTGTACATATTATTATTCATGGTTGTATAAGTGCTCTGAAGATGTAAGGCAGTGATTTATGTTGTCTAGGCAAATTGTAACAGAAAATATGATATGAGAGTTAAGTTTAGAATGATAAATAGGATATTTGCAAGTGAAGATGAAAGAAAGGGCTTTTTTTTTTTTTTTTTTTTGAGACAGAGTCTTGCTCTGTCGTCCAGGCTGGAGTGCAGTGACGCAATCTTGGCTCACTCCAAGCTCTGACTCCTGGGGTCACGACATTCTCCTGCTTCAGCCTCCCAAGTAGCTGGGACTACAGGTGCCTGCCACCACACCTGGCTAATTTTTTTATATTATTTTAGTAGAAATGGGGTTTCACCATGTTAGCCAGGATGGTCTCGATCTCCTGACCTCGTTATCTGCCTGCCTAGGTCTCTCAAAGTGCTGGGATTACAAGTGTGAACCACCGTGCCCGGCCAGAAAGGGCATTTTTTATGAGAACACATGGACACAAAGAAACAACAGACACTGGGGCGTACTGGAGGGTGGAGGATGGGAGGAGGGA
The DNA here is from genome assembly GCF_002776525.5 of Piliocolobus tephrosceles. Lineage (NCBI taxonomy): Eukaryota > Metazoa > Chordata > Mammalia > Primates > Cercopithecidae > Piliocolobus > Piliocolobus tephrosceles. Next base: position 142,725,224 of record NC_045434.1, read on the forward strand.
GAAGATCAGGAAAGTAACTACTGGGTACCAGGCTTCATACCTGGGTGATGAAATAATCTGTACAACAAACCCTTATGACATGAGTCTACCTATATAACCATCCCCCACAAGTCTGCCTGTATAACAAACGTGCACATGTACATCTGAACTTAATGTAATAGTTTAAAAAGAAAATTTTTATGGCAAAAAAAGATTATATAAAATGTATGACAGAACTTCATGTTGAGAAAAGTGGGTAGTCTGTTGTGGTTAGAGTGAGAATATATTCATTGGGGAAGGGTTAACAAGAAATGAGGCTGCCTTCCAGAGATTAATGCAGAAAAAAACATGCAGAGTGTAAAGAGTGTGTATGCCAGCAAAATACATCTGTGTGATTGTGTGGACCTGAATAGTATTAATTTGTATTGTGGCAGGAAAAAAATGTTACAAGTTTACAATACCGTGATTACTATCCATAGTGCAATCACATTTATCAGCCTCTCTTCCAGGTGGATTGAGGCTATGTGACAGTTCTGTCGATGAAATTGATGCAACATCATCCAGTCATAACCTGTAAAAACATCTCCCAAAATTTTCTAGTTTTCTTTTCCCCTACCTCTGTAGCCTTTGAGGCCGAAATTGGCAGAGATTAAGGCTGAAAGAGGGTCAATCAACCTCTCCATCCTATAACATTATAGGCTGAAAAAAAAAAAAAAAAAGAAAACAGAAATAAAACAAAACAAGACTCCTTTTATTACAGAAAGCCACAGAGTGCTTGAGGATTGTCATTTGTGACAGCTAGCTTACTATACACGAACACACACACATGCACGCATACACATATATACTCACAACCTGTACTTATGAAAACTTCAAAAATTTTCCTTGGTGAATAAAATATCCTAATAATCCACAGTTTAACAAGACAAGGATGCTCACTTTTACCACTGCTCATCAACTTTGTACTGGAAGTTCTTGCCAGAGCAACTGAGTAAGAAAAAGCAATAAGAGGCAAATAAACTAGAATAAAACTATTTCTATTCACATGTGATATGGTCTTATATATGTCTTATATGTAGAAAATTATAAATAATCCACAAGTAAGCTGCTAGAACTATTAAATAAATTGAGCAAAGTTTTAGAGTACAAGATCAGCACACAAAAATGACTAGTCTCTCCCCACCAGCAATGACTAATTCATAAAGAAAATTAAGAAAGCACTTTCATTTACAATAGCACCTAAAAGAATAAAAACCTAGAAATAAATTTACCAAAAAAGTGAAAAGCTCATGTGCCGAAAACTACATGATATTGCTGAAATAAATAAAAAGATATCTAAATATTAATAATTGGAAACATAGCTTATGCTTATGGATAAGAAGGCTTAATATTGTTAAGATTATCAGTAATACCCAAAGCCATATACAATGGCAGTGCAATCCCCCTCCAGATTCTAGCAGACTTTTCTGCATAAATGGAAAAACTGATCTTCAAATTCACATAGAATGGTGAGGGGCTCCAAATAGCTAAAACAATCTTGAAAAAGAAAAGCTAAATTGTGGACTTAGGCTTCTTGATTTCAAACCTGACTACAAAGGTATGGTAATTAAAATAGGGAAGTACTGCTATAACGATAGACATATGAACCAAAAAAAAAAAATTGAGAGTCCAAAATAAACCTGTGTTTCTATAGACAATGGATTTTGTTTTTCACTCAATGGGGAAAAAATAGTCTCTTCAACAGCTGGTCTGAGATGACTGGATTTCCATACATAAAAGAATGAAGTGGAACCTTATCTTGGCCTATATAAAAAATTAATTCAAATAGGTCAATGACCTAAACATAAGAATTAAACCATAAAAGTCTTAGAAGAAAACACTGGAGTAATCTTCATGATCTTGAATTTGGCAATGAATTCTTCAATATGACAACAAAGACATGAGCAACAAAATGAAAAAATAGACTGGACTTCATCAAAATTAAAAACATTGGCATATCAAACAACATTATCAAAAAAGTGAGAAAACAATTCACAGAATAGAAAAAATATTTTAAAATTGTACGTCTGATAAGGTTTTACATTTAGAATATATAAAGAATTCTCACAACTCAACAACAAAAAGGCAAACAATTCAACTTAAAAATGGGCAAAAGCACTGAATACACATTTCTCCAAAGAAGCATAAAAATGGCCAGTAAGAATATTAATAATGCTCAATATGATCATCATTAGGGAAATACAAGTCAAAACCACAATATAATATCACACATACACTAGAAAGGCTGTAATTTTAAAAAAACAAAAATCAGAAATTAACAAGTGCTGGATTCACATTATCAGAACAGTGAGCCGGTCTATCCCACTGAAACACATCAAATTCTTTGTTTTGACTAATCCTTGAGTAATGCGAGCAAACATAATTTTTCATGCTCTTTTGTGTGCTTTTGTTTACGAGCTTCATAAGAGGAGAAATCAAGCCTGCTTTTATTTCTCACGAATATCCGGCATCTAGCACAGTACCTGGAACAAACAGACTCTTAGTAATAAGTTTTTTAATGAATGCATTAAAACATATTCGGAAATTGTCTAAATCTTCTACACTGAAAAAAATATTGTATTTAATGTAAATGTTAAGCTACCTGTAAAAATCATTTCTTCCAAAAAATTGTAATAGACACTAAAATTTCAGACCAAAAAAAAAAAAAAAAAAAACCTACAAAAATGAAACCCATTTGCAGGATTCCTATGGCTATTGGTGTTTATATTTTAATATTCTCATACTGTCATGTTTCCAGGCTTCAAAAAGCTTTTAGTAATTTTTACCTCCATTTGAAGTAAGATACTTAGTATGTTTTATTATATAATTTTAAACTAGTTTATGTCTCTCTATAAGTATGTGTCTAATATGGTATGGATATGTGTCCCTAACAAATCTCGTGTCAAATTGTAATTCTTAATATTGGAGGTGAGGCCTGGTGGGAGATAATTCGATCATGGGGCAGTTTCTCTAGAGTGGTTTAGCACCATCCCCCTTGGTACTGCTGCTGCGATAGTGAGTGAGTTCTCACAAGATTTGGTTAAAACTGTGTAGCACCACCCCCCTTGTTGCTCCCGCCATGTTAGATGCTTCACTCTCTCTTCCCTTCTGCCATGGTCGGAAGTTTCCTGAGACCTCCCCAGAAGCAGAAGCTGCTATGCTTCCTGTATAGTCTGCAGAACTATGAGACAATTAAACCTCTTTATACAATATGCCATCTCAGGTATTTCTTTGTAGCAGTGCAAGAATAGCCTAGCACAGTATTTCGGAAGCAATTGTCCTTACTTATGTATGTCATTAAATATAGAGAAGCAGTTCATTCATGGGTCTGTGATTTCATAGTTTGAGGCAAAAGCTGAAGGTCTTAACCATAATAACTTTTTTTTTTCAATTTATTTTCAGCTATTCCTTTTCCAAATCCTCTTTTGAGGGTTTTTAAGAATATAGGTTATAAAAGTAATAAAATTCTACAACCGTATTTTTGATTCTTTAGAAAGGATATTCCATGCAATTCTTGTAGTTCACATAATTTTCTCTGTTCTGATATGAGACTTTTTGCCTATTTTTTTTTTTATGGCTTAAAAAGAAAATGTTACCCCCACTGAATGTGGTGACAAGTTTTCTCTCTTTCCCCCACCAATATTTCTATCTCTATCTCTCCATACAACTATAAAAAATCTGTCTCTGTAAATTACATTACAGGCCTGTTCTTACTATTGCCTTATAATCTTACATGTCCCAAGTCCACAGTCATCACACTGTCTCTCTCACTCCCTAATAACGATTTCACATTTCTTCTTACCCTCAAACTCATACACTTCATTCCACATTCTGTTTCTCCGCTGATGATCTGGTTGGCAATTTCACTGATAAAACACCAGCAAACAGAAAAGAATTCCGAAATCTCCTATCACCTTGGTTATCCTCCAATCTCCATCAAGGTCCGTATTTCCTGCCTGCCTTCTTGTTATTTTGTGTGAACGTTTCACACTGCAAATCCAAGGTCATTCTTCCACTCGTGTCCTCTCATCTACTTAAGGACAGAGGAGCAACAACTCCGCTTGACCTATTTGGATCCTAAATTTTTCTCTCTGCATTGTATCGTTTCTGTTCGCATATAAACATACTTTTATGAAGAAAAACTCATCTTTTGACTTCCTGATCTCCTCAACCAAATACTTCTCTTTGCTTCTGCCTTATAATATAAACATTTTTTTAAAAAGATAGCTAGACTGACTACCTCTAGCTCTTTTTATCAAAGTGGCTCATAAAGGCATCCCAATGACTCCATTGAAGTCTTCCTCATGACTCCACTGAAGCTATACTGATGGCTTTCATGTTGAGGTGGCCAATTCTCATCTGACAACTTCTTGCACTATCAGCAACATTTGCCATCTTTGGTAACATCCTCCTTGTGGCTTTGGAAACCAGGCACTACACTCTCCTATTTGTTTTGTTCTCTCCTATTTCTCTGGCCTTTCTTTCTCATCTTCTTTGCTTGTTTCTTCTTCTTCCTCAACCTGTAAATCGAAGTATCTCAGGGCTCCCTCCATTTGGAATCTTATTCTTTTCTCTGTATTACCACCTTATTGATTTCATCATGTCTTATGACTGAATGCCATCCATATGTTTTATGACACTCAATCTGTTTATCATGTTGTAGTAGCTAACCTTTAAAAATGGCCTTTCGTGAACCACATCTACTGATATTCTCATTCTTGCATAACTCCCCATGAATCTGGGGCGACCCTGGAAATTACTCTCAACCAGTGGAATACAGCAGATGTGAGACTGTGTAACTTTCAAAGTTAGGCTATAGGAAGTGTTACAGCTTGCATTTGGATCAATCCCTTGCTCCTGGGATCTCTTTCTTGGAACCCAGCCTCCTTGCAAACCAAAGTCACAAGGAAAGATCACATGTAGATGCTCTATAAATAGCCCTGGCTGAATCCTAGCTTACAGCTAGCATGGACTGCACAGCATGTGAATGGGTCCTTCACTGCCTAGTCAAGCCTTCAAATGACTCCAGTGTCTGCCTTCATTTAACTGCAGCCATGAAAGACTCAAAACAAGAACCACTAAGCTGAGCACAATCTACAGAATTGTGAGAAATAGTAATAAACTATTATTGGAAGCCACTAAATTTGGGGTAGTTTGTTATTCAGCAATAGACAACATGGGTCACCTGAACTCCCCACTCAGATATCCAGCTACTCATCTGGTATCTCTACTTGATGTCTAATAGACATGCCAAAATCAGCATTTCTAATATAAACTCCTGATATTCCACCAACAAACATAAGTATCTTACAATTTTCCCCATCCAATTGAATGGCCACTCCATAATTATAGGTACTCAGGTCAAAAATTTCAGTTTCATCATTGATTCCTCTTTCATTCACGTGGTTAGCCCAATCTGGTGATAAATTCTGTTTGTTTTCCTTTCAAAATATAATGAGAATCTAGCCATATTTCATCCCTGCCCTTGCAACCTCATCTAATATTAACAACCTCCTTGCCTACTCCATTCCAGATACCTTGGAATACTCCATATACTCTCATGTCTTAAAGCTTTTGAACTTGTGTTTCCCCACATTTAAGCACACCCACTCTCTCATCTACATTATGTCTTTGCACAAATGCCATTTTGTTTTCAATGAAGCTTTTCCTAAACAATCAATTTAAAATTACAAACCCCTCTCTTCCCAAAATATTACCATTTCACCATCCCATACTTCTTTCATCACAGTATTTCCTCCAAGCTGACATACTATATATTTGCATTAATTATTCAGTATGTGACTGTTTCTTATCCGCCTTCTCATAAGCCCCATGAGGACAGGGATTTTAAATGCTGCATCTCCACCACCTACAATAGTGTCAGCAATGCAGAAGGTTCTCAATAAATGCCAGTGCAGTAGGGGAATAAATAAGGTTCTTCTTCTTAAGTTATTTTAATGTATACGGTTAAAGAAAATTATGTTTTGGTTTAAATCTTCTTTTGTAATTCATAAGTTGAAATTATTGACCGAATTAATTACAGTAATGAGAGAAAAGAATGTTTGACAAAGATTGGTAGAGATGAAGCCAATTTTCTGCAACTTCTATCCTCAGTGTTGTGTCATACTTTTCAAAGACATTTAAATGTATGTTAGAAGTAATTAAATTAATTTTTAACCAGCCAACCCAGCACATGCTTGCTGGGAGTTATAAAATTTAAAGCAAATTTGCATATTAATCCAGCCTGTGGCTGTTACATTTACATGCATGTCTTATTTCTTTTACGCTTCTATTCTGAGTCCCTAATCTTCTCCTTGATGTAATATTTCATCTTTAATAATCGATTGCTAGGACAGCATACACATACACACGTACACTCACTCACACACTCACAGGTTTAGGAAATATCTTCAGTGGTGGGAAACTGAAATTTGGAATAAAAAAATTAAATGTTGAAATATATTCATGAAATTTAACTGAATAAAATATATGGAAGAATATAAAATATTGAATAACTGCAAATTATTTAAAGCTAGAAAAGATGACAAATAAGTCCATATTAGACTCCTAATACAGTGACTTTAACCCAATAAAATGAAGAATAATAAGGACAAATATCAAGTGATGGCATTCGGTTTAGTAAAAACAATTCTACAAGTATGAGAAGGGGAAATGTGGCTTAGCAACCATCTAAGACATATGGGTTTAAAATACCACCAACACAAGAGAAATGTTATGTTATTGCACATGAAAATGTAAACTTACTCCTAAGCCATATTAATGAAAGAGATTGAGGGAGGTGACCATGATACTCTGCTCTGTTCTTGTCAGGACCTACTTATAGTATGTTCCCCAGTTATTGAAATGTAGACAGTGCCAACGGAAATGCGCTCAGAAGTAATAGTTCAATATGTTAAGTGGACTTGAAATGATGTCAAATGGGAAATTTTGAACAGGTCAGGAGGATGCCTAACACACACACACACACAAAGATATAAAGGGTTCAATCTCAGTAGCTACGTTCAAGTACATAAAGGGCTGTGCGGTCTAGAGAAGAAGGAACAGTTATTTTAAGAACACCCCTGTGTAGAAAGAGTATTAATGATTCCATATGACACCATTATGGTAGATAAATCATTTGAAAAATCTTCCATTTCCAAAACGTTTAGATACTGGTAAATTATAATGAACTTTCTTTAAATGTGCTAATGTCAAAATAAGAAAATTAATTTCTTGGGGACTAAAAATAAAAAAAAAAAATAAGCAGAATTCTGAAGCCAGAGTTTTAAATAAACATAGAAGGTGTGGTATCCCTGGGCGAAAATGGATACTGAGAGCTACAGTTTTGTGTTAAGTTTAACACTTGGGAAAAATTAGATGATCCCCAAAAGGTAGGGGAAGGAGATGAAGGAGAGGATTCCTTTCACCACACAAAGTTAGATACCTCAATAGTGTTCCCCTCTCATTGAAGGTGAGGATGCTATATATATTCTGTTTGTAGCAAGGAGAGATAAAGAGAAATCATGTCAGTTGCCAAGGTACAGCTGGGAAATTAATCATAGAAATGGCAGTAATAGCCTGGTCTGAGAATTATGATTATAGACCTAATCTCATGTGAGTCTGTTTATTGTGGTGACCACGAAAAGACTATAGTCTAAGAAACTCCAAGATAATAAATCGAATTAAAAACATATTGTTTCAATGGAAACAAACACATTTACACTCAAGAGGGAAGCCTGTCAATTTAGGCTCCATGGAATTTTTATGGATTAAGTCCAGGTAAGTATGAACTCACAATAGAAAGAAAAATATCAAGTACACAAGGAAATAAATCACCATGAGTGAGAAAAATATTAAAAGCAGAAACAATAAATACTAGATTCAGATCCCCAAGGGCTTCAGATATTAGAATCATGAAACATAAAAAAAGTATTTATAAAAATATTCAAAGAAATAAATGATGAAGTCCAAAACATAAGCAAGGAACCAGAGACTTTCGGAAATGCTTAAGCAGATTTGAAAAAAAGATCAAATAATACTACTGGAAATAAATCTCACAATCATTGAGGTCAGAAACATTGTATAAGATTTAAGAACCAGATTGGACCCAGCTGTCTAGAGAATTTGTGACTATCATATGTGCAGAATAAACCAGCAATGCAGTAGAAGGAATCAAATGGATGAAAAACATAAAAAAGAGATTGCAGAAGTAACAGGAAGCAAAGAGACGAGTCCAAAGACACAATTTATTTGTAATCAAAATCACAGAAGAATAGAAAAGAGAAAGAGAATGGAGAAAAGGCAATGTCCAGAAAGTTAATGGATGATAATTTTTCAGAATCAATTAAGAAATAAACTTTCAATTTCAAAAATTCCAATGAATTCTAAGTGCAGTAAGTAAAAACAAATTCGAATCAATACTCATTCACAATAAACTTCAGAGTAGCTCCCTGCTCCCATTCTCAAATGTTTAAAATCCTTCCGAGAGTGAGGCATGGTGGCTCAGCTTGCCATTCCAACACTTTGGGAGGCTGAAGCAGGAGAATCACTGGAGCCCAGGAGTTCAAGACTAGCCTGGGTAACATGGAGAGACCCTGTTTCTACAAAAATTTAAAAAAATAGCCATGTATGGTGACATGAACCTGTTATCACAGCTACTGGGGAGGTTGAGGTGGGAGGACTGCTTGAGCCCAGGAGGTTGAGGCTGCAGTGAGCCATGTTCATGCCACTGCACCCCAGCCTGGGCAACAGAGTAAGACCATCTCTCAAAAATAAATAGATTAATAAATAAAATCTCTTTGAGAATGACGAATAAAACACTAGAATTTCAACAGCTATAATGTAAGTAACCAATGGGCATCAGAGCAATGTCTTTAAAGTGGCAAGAAAGAATTAAAAAGTCATTCTAACACTGTGCACTCAGAATTCTATTTCAGCAATAAAGATAAAGAAAACACACTGTCTGCTTTTTTTAAGAGTGTTATTGCCAATGTCTGCTTTTTTAAAGAGTGTTATTGCCAAAATATCTCCCTAAAATACTTTGGGAAAGAGTTCTTGGAGAATATGTAGAATCAATATTGTAAGAATATCCAAAATCTGGAGAGATACTGAGTCCAGGATCAGTGGGTCTAGTTCAGGAATGCTATGAAATTGAGGCATGAGAATAGTAGCTATGCACTAAACCTGGAAATCAATCATTTTGTATAGAAAACATACACTCAAGGGATTCTGAGAAGAATGTCTTCGGGAAATAAGTAGATTTTCAATTAAAGGTGAATAGTCTAGAAACTTTGGGGAAGACTTGTGTTCATTATATAAACACAGAAAAAAAAAAGGGAGGCTGGGCGCGGTGGCTCACGCCTGTAATCCCAGCACTTTGGGAGGCCGAGGCAGGCGGATCACGAAGACAGGAGATCGCGACCACGGTGAAACCCCGTCTCTACCAAAAAATACAAAAAATTAGCTGGGCGCGGTGATGGGCGCCTGTAGTCCCAGTTACTCGGGAGGCTGAAGCAGGAGAATGGCGTGAACCCGGGAGGCAGAGCTTGCAGTGAGCCGAGATCGCGCCACTGCACTCCAGTCTGGGTGACAGAGTGAGACTTCCTCTGGGGGAAAAAAAAAAAAAAGTGAAAGCCATTAGAAGTTCCAGTGGTTTTTTTTTTTTTTTTTTTTAAAGGATTTGCTAAACAACCATGGTATACATATGAAACTAACTAAAATTTTGCATCATATGAAGCAATTCAGTAGAAGTAAAAATTGTGGAAGGCTTTAATATTTGAAATAGTCGCTTTCATGTTGCCTAAGATGAGTAATATTCAACTCATAGGCTAAACTAAAATCTGGTCACACTATTTTACTGTTTATTTGCATAGTAAATAATTTTTCATAACTATACTAATTGTATTAATCATTAGACATTAGTTTATAGTCCTCTGCAGAAACAATCCAATAGGGCAACAGGGTGTGTGTGTGTGTGTGTGTGTGTGTGTGTGTGTAATAGGGAATTGGTTCACACGATTACAGACGCTGAGAACTCCCAAGATTTTAATTTGGCAAACTGGAGACAAGGAAGAGCTAATATGTAGTTCTAGTCTGAGACCAAAGATTTCAGAACCAGAAGAACTGATAGTATAAATTTTTTTGGAAACTGAAAGACTTGAGACCCAAGAAGAATTGTTTTGGTTTAAATCAGAAAACCTATGTTCCAACTCAAAGTAATCAGGCAGGAGGAGTGCCCTTCTACTCAAGCTTTTTGTTCTATTCAGGTTTTCACCTGATTGAATGGGGCCCATCCACATCAGTGAGGACAATCTGCATTCTCAGTCCATAGAGTCAACTTTTAATCTGCACCTTCACAGATACATCCAGAATGATGTTTGGCCAAATGTCTCGGCACCCCATGGCCCAGTCAAGTTAACACATAAAACTAATCACCACCACAACAAAAATGGCTTTATTTTTTAAATCACTAAATAAAACCCAGAAGACTTAATTGTGGTTACAGAATATAATATTCATGCTATGCACAAAATATTTAAGCATCTGCATTACACTACTTTTAAAGAAAATTCTTTATAAGTATCTTTAACTTAAAATGGGAGAAAAAAGATTTGACTTGAGTGCTATCCTTAAACTCTCCTAATATTTCTCTGAAGCTTTCTTCTGGGGTTGTTTTCTGTGTCTTAGAATGTAACATTCACTCCAGGTAGAACAGCTAGGATTGAAAACCATCTAAGTGCTTATCCACCAGTGTTTTTCTATGTATAATGCTCACTTATGCGGCTTCCTATGTTCTGACAAAGATATACGTGAAAGGGTGTGGCTCAGTCCTTCAAAGAGTAACGTCATACTTCGATGTGTGAATGAATAATCTAAACACAAAAGACTGGGTGCTTGTGCATGTGGATGTACAGAATTTCTTTTTCAAATATATATTTGAATATTATTTGCCTTTAATTCCCTTTTAAATAAATTTACGCTCAACAAACACATACCCAGTGTGAAAATACATCCAAATGAAAAATAATTGTTATTCAAGGTTGCATTACCTAAGTTCAACAACACATTATTTGAAAACATTTATTTGTAGATCTCCTTCTTGCCTACAAGAATATTTGGAGTATTTTTTTAAAAAGTTTAATTATACTATATTTAAAAGTTGGCATCATGATTTTTATGGAAAATAATAATCCTCTGTGATTTTAAAATACACTTAAGCTCAGATCCCAGTCAAAACCAATTAAATCAGAATCCCTGGAGGTGGTGCTAGTCATATTTATTCTTTTAAGTGCACCCTAGATGACTGTAAGGTGTAGCCAGGGTTAAGAATCACTGAAGGAACATATAAGCATTGTCCGTGTTATTAAACAGTTTTCATAAACATCACTTTAAATGAGTACTCATACTGCACTGGCATATCAAAATTTATTTTAAATTCCCTTAGTTTGAATATTTAGGTTATTTTCAGTCATATTTTTATATGTGGATAGATCCAATTATATAAAAAAAAAACTAATCTTCCTGGGTACTGATTATCATATAAAGATACATATGTCTTGGTCTTTTAAGCCGGAGTTAAATTATGAAAGAAAGCAAATACCCTGAGGTGACACATATTGTACTTTGAGTTCTTTTGGCCCTTGATTAACTGACGGCAGCAGCAGCTGGGGGCTAAAAAATGGAAAAAAAAAAAACAGAAGAACGGAGCGTCATTGCTAGATTTTATAATTTTTTTTTGCTAAAAATTTAAAGTCAATTCATTATACCTTTAAGAAGGCTTCACTATCTGTTTTATGTTTATTGTTTTGTATATTATGTATATGAATATATATGTAAATAAAGTAAATTTTAATTGAGTAGGATTTGAGTGTGGGGGAGTTGGAGATTTTTTTAAACTTAGTCTTTCAGAATTTTGAAGACTATTAACTATATACAATTCATAGAAGAATAATTTAAGAAATAGAAAAAAATCACATTGTATTTGATTGGAGGGGTTGTGATGAAGAGAGGTATTTTGTCAAAATCCAATTCAGACTTCCCTATGGAAAATCAAGACAGCTGGGATTAGATAGTATCCACTTATCCAATTTCTGCCTCACTGTGTCTTTTTTATTTGAATTAATCTGGGTAATGAACACCCAAACCAAATTATTGTGGGTTGATTACCCATGAAAAGTGGGTTAATTGTTTAATAGCCATGGGTGCGAGTGGGTATAGGTATTTTAATATACATACACTTCTAGTTGGCATATATGAGAGTAGCATAAAATACATATACAATGAAATCAACATTGCAGTTTCATATCAAAAGTTGATTAATCTTCTTGTTAGAGTAATTTAATTATCTGTAAAATTGGTCGCTAAATACTGGAAAAAGTAGTCATCTATTATCATTGTTTCTGTTTTAAAAAAAGAAAGATAAATAAATGTTTTTTGAGTTCTAAACAAATAAATCTTAATTTTGGGAAAGCACTGGAAGAAAAGAGACATTTAGTGCTATTTACAATCAAAGGCAAACGTAGCAAATGGTTGTTTCCATCATAAGCTCAGCTAATTATCAGACTTGCTTACAGTTAGAGGCAGTCATCCACATTCCTGTGCAGTTTCAAGTGAAAGCTACGTAAAAAGTTTCCATTTTGGGGGAAGAAGGTGGCATCTAATTGAGGCAATGCTGCCTAGCATCTACATCCTTTGGGCAAGAAAAATGTATCCGTTCAAGAAACACCAACTACAGCCATGTTTTCTAATTTAGTTTCTAAGGCTATTAAGGGGAAGACCTTATTAGAAAATAGCTGCCAGAGCCATTATCTTTTTTTCCCTTTCAGTAAAGGCACACAAGATTTCGATGAAAAATGTCAGCATTCAGCTTTTCTTTCATGGTAGAAGCAATGGACCCAATTAAAAAATTTGGTGAATGGATCCATTACATTCTGCCTCTTCTGGAGGAAAAAACCAACACAAGGGAATTACAAAATAACAACCACCACCAAAAAGAATAGAGACCACAAGAGTAAGCATGCTGTACCAGCAGGGAAGCTACAAATGTGGGTAAAATGTTATTATAAAGTTCACGAAGTTAACAATGAGGCCAACCAAAAGACTCTACTTGATTGTGAAATCATCACTAATTCTCTATTTCTTTCCTTGTCTTATTATCCTCCTTTATTCAACTAATACTTCAGCTGATTTCTTTTGCTTCTTGTGGAAATCTGGGCTACAGCCTAGGGTTGCTTTTTGCATTCTTAAAAAAGGAGGAAAGAATGATATATTTTCCTTTAAAATTAATTTCAGAGGGCAAATCCTGGTAATTCCTAACTGAGAGGCAACATTTTGACATCCATCATTTTTACACAGCCCAACACGATCCTTTAGCTGAAAGGTATTGTAAAACAACAATATGTCAGAAATCTTGATAAGCCCAATTTTTGGTGAAAACCAGAAAGAACCTACTTGCCATGGATGGGGTGCCTGTTTCTTTTGTAAGAGTCAACAATGTTTTAGCTGAGTCTCACAATTCAGCAGCCTTTAGATGATACTTGGTCCTGTGGCACACAAAGATTTAATTACAGCTTATTTGCCATTACATCCTCCCCAGTGCATTAAAATATAGGGTACACAGCAAAGCCACCTTTCTGCAATATGCCTGGGAAAGAGCCAGACCTGAGAACCCTTCACAACTGGTCATGAAGCTAAAATAGAAACAATAAGAGCAAACAACTACCTACAAATGCTCACACCTAAAAGAAGCCAAAAACTTCTAAGAAGGTGAAAGAGGTGGTCGTTGGGGAGTTTCAGAAAAATTTCACCTAGAAAAACAGAAAACAACGCATCAGAAAGATTAGGACTGGGCAGACTGTGCATGGGATTTCATCAACCTTACCCAAGATACTGGTCCGGTCAGAAGAGGGCCCGGACTGCTCAGCTCAGCTTCTCTCTGCATACTAGACAGACGACACTCCTTCATAACAAGATGTATTCCCAATTGTATATATTAATTTTGATGCTTGCCTGGAGCCACAATTTCTCATTCTCTGTCAACCAGTGTGGTTAATTATGTACCGTAATATTTAAATTACAATTCTGATTATTTTTGAAAGATAATTAGACTAAGAAAAAGAAGGAGACTGAGTTGCAAGGAAGGTTGCTTCAAAGGTTCCTGTTACGTAGGAAGACAATATATTTTCCCAGAAGTGAGAATCATTTGTGGTACAACTGGGCCGTGGGGAGACTGCAATGAACGCTTTGGAACCATGCACTCATTTTAATTAAGGAGGGGCCATCTGGTTCAGGTAAAAAAAAAAAAAAAAAAAGATAAATTCTATTAGATGGCTCGTCAACGCTTGAGTTACATATACACTTCCCAAATAAATTTTCTTCTATACTTTTGTCTTCTTGTTCAGAACTTCCATTTTGCCCAAAGCCTAAAATGACTTTTTACCTTGTTGATATTCTTCATTTACTCAGATTCTGAAATGCATTTGATGCAAAATCACATTGTTAATATTCAGATATTTCACTGTTTCAATGTCTCTACTGATTCTCCTTCAGAATTACTGTACAGTATCAGATAAGACAATGTTGTGTACATTTGGTTAATTGTTTTCCCAACAATAGAGCTATTCATATAAATTTAACACATGCATTCACATAATTATTGAACCTATTAGTAGATGGATTTGTGCCAAGCGGGAATAAGCATTCAATTAAAAGAAATTAGCTCTTAATGTGTTTCTTTGTCAATACCAAATACATATTTGGCATGAGTCAATAGCTTATTTTTATTTTAAAATCTGTTTTCACTAATTTTTGCAAACATGCAATAATAGAGGCAAATGGCCATAAACAGTCAAGTCATACATTCGAAGAATGACCTCAAGAATTAAAACATATGCTAGGGTGCAGCAATATCTCCAAAACTCATCTGCTTTCTTTCCTCATTCTTTTTCTCTTTCAATCTCCTTCCTTCCTTCCTTCCTTCCTTCCTTCCTTCCTTCCTTCCTTCCTTCCTTCCTTCCTTCC
>NC_045434.1:142740269-142743867 GCF_002776525.5 Piliocolobus tephrosceles
TCCTTCCTTCCTTCCTTCCTTCCTTCCTTCCTTCCTTCCTTCCTTCCGTCTTTCCTTTCTTCCTTTTTTCTTTCCTTCCTTCATTCCTTTTGTCTTTCCCGCCTTACTTCCTTTTTTTCCTTTCTTCGTTCCTTTTTCTATAAACACATCATACGTTTTGTATTATTTCATTTCGAGTTTATTATTAAAGAAACAAATAAAAAACACACAGTAACAGGAGAAGCAAGTAACTGTGGTTTCACTCATTGTGATAAATATTATTTCACATGGATATTTTTCTAATGAGCTGGAAATTATCGTTGGAAAATACAATTAAGTAGTTTAGCTGTTCAATGTTGCAAGAAAGCTGGATAAAGGCCAGATTCCTGTAAGACACTGAGTAACACACCAGGAAGTGACTTTCAACAACTTTTATTGTCATGTAAAAGCAACTAAATTTTCAGAACACCAAATGTATTTTAAAGTATTGTAAATAATATAGCATAGTGGTTAAAGTATTGGCTTTGTCTTCAGACAGATTCCAGTTTTAATATTAGGGTCAGCACTTAATAGTGGTGTGATTTTGCATAAATTACTTAGTTGTGTCCATTTTTTAATCAGCAAAGTGGTATATAAACTGCTTTGTTCTGAGGACTAAATGCATAATGTATACAAAAACTCACTATAAGGCCTGGCTCATTTAATCAATAACTATGTTATTATTTATTTTATCATTATTATCTCAAAATTGAAACTATTCTGCTTATTCAAAAATCATAGGCAATTCCTCCATGTGCATAAATAACTACCCAGTGATGATTTTTTTCAATATAATCCAATCCAATATAACTCAAGGGAGATAGACCCATCTGTTTTCTCAATTCTCAGTAAGACACTCTGGATTTCTTTAAATGCAGGATTTGGGAATACAGTAATGCCTTTAATGGTTAAATAGATTCTTGACTAAATCAATACTAATGCAAAAGAAATGGGGTGTTTGACTAGAGGCAGAAATGTACTCTTTACATCCTATTGATTATAACTGATTTCACAAAGAGCAAGAAACTGTTGGCTCTTTTGAAGTGGATGGGTTAGCTTCTATAACCAATAGGGGATAATCTCTTGCTCTGTTGACCTTTGTAAAATGGCTTGCCAGGAAATGCTCAAGTCCCCAGATAATGCTTACAACATGCCTGACTCTTGTCTAGAGAAGAAGATAATCAACAGTCAGAGGATTAAAAAAAAAAAAAAATCTATAACAAATGTTTCATGATGTTTATAAAAGATGACTCCAATCAAATCATTTGATAATAAAATAAATTGCATTGGAAGCATTTAAAACAACATGTATAATAATTTATTTATTGTTGATGACCTCATGAAAACATCCTAATGCCTTTTGGGAAGTAGTTACCTTCACTGGGGTTATTATGGGGGTCAGATAGGACTCTAAACTTAACTTGATTATTCTTACCTAAAATATCTTGTTTCCTGTTAGTTATTCAATTCCAATTTACATTTTAAAATACCAATCTTGTATAGAAGTTTGTTTTTTGAGATATTAAAGCACTCCCCAAATAGATAACATGGTTTCTGACAGCAAAAATCTATATATTCTACATTTATAAATTTTGCTGCTTGTTCTTACAACTCATTTGTTTAAAAGGAATCCAGCAAGATGGATTAAATTTATAAAAAAGTCTTTTAACATTTTTAAAAATCAGAAAATAAAAAAAAAAATCAGTAGAAAACAATTCAAATTACAGATATCTCAATTCACAGTCTTTTTAATAGGAAATGCCAGATGTTAGGTAGCCCTTTCTTTTGATGAAAGGTTTAGAAATGTCAGCTGCCAACTGAAAGCCTCATCAGCCTCAGTGAAGAGAGACTATACTCATCTCATAACCAATAGTACAAAATAATAATAACAAAACACTAGTGTAGTATTCTGAAAATGGCCGAATTCAGTTATTCAGTATACCAGAAGCATGTAAAACTGCTGTCAGCTTTTTGAATGAGAGAACATGTCACATTTGAAAAAAGCAAACTTTCTCATTCATTGTTACTTGGGTGAGAATCCTAGCTGCCAATTTGTCAATTGAATCACCAACCAGATAGTTTAGCCCTGTTACGGGGCTTTGCTGTGGAAGAAATTAAGTAATCCTTTTTCTAATAACAGAGATTGCACTTCTTCCCAAGAGAGTTAGTAATAGATTAGGAGGAATTTGGGGTAACATATTACAATAAATATTATAAATATCTCACACATTTAATAAGATAATTTCTGTTGATTACAAATCAAATGAACATTAAAAACACATTTATTGAAATTCTTAACCACTACAAGTAATATAGAGTAGGTATCTATCACATTGTTTTTAACATTGTGTAAATAAGCCTGAGAGAATAAAAATTATACATTGTTATTCAATAGCAGCTATTTTTGTTTGAAAAGTTAGAATAAATACAGTCATCTTGGTACAGTGTGTTAAAGACCAATAGAATATTCAAAGCATATTAAATGAGATTTAGTAACCATAAATTTGATATGTGTCTATGATATAACTTCTCATCCTCAATAAATAGGTTTCTAATAAGCAGTTAGTATTTATTCAACAAAGGCAACTGTTAAAATGAATAAATTGAATGCCTGTTTAAGACATTTCATCCATCATAAAAAGGTGGCACAGTATCCCCAGAAGCAGAAATGATGGTGTTAATACTGGAGAGAAGCCAGTGGTCTAACACCCTGTTGCCAGTGGGAAGTATGCCATGCTCTGCACTGCAGCGTGACCAACACTGCACAGCATGAGGACTCACAGCCATGAAGAATCAATTCAGGAATTTTGACAAGATTCTGTTGGCTGAAATCCTTGTAATCCTTAAACATCAACCAAGAATACATGAAAAAAAGAGCAAGTCTTCATTTCTTTTCAACAAGCCTGGAAGAAAAGGACTTCAATGTTTGCCTTGATTTTATAGTTATATCATTTCCAGTTATCAAATATGCCACTTAACATAGAAGGTGATTTGCCAACTCAACACTGGGTGTGTCTATGGAATTCAGTAATCTTGGGATCTGCTTTAGTAGCCCTGAAGCAGGATGTTTCTGAAATTATTATGAGCTCCTTTGGTACACAGGCATACAGCAGAGATATTGCAAGTTCAGTTCCAGACCACTCCAATGAAGTGGTTTGACTTCCTCCCATGAATATTGCAAAAAAGTGAGTCACACAAATTTTTTGGTTTCTCAGCACGTATCAGAGTCATGTGTACACTATACTGTGTGTTATTAAGTCTATTAAGTGTGCAATATGATTACACCTAACAAAACAATGTGTATAACTTAATTAAAATATGTTGCTGCTGCAAATGCTATCATTTTATTCTTCAGCAAGTCGCAATCTTTTTGCTGGTGGAGGACCTCACCTCGATTTTGATGGCTGCTTACTGATAACGGTGGTGGTTGCTGAAGGTTGAGGTATCTGTGGCAATTACTTAAATAAGACAACGAAGTTTGTCTCATTGATTGACTCTCCCTTTCATAAAATATTTTTCTGTAGCATGTGATACTGTTTGATAGTATTTTACCCCCAGTAGAACTTCCTCCAGAATTGGA
>NC_045434.1:142743877-142778811 GCF_002776525.5 Piliocolobus tephrosceles
CTGTTTGATAGTATTTTACCCCCAGTAGAACTTCCTCCAGAATTGGAGTCAGTCCTCCCAAAACTTCCTGCTGCTTTATCAACTAAGTTTATGTACTGTTCTAAATTCCTTGTTGTTATTTTAACAGCGTTCAAATTGTCTTCACCAGGAAAAGATTTTAGCTCAAGAAAGCACTTACTTTGCTCCTCTGTAAGAAGTAACTCCTCATTTTTTCAAGTTTTATCATGAGGTTGCTGCTATTCAGTCACTTCTTCAGGTTCTAGATTCCACTTCTAATTGTAGTTCTCTTGGTATTTCCACCACATCTGCAGTTACTTCCTCCACTAAAGTCTTGAACCTCTCGCAGTCATTTAGGAGAGTTGGAATCAACTTCTTCCATACTCCTGTTACTGTTGAAATTTTGACTTCCTCCCATGAATCATGAATGTTCTTAATGGCACCTAGAATGGTGAACATTTTCCAGACTGTTTTCAATTTACTTTTCCTGGATCCATCATGGGAATCATTATTTATGGCAGCAATAGCCTTATGAAATATATTTCTTAAATAATAAAACTGGAAAGTCAAAATTACTCCTTGATTCATAGGCCGAAGAATGGATGTTGTGTTACCAGGCATGAAAACATTTATCTCCTTGTACATTATCATCAGAGTTCTTGGGTGACTGGGAGCATTGTTAATGGGCAATAACATTTTAAAAGAAATATTTTTTGCTGGGAAGTAGGCTTCAACAATGGTCTTAAAATATTCACTAAACCATGCTGTAAACAGATGTGCTGTCACCCAGGATTTGTTGTCCCATTTATAAAAGACAGCAGAGTAGATTTAGCATAATTATTAAGGGCCCTAGGATTTTCAGAATGGCAAATGAAAACTGGCTTCAATTTCAAATCCCCAGATGCAACAGCCCCTAGCAGCAGAGTCAGCCTTCACACAACTAAAGAAGCAGAGAAGGGAAGGGAAAGGGAAAGGGAAATGAAGGAGGGAGGGGAGGAGGGAGGAAGGAAGGAAAGAAGGAAGGAAGGAAGGAAGGAAGGAAGGAAGGAAGGAAGGAGAAAGAAAAAAAGACATGAAGGAGAAAGGAAAGAAAGGAAGCTTTGGAGCCAAGCACTGACTTCTCCTCTCTAGGTATGAAATCTCCAGAAAGCATCTTCTTCCATTAGGAAACTGTTTTGTCTACACTGAAATTCTGTCCCTGGAGTGTAGCCATGTTCATCGAGAATCTCAGATCTTCTGAATAACTTGCTGTGGCTTTTATGTCAGCATTTGTTGCTTTATCTTGTACTTTCATCATATGGAGATGGCTTTTTTTCTTAAACCTCATGAACCAACCTCTGCTAGCTTCCAACTTTCCTTCTGCAGTTTCCTAACCTCTCTCAGCTTTCATAAACCTAAAGAAATGTATGGTCTTGTTCCGGATTAGGCTTAAAGAAATGCTCTGGCTGATTTGGCCTTTTATCCAGATCACTAAAAGTTTCTTCATATTAGCAATAAGGGTATTTCACTTTCTTATCATTCGTGTGTTCAATTGAGTAATACTTTTAGTTTCAAGAACTTTGCCTTTGTACTGATAATTTTGCTAACTGTTTGTGGCAAGAGGCTTAGCTTCAGCCTATCTTGTCTTCCTACATGCCTTCCTCACTAGGCTTAATCATTTCGAGCTTTTGATTTAAGGTGAGACACACACAGCTCCTCCTTTCACTTGAACACTTAGAGGTCATTATTTACTTACTAATTGGCCTAATTATAATACAATATTGTCGTGTCTTGGGAAATAGGGAGGCTTGAGGAGAGGGAGAAAGAAGAAAGAATGACTTGTCAGTGGAGCAGGCATACACACACATTTGTTAAATTTTCTGATTTTAGCAGGCACAAATCATGGTACTCCAAAAATTTACAATAGTAACATCAAAGATCACTATAATGAAAAAGTTTGAAATATTACGAGTATCACCAAAATGTTACAAAGAGACCGGAAGTTAGCATGTGCTGTTGAAAAAATGGTGCTGATAGACTTGCTGGATGCAGGATGGCCACAAATCTTCCCTTTGTAAAAAAGCAGTATCTGCCAAGTGAAAGGCAATAAAAGAAGATGTGTCCTATTTCCAGTTAATTTTCCAGAATCATTTTATTTTTTTATTTGAGTGTTTTTACGAAAAATCATACATTTTGATCATTTAATGTTGTCATCTATTATGTCATGGGCTTAAATGATGGAGTAGAATTAATTTAGTTATCAAATCTCTTTCCCACCAGGAATACCCATCTTTTATAGAAGTGAATATTTTTAGATAGTTTCTCATAGGTTGTATGATTTTAGGTGAATTCATAGTTTGCATTTTATAGACAAGGATGATTCTGTTCTTATTTAAACTTTTCATAGCAAGCGTCTTACAAAACAACTTAGTGTTCACATTCAATTCAGTAATTAACATGCTGTTTTCTTCCAGTGAACAGAAAAGTCATTATAAAACAATATGTATTTCCATTCATCATTGTCTTTTCTCACTTCTAACTAGCCACAAGGTCTTGCCAACTTTTTTTCGTATGCAAAATGAGACTGTGCTATGAACATCTCAGAGGTTTTAAGAGTATTGTACATAAGGAGCTCTAGCTACCTATGTCGGTGGTGTCAGTGTAATAAATCACGGCCTTTCCTTAACTAACCTGCCAGGCCTCAAATTGTAAATTTGTACGTAGCCTAGTAGATGTATATATATTTTTTAATTTAAGGTCTTGCAATATAACAGATATAGAGATAATATGAGGGGACCCTTAAATCCCAGGAATTTCATTCTGAGAAAGTTTCTAATAATTTCTTGTAGGCAGACTGCATGTAAAGAAAGAGTCATAGTAAACTTTGTGATAAGCAACCTATTGAGAAACTGTAAAATGAATCTTTGTATTTAAGGAAGAAACCAATAAAAGGAGGTATGCCTGCGTTTGGGCACACCTAAAGGGGATTCTGGCTACGGTCAGGGTTAGAGTTAGTGCTCTTTTGACAACCATTTGATTCTAATTCCAAGAAGAGAGAAAGAATGAAGCTGACACTATGGATAGAACAGTTACTCCATGAGTCCCCTTCAACTCCTCTCCATTCTTACCCAGCTCCAGGAATTTCTGCTTCAATATATTCATTAACCTTTGCAATTTTTCCTTCTTTCAATTAGAATACAAAATACAAGTCTGTGTGTGTGTATGAATATGTTGTTTATGTATATTCAACTTTTCTTTAGTTTTCTGTCAGCAAAAAGAGGAAGATACAGACATAAACAATAGAGACGAGAAAAAAAAAAGAAATTATCAAAGACATTAAGGGAACCCCAGTAAACAAAATCTACTCCTCTTCCATCATTTCTAGACAATTTGAGAAATATAATAAAAAAATAAGATAGAAGCTGAAATAGTCAGAATTCTAAAGTGACCCTCAAGTTCCTCCTTACCCCAACACATACACCCAGTATACATGTACTGCATAATCTCTGGGACTGTGACTATGATGAATTTTTCTCTTGCATTCAGATTTTGTTATATGGCATAGTTGGCCTTAAGATAGGGAGATTATCCAAGTGGGCTGAAATGATCACATGAGCCCTTTAAAAGCAAAGAGTGTTCTCTGACTGGTCATCAAAACCAGATATGCAAAACAGGAGAAGGGTTTGATTTGCTATGGCTGGCATGAAGATGTAGGAGATCATGGGGTAAGAAGTATGGGCAGCCTTTAGACGCTGACTGGAGCCCCCAGATGAAAGCCAGCAAGGAAATGAAGTCTTCCAACAGCCAGTTGGCATGGGGAAGGACTCCAAGCACAGATGAGAGCTGTAACCTTAGCCAACTTCTGGATTTCAGCCTAGTGAGATCCCAAGCAGAGAAATGAGCTAGATAGCACATCGAGACTGCTCACCTACAGAAACCAGGATAAAATACATTTGTGTTGTTTTCTACCTTGCAATTTGTAGTAAATTCTTATGCAACCACAGAAAACTAATACAGAGGCCAAAATGGCACTTTTATTATTGATAGAAGTTATATTAGAGAAGATTGGCTAATGTGAGAGTCAAATGAACTTGGCCACTGATTTCCAAAATTCGACTGATTAGCTCGCTCCCTCATAGGGAACACAGGGTTAGAACAGGCATTTCCAAGTGGAAGGAATTAGCACAGAAAAGACAAACAGTAAAGAAGAGAGGAGAACTGAGCTTCCAGAAGTCAGGTCCCCTCCCAAGAAGAACAAAGGAAGGTGAACTGATAATATTTAGTTATTTTACCCAAAATGACCAATCCGTTACATCATTCTCCTTACCCAGAGACAGAGTGAGTAAAATTATAGAGATATCCAGAGTTACAGTAATTGAACTCGTTTCACTGGAATTAATATTAAGAATTGGAAGGAGTTTGGCATGGTGGCATGCATCTCTTAAATCCCAGGAATTTCATTCTGAGAGTTACTAAGGAGGCTAAGGCGGGGGGATCCTTGAGCCTAAGAGTTTGAGTCCGGCCTAGGCAACATCCCTAAAAAAGGGTGAAAAACCTATGGAAGAATTGTGCCCCAATAAAATGAAGGAAAGAGAAAGGAAGAAAAGTTAAGTGAGAGGGGTAGGGGCCTTGGCTTAATTTTCTTTATATCTAATCTCTAGCATTGCACTAAGTTTATAATTATTGCTCAATAAAAGCTTATTGAAAGACAGATTGAACTGTTGAATGATTCACTAATGTATTCTTTTTTCACACTTAAAATAATCATCTTTATCTTGTCAACAGGGACACCAAAATAGTATAGCTAAGTATGTAAGAGCAGCATAATGCAGCAGCCAGAATAGAGCTTGACCCTATACAGACCCAGATCAGAAACTAGCTAGCTAACCTCTTAAGAACTAACCTCACCTCTGGTGTTTGTCTATTAGAACTAATGTATGTCTCGGGGATAATTAGAAAGACAGAGTGCGAAAATCTATGGATAGTGCTTAGTACAGCGCTTATCACTTGGTAAGTGATTAGTAAATGGAAGCCATGAATCATGTGTTGACTAGTTCTTCAATGTATATAAATTCAGACCTCCTCTAATAACAAGTACACAGTCAGTGCAGGCCTTAACAAGTGTGAAAGTGGATGACTCCCCAAGACAGCTGTTCGCATGTGGGCTTAATGCTTCAGACTGCGTTACTAAAGTGACAACTCTTCCTCAATATGAAGCTTCAGGAATCTACTTAGTAGTGGAAGGAAACATGAAAAATCTCATACCTCAAATTAATGCTCATCACCCCTTATCAAAGCCCACTAGCCATCACTAGTCACATGGCCCTGCACAAAAGTTAATCTTCCCTTGGTCCAGGAAAGGGATGAAAATCTGAGGCACTGGCTCACACTAATAATGCTATCCACACCGAGTTTGCTGTTTTTTATTGATTTGAGTCCTTCTGCTATACCCCCAACCAGGAAGGAAACATTCAAACTTTCACTTCCTGGACAAGTTCCTTCCTTCTTAACAACTGTGTTCTCTCAATGCCTTGATTTCTCAAAGAAAATTCACCCTCTACTGTGAATACCAAAATCTCACCTTCACAATTACTGGATTGGAGAAAGCATGGCTTTGCTTTTGGAAAATAACTTCTAAAAAAGATAATAGTTTGATGTGATGATCAGAACTACTGGATTTCTAGTTTAGTTATTAGAAACATAATACCCCAAGACAGTGGTCTTGGTCATCCTTTTCTTGATATTAGGCAAACCATAGTTGTATCAAGTTGTTGTTTTCTGGGCAATTCACTGCATAAACTGTAATGAATTCAGAAAAGCACAATCGGAAAGATGAAGAAATTCAATGGCCAGTTATAAGAAGAACAATTGAACTAAGAGATAGGAATTCAAAGTCAGAATTCAAAGTCAGAAAATGAGCAAACTCAGGCAGGACATGACTGCTCTCTTTAAATATTCAAAGGTCTGTCATGCAGGAAAAGAGGCAGACTTGTTCTGTATAACCCTAGCATATGGTGAGAACCAAGAGGTAGAAGCAAAAACCAGACCCAATTATCTTATTTCAACAAAGACCTAAGAAAACCAAACCATGATATATTAGACTTCCTCAGGAGGTAGTAAGTTCTCTGTCAGAAAAGTGGTTCGAGCCAAATGCTAAGCATATGACAGGGATATTGTAGAAAGTATTTAAGTATGAGATGAAGACTGGACAGATATCTTTAGGTAGGATGACCATGCCATTTATTATCCAAACCAGGATAAGAATATCAGGGCCTGCTGTTAACAATTGTGCCAAAAAACAGGCAAAAATTGGAACTATCCCAAGAAAAGTAAAATGTATGCCCTTGCCGTATTTAGGGACTCTTTCAAATCTGAGATTATTTTGCATTATATTTTTATATTAAAATATTAGTTAGCAGTTTAATAATTTGTATCCCTGTGGTATATTTGAAAGATAAAGGATTTCTGAACAGTCAACCATGGGCCTTTTTTTCTTTTTTTTTTTTGTTTTTTTTTTTTTTTGGCATCGTGGTAAGCCAATGGGGAATGTTTTGATCTGGTTGGCATTTCTGCTTTGTAGCTTTCCACCTAATGCAGTTGCCTTCATGACTGATTTGGTTACAGGTAGGATTCATCCAGAATACAATCATATACCAAAACGCAGGGCATAAAAAATGCATGGCATATATTTAAAAGCCATGTAGAAAGATGTCACGGTCTCCCAGATTTGTCCACAAGGCTAATCTAGTCAGTCAAGGGAGATGGATTGGGTGCCTCCTCAGAGCCAGGAGATGTGCCAGCTGTCATCTACTACTACGTTCTCACAGCACTCCTATCAGGTGGACATTATCACTTTGGGAGGTAGGTATTATTTTCTCCATTGTATAGACAAAAACACTGAGTTTGAGAGAGGTTTCATCACTTATTAACATAAAGTTAATAAGTGAGAGAATGAGCACTAGAATCTATCTATGTCTGTCCTTGTTAGAAGCATTTGTTTGTGACATTCCAGGGTATCAGCATTGGATAGAAACTCTAATGAACCAAAAGAGGATATGATATTTGAAGAAGACATCTAACATTTGTACAGTACTTTAGAGTTTCTAAGTGAAATCATTCAGTTTTATTTATTACACAAACTCTTGAGCATCTACTAGGTTCCAGGCACTGATCTAAGCACTGAGAATCCTAAAACAAGATTATTCCTACAAAAGAAAAGAGTCAAATTGCAACTAGTTAAGAAGAAATGTGCATTACTCTAGACTACTTTGCCTGTATCTTAGCTTAAAATATAATGGGAATATGTCACATATGTGCCAATTTTTCTCAGCTGAGAAGTGGCTGGGTAATGGCTTAGAGGATGGGAGAAAGGCTAACTAAATTGTAATATTATGAAGTTGTCTCCAGGGTGGTTGGTGAGGGATGGGATAGGGGCTGGATTGAGAAAAGAAGGAGAGAAGGTAGGGGGACTTTGAAGCTGCTGGTGTGTAAATTGCTTTAAACTTCCTGTGGTGTCAGGAGCTGGGCAGAGATATGTAGGAAGACATACAATTTGAACCTCATAACCAACCTGGAATTAAAGCATGAACTGTCATTATTTACCCCATATAACAGATTAGAATCCCAATTTACCAAAAACCACACAAATTCCAAGGTCTGCACTCATCCCTTTCTGAAACACTGTGCCAGACATGGTTGTCATTAGTAATGACAAAAAGAAAAAAAAAAAATTCAGAAAATGAAATGTGATAAATGAGTTAAGTCCTTCCTGATACTGTCTGTCTTGATTATTTGAGCAACTTGATTTAGAACAATAATCTTTTAAGCTCTTCGCTTTTTCTCTCCCTGCTCTCTCACATCCTTGTTTTCTATAAAATTACAAATAAAGTAATGAGCAACAGAGAGAAATTTTAGCTTAGCGAAATTGAAACAAAAAGGCTGAAGACAAGAAAATACTCCTGTAACATGTTCCAAAGAGAATTTCCAAACAAGAATGAAATATTTCCTGCTGTAAATGCCCTCAGTGGACTGAAAAATGTCTTTGGAACCCAAGACAACAGGTAAAGCCTGTTCCTCATTAGTGTGTGCGATAATGACCCACTCTTACATTTTCTATTTCTTTGGAATTCATTTGTTTTCATTACATCAGGTGGTTGTTATTATGATGTGTTAATGGGCTTCAAGCAGGGCTGTCCTCTGTGACTCAACTCTGATTACTAAAATGAAAGTTTTGATATTTCTTATTATACCAACTCAGTTTGCATTCCAATTGTTAATATTTCTGTCCACCAGAGCGATGCTCTGAATTTCAAAGGCATGTAAAGGAAAGAAAAAGTAAGAATCTTGTTTTTATTTTCAACTCCAGATTCTTTTCATCCCAAAGTTTGTCTTTCATGACTTAGCACTGTACTTCAATTCTTTTATGTCTCCAGTCTCATTACTAAAATCCTTTAGAACATTTTTAAACAAGA
Organism: Piliocolobus tephrosceles; assembly: GCF_002776525.5. Classification (NCBI taxonomy): domain Eukaryota; kingdom Metazoa; phylum Chordata; class Mammalia; order Primates; family Cercopithecidae; genus Piliocolobus; species Piliocolobus tephrosceles. The sequence continues at coordinate 142,752,325 of NC_045434.1, forward strand.
ACAACCATCCACAATTTTTCCCTGTTTGTTCACTTCTGCTTTTAGGCTTATGTATCATTTTTTTGACATAAGCAGCCTTTCCCTGTCTTTGCCTTCTTCTGATCCTATATCCATAGGAAATATGCCTAATCATTTAAGTCACGATAGTCTTTTGGTTGAAGATGATTGCAATGAATTTGTGTAGCTCATTATTTTTAAATATAAATAAGTTAGATGAGTTGCTCCCAAACATCACACTTCATCAAGGGTGACTCCCACTCTTAATGACATATCAATGCTTTTCTTTCCTTCATATATAAGAAGTGAAAATCTTGAAACCAGAGATCAAATTCAGTTTCTTTGCAAGACTAGAGAGAACCATGATACTTCTAGTTTGATTCAGACTATGGCTCTTTTGCAGAAGCTCATTCTATTTTAAATAGAGCCTACAAATGAAACATTTCCATACCGCCCATTCTAGTTATCCAGTACCTTTGCAATATCAAATGCATTCTTCTCTTCATTCTGTTCAAACAGGTACAGCAAGTTCCCTATTCAACTGGATAATGAATGAACTTTTTAAAATGCCTTAATCTATGTTTACACACACAAGATGAGATTGGTGTTTACCTAAGGGGACTGTCTTTACTCACTAATGTGCACTTTACAATAACTTAAGAAAACAAAAACAACCTTCTCACTCCCAGGAAAATGGCAATTGTGATAATTACAGCAATACTAAACAACCTTGCTTTTCCAGACACTACAGAAATACATTTGGCTGAACACATTTTTGTTTTGTGTTTATGGAAAGATTTCTTTATGTTTTCTTTGTTTAGGTAACTGTTAATGTTATTGCTGTTTATACTATAGGACTTGCAGTTAAGGCTTATGTTTCTGACTGCCTCATCTTTTGCTGATGTCTAACACATGTTGGTTTACCTCACACAAGTTTCCCCACCGCCCCCGCACCCACCCCCAAAATATTAAGTGTCACAGATGGCACTTTATAGACAGCTATTTTTGTGTATGTGTGGGTGTTTAACTTTGTGTTCAGCTTGGGGAGAGATGTCATGAAGGCTTTGTCCTTCAAAGTGCACTGTTATGTTGCTGTTTCCCTTTAAAGTTAATTATATGTTTCATTGTCACTGATTAAATAGATGTTCTGAATGTGTCTATAAGCAGCCCTTTCTAATTTCTCCTGTTCGTTAGGGTCGGATTGCATTTATGAAAACTCAGTACAACAGCTGCTTTTACATCTTTATGATATGGAAATTTAGAAAGGAGCCATTGAGGAGTCAAAGCATTGAAACACACTGGGACAAAAACAGGGAGAAAGAACTATAAGCACAATGTAAACTATTTCATTAAAACATGAATCTTCATACATGAAATGGTTATCCCTATAACCATTTCATTGGGTAGAATATAAAATGTGACCACATTACCTAATGATATGATCTGTGTTGAGTTGAAGAACTCAAACAAATTAACAAAATTAAAAAGGATTTTGTTTTTTCACTATATGCAACCTGGTAACTGATCTAAGCAAAACATTGTAAAAATGATAGTTATGGAAATAAAAGAGGTTACAGCAAAGATGCTATCATTAGTTTGTCTACAAAGGAAAGAAGTATTCTCAGTGGCTAATGACACTTTGGAAAATTCAGCTCTTTCCAAAGAAATACTAGAAAGTTAAAAGAAGTAGTAGTTTTAAAAAGTGAAGAAAGAAGATATTCAAGCTTATAAATAATTTGTGGCAGAATTGTTGGCAGAAGTTAGAAGTAGAGAGTAAGCCGCACATGTATAATCACAAACTCAAATGCCCATAGGGCAGATAAATAACCTGTGAGGGTGGAAGTTGAGATGATTTAAGTTATGGTCCTGAAACACTTGGTTGTCATTTAAATTCGTAAGAATATTATTTTCTTCTACAAATAAACATGATTTCTCATTTTTCTTGTGGCCTATCTTTTATTTTCCCATTTTTGACAGAGATATGGAAACAAGGAGTATTTCACTTTCTTCAAAGCTGCGTAATAATGGTGCAAGTATGCTTATAAATAGCAATTGCCAGTAGGTTTCAGTGTTAGGGAAACACAAATGCATAGCTGGTAATTCAATATCTTTAAAATTGTGAAGGTCACAGCTCTCTGAACTAGCAGCCATGTATTTGTAAACTATAGTAGATTGTAAATTCATCAAGGGCAGAAACAGGCATTATCCATCCTCAACACTTACTCTAGTACTTGACATATGGAAGGTGTTTATCAAAAGTTTATTGAATTAAATTAATTTTTATAAATATGAAGGAAGACCAAGTGACAGAATGAAACTGGAATAGCTCAACAAAGAGTAAGAGAGGTAGGGAAGAAAAATGTAACAATGTACCTCTCCATATTGTAACACTTGAAAGCCATCTCCATCAATCAAGCATCATGTGTTTGGTTATCTGCATGTTTACTGTGTGTGTGTGTAATCTACACATCAAAAAGTCTCACATCCAGAGGTCATGTGGCCACAACATCAGGCTTATCAGGACACTTTAGCAGAGTGGTAAGGGGCATGGTCTAAAAAGAAGGCTGAATGATGGATGACAACATGCCCATGCCATCTGCCTCTATGCCCATATCTGAGTTTTCATACATTGTGTATTTCCAAATGTGTCATCAAGAAAGGCTAAATTATGTTCACTGGATTAAGGTTAAATGAACAGAACAAATGACACATTTTTGAAAGTTCTAGAGTTAGAATAAAGGTTTAAAGAAGAAGGAAAATAATCCACTACTCCTAACAAATTTTATGTAAACTCATTCATGTCTTTATGACCCAGGTTAACAGAAGTTTGCAGTAAGGTGCCTCATAGATAGTATCTCCAGGCATGCCTTGAGGGACACTGGCATTTTGTTTGAGAGCAACATTATGCTCAAGTCCCTAGCCCAATTAAATGTAACATTTTACCTTTGAAAATTTCCATTATATGTGAAACTAATAGCTTATCCTAAGTTGCCTTGAAAAGACAGAAAGCATGATACAACATAATTATTCAACCGTCTTCACAGGGTCAAGTGAAGTAGGAAAACAAACGTATCATTTGAAAGGCGTCTATTTGTTTATGTTACACAGACTTGGGAAGTATTATTTACTTGAAAGACTGACTTCCTTATTCAATTTTTCTTAGCTAATGGTGAGTCAACCTTTAAATTCTTCTCTGGATTTGTTGATTTATTTGTATTACTGGGGATATCAACACGAAATTGCTTAATGGCCCATATTTCAAACATTTAGTTTGATACATATGGATTGTTAAGAAAAGAAAATAATGGCTTCATTTTTATTGGATAACTAGCTAATCAATTAATCAATTTAACAACAATTTATTAAACAGCAAGTATAGGGCAGTCTTTGGGTTCATGTTGACACTGCAAAGACAATGGTCTCTGCTTCCTAGAGATCCATAAACAGCATTGGGGTATATTGATCAGCATATTGTTTATAGCATGCTGGTTTTTAATACTTCCAGATGATTTACTTATTCTGTACATATTTTCTTTGCGCCCTCTTGTTTATATCATGCCTGTGAAAGATGAACTCCGTTTTTCTTTTTCTTTTGAGATGGAGTCTTGCTCTGTCACCAGGTAGAAGTGCAGTAGTGCGATCTCGGCACACTGCAACCTCCACCTCCCGGGTTCGAGCAATTCTCCTGCCTCAGCCTTCCCAGTAGCTGCGACTACAGCTCCTGCCACCACGCCTGGCTAATTTTTTGTCTTTTAGTAGAGATGGGGTTTCACTATGTTGGCCAGGATGGTCTTGATCTCCTGACTTCGTGATGTTCCCGTCTCGGCCTCCCAAAGTGCTGGGATTACATGTGTGAGCCACCATGCCCAGCCAAAGATGAACTCTTAAATGATTCTTTTCAGTTTGGTGCTGAGAAAACCATTTGGTCCCATGAGATGAGATACTTATTTGCTTATAATATTTATTGTTCTAGAGAATTTTCTGGATAACACAGCAGCACTTCTGTGCTGAAGAATTCTATCCATGTATCATTAATACCTTCAGCAGGATCATTACCTCCAAAACCAATAAGAAATGAACTCTATCTCTCTGTATGACCCAAAGTGAAACACACACAGGAAATTCTAGTATCATTTTGCTCAATAAATAATTAATCAAATTTATATATTTAGGAAGCTTAAAACGACACAGACCAAAATTATGGTGCTACAACCATCTTCCAATATCTTCTTTCATTATTTTCTAGTGGGTAGGTAAGAAGCCATTTCCAATGGCTAGTTGAGAAGAGGAGGCTGCTTTTTCTGATGTAAGGTTAATTATCTTCAGTATCAATTTCAGGATCTAAATGGAAATTGTGAGCCAGAAAAAGATAGGTAGAAGAGAATTACAGAATAAAAAGCCTGAAGCCCTGTTTCCTATGACTACTGTTCTTGGACACAAAGGGATTTTGCCTACCAATGTAAACAACTCGGGGAGGATGGCTCTCTCCAAAGTCATAATGTGTACAAGAGGATTGTGAAGAAAAGTGGAGGCTCCTCAATAGCAGTCCATAAACAAGGATAGTCATTGCAGGTTAACTTCTACCCATCTTGGCCATTTTTCAAGCTTATTTCCCAGATTCACTATGCTTCAGGTACTTTAAAAGACAGAGTTACGTTTCAGTCCTGCATCTGCCTCAAACTACGTTACATCATCAGATGAGATTTTAAAATGTATTTAGAGTGCAATTTAATGAAAGGTGAAACCATATGATCTCTAAATACCTTTCTGATCCCTGAAACTAAATCTGACTGGTAATTTATTTATCAGTATATGATAACAACATTTATTATCTTAGCAAACTCCTTTCCCAACCAGTTCACTTTATCTGACCCTGAGGAAACTGCCTGGGAGAGGAGTTAGAAAACATTAGAATACCCACAGAAAAAGCACAAATCAATAAAACCCAAAAACTTCAGAATGGGGCAGGACATGGTGGCTCACTCCTGTAGTACAAGCACTTTGGGAGGCCGAGGTACGTGGACCACTTGAGGTCAGAAGTTTGAGACCAGCCTGGACAACATGATGAAAACCCATCTCTACTGAAAATACAGAATTTAGCCAGGCATGGTGGCACACGGCTGTATTCCCAGCTATTCAGGAGGCTAAGGCAGGAGAATCGCTTGAACCTGGTAGGCTGAGGTTGCACTGAGCCGAGATTGTGTCACTGTACTCCAGCCTGGGTGACAGAGAGAGACTCCTTCTATTAACAACAACAACAAAAAAAAAACCACCTCAGACAAGTTTCCTGGCCATATAATGCATTGATACTATACTTGAACCTGTGACTAATTGTTTCCAGGCACTAACACTTTACAAACAGGAGAATATACTAATAAGATGTTGTTTTAATTCCACAATTATCACTTTTTCTGTTTTCCAGCATGTTAGCCAATACATTAGACATCTTGTTGAGTAAAAACATTAAGTTTCATTTGTGGACTTTTCTCTCTAAGGTGGAAACGTTTTTCTTTAATGCATTTGGCATATGCCAATTTTAAAATGTATGACATCAACTTCTATTCATGAGTACCTTGCACAGTGCTCAAATTCTTACAAATAACATTTTCCTACACAGATGAAATCCCAATTAATCAACATTTTAGTATTCAGTTCTCAAACTTGTCCCATGATGCAGTCTGCTTCAAGGACTCACACTATACAGTGTCTTGAAGTACCAAACTCATCATAAGAATTGTAACACTGAAATGAACTCTCTATAAATATTAAAAATTATCTAGCCCTCACAGATGTTCATTCTGCTTATTATATGCAAACTTTCTGGATCAAATGTTCAATAGGAATATGTTAGTATCCACCAAAGATTGGTTTTGGCAGGGTATATGTTGATATCAGCAGGAAATAAATAGGAAAACATTAAAAGGTATGAAACTTTAAAACAATAGCTTAAAGGTGTTTTATAAACTACAGATGGCTTACAACATTTAAGCGAATATTTGCTCTGGGATGAGAAACAATCAGGACTGAGAAAAAAAGGAAGGCATTTGAAAATAATGTCTCCTATGCAATATGTTGTAATTAAAGCAGAGATAAGTAATGTAGAAATTGCCTCCTATTATCTCTCCTCATAGGACAGATGAAGTATGCTAGAATATATATGAGCACAAATCAGGACAAAAATTTAAAAACATTCTAAGTAGTAATCTTAAATCTTAGAATTATGCAACATGGGACCTCTTTATTAATGTAATGCTAGACCATACACCACATCACCCAAATACACATAATTGCCACATGTATACACACAAGTTTTGACTGTTCTGAGAATTACCACCACTGGCTATGAAAACAGCAACAAAACAGGAAAAAGAATAAAAACAAATCTTAATGTCAAGGAAGATGGAATCTGAAGGTCAAACAAGTTAAGTGTGCTGGCTTCAACACGCTTCTCCAGAAATGCTTCCAGAGTTGGGCAAATCACTCCGCACCTTTCCTTCCACTATTGCTGGATGAACAGATCAGAGTCAAATGAGGCTTTCCCTCCTTAAGCTGTGATCACATTCGTGCTTAGAGTTGAGCAGCACAGAGCTCAGAAATCATTAACAATGTACAGATGGGAGATGTTTGTAGAAGAGAGGCAAAGGAGAAGCTGGGGGCAGTTCACTGATGTTCTCCAAATATTCATAATTGAACCTGTGTGCTAACGTGATGCTAGAAGGAACCCTTGCTTTGGGTATTGCCTCTGGAATGTGGCATTAAACAATGTTCCCTAGCATCCCCATGCAATTTTTTTTTTTTTTTAAGTAGGTAAGGAAGTCTGGACTCCCTGTAGTAAAAGTCCTTTGAGTTCTATATTTTATTCACACATTTTTCACTAAAAAAATTTTTTTTTTTACCCCTACAATGAGCTTGGCATTATGCACAGATTCAGAGCTTCTCAGAATGAAGGGCTGTTTATATTAATACGTAAAGAAACCTATTGTAAAATATTATACTAAACATATGCTTTTGATGGTGGTATAGGACAAGGTATTATGGAGAAAGCAACTAATAATCTAAAAGCAGATATAACATGAAAAATCGACATTTTACAAATTATTGCAAATTTGGGTTAATGTAATGTGTGCAAGTATATATAGTATCAAAACTAATAATCACTGTTGATTCTCTATAATTTTTAGATATTATGTCAACTGTGTTATAATGGAAAGGTGGAACAAATATCAGATCTGGCTTCTAGTTCCATTTCTGCCACTAAAATCCTTCAAGTTTTAATTTCTCACATGTAAAAATATAAATTTAAAAAGTGCTATACTAGTTTTCCTCATTACCTTTTAGGATAAAATTAAATAATGCTTACACCTTCATATGAACTTTTAAATATTGCATGAATATACAATTTTTTTTATTATTGGAGATGGTGAATGAGACAGATGTCCCAGTCTTGAAACATTTAATGAAAGAAGATTTACTTAAACATCAACTTCCCTATGGTATTGTTTGTTGTGAGCACAGGAGATGCCTGTCTAAACACCACACAGAATTCTGAAACTGCTCTGATTCAAATTTAATTGATTAAGCAATGATTCTTCACAAAATCTTTATAAAACCCTGGGAGCCAGGGGGAAATCATGAAACTTAGGGAAAGAAGGACACACACACACAAAGATGGGCAAAGGAGTGCCTCATAAACAGGAGGCAGGCAGTAAGGACTGTTTTCCTTTCCCCTCTAGTTAGTGGCAAAGCCACTCACCACAGTAAAGATGGATTATACCTGGGCTGAGGAGCAATTAGTAAGATTTCAGAAACAGAAGCCTGAAAGAAGACAAAGAATGAAGAGGAGGCCCGAGAAAAACAAAGACAGGTGCAGATAATGTGCCAGGAGAGATCGTCAACTCATTTTATTGCTTGGGGATCAAAAAGAAGATACCTCAAATCAAATCAAGTCATGCAATAGACGTGGGATTTCAATTTTTACAGGTTGATTAGATTCTATTTTCACTGAACCCTGTGGACTTTCCAAGAGGACTTGAAACTCCTTTCAGTGCTTTGCAAAATTTCCCTACATGTAAATGTTTTGCAAAGAGGTTGCCCTGTATATTAGCCACCAACAATAGCCTGGAGAGGGCAGATGCCACAATAGGTACAGAGTCAAGGGTTTGAATCACATTTGTGATTCTCAAGCCCCCAGACCATCTGAGTGAAAGGAAACCCCCATCAGCAGTCATAAGCTGTTCAACGGCAGTGTAAGCTTCCAACACTTTACTTCCTAAAGGGTAAATATTCCTCCCTGTTTTTTAATCCCTTAACACCATGTGCACAAACACAAAGAAAGAGTGGTTCTGGCCCACTGAGTACTTGGCAGAGCTGAAGTATCAAGAGGGATAGAAACTCAACAAGAGAAATGCGTAACACTGCTGCAATTGAGTCCTCAGGTGAAGGGCACACCGCTACTGAGGATCAGAGCATCTGTAGCAGGTGCAAGATACCAAGTGCCCTATGTCTGTCTTGTCAAAGGGACTAATAAGCAGGTACACTAATGGTCCCCACCTTTCCTGATTGCATGCCTCCTACTCAGAAGTGTGTGGTGTTTATTAAAACTGTTGTATTGCTAGGCACTCAGTGTAGCTATAAGATCAGACAAACATGTAAGTATAATGCAACCAAGAGAAATCAATTTCTCCTGGGCTTCACTCCATTTAAATCATGTGAATGCAAGTGGGAAAACAAAACAGGCTTTGGCAGACTTAGGATTCCAAGTTACTGAGTCTGTTGAGGGAGGAAGTTGTATGTGCCACGTTGTGAATTATTATACCAAGACTCGGGTGGATATGTGATAAGTGAGAGGTCTATGCTCTTGGGTTTCCGTTTCCAAAATGTCTTTGTTGAGGTCTTTTCAATGTAGTCCTAGAAATAAACAACTGCTGAGAGTTAGTGGTGATTGAAAGTAGGAAGGGGAAGAAGACCTCACTAGGCTATGTCTGAAGACGCTGGGTCTCTAAGACCTTCAGGATTCAATGAGGAGGCCGAGGGTTTTAATTGGATTTAAAATTGTATTAGTAGTCAGGAAAGGTTTGGGGTGCACTGTGTCTGTGCTCCACGCCCAGCAGGCAGCTGTGTTTCAAAGCTGACCTTTATCAGATGGTGGTGTGTTTATTTCAGCCTGTCACAGAGAAGGAAAAAGAAAACACTGCTACTAGGCCATGCAATTTTAGTTAATAAAAAACAACAACAAAAAAAGATACCCCGCTTAATTGGCTAAGCTCCTAAATGGAGACATTGGGAGGGATATTCCATCAAGGGAAGGGGATGGATGCCAATCAGTTGTGAAGGAACTAAAGCCAAAAACACCTTGCACAGGAACTGACGAGAAGAAAATTGAGCTGACATGAAACAAAAGTAGAAAAACTTGAAATAGAAGGCAGCAGGGCTCAATTATTCTAAAAAATTCAGGGCAGAACTCCAACAGTGGTCTATTTGACTTCCCCCCCTTCCTTCTCCCCTTCCCTCGTCAGGGCATTTTCTATGTATCAAAAACTTCAGCACGTTCAGAGACTTGGCTCCAAGGTTAAGAAGGAAATGCTACACTGTACTTTTGTATAATAAAGTTCAGCTATATCTCAAACTCTATTTCCTTTTTAATTACAATTTTCTTACCTGAGCCTCAAGTGATTCTAATGTTACCATTAACCCTGGAGGCCCGAGTTATTTTATGTTCAGCAACAAGTATTGGAACTGCAGTTTCCACATGGGCAATTTCTCCCCTTTGTGAACTTTAACCAAGTTGGTAGCATGAGGCCAAAGTTCCTAGTTACTGATGTCCTATAGAGAGACAACTGCCCCAGGGAAAGCTTAGAAATTTGAAACAAACTGAAGATTATATTGCTTCTGAAATATTTGGGCCCTGTGGAATTAGAGAACAGATAGCAGAATTTTAAAATGAAGGATGTTCTAGAACTAGGCTTTTTATAAAAGATGCTCTAGCGCCTGTTTTAAATTCAAACTCCAGTTTTAGCCAAAATTTGTTTTAAAAGCATTATTAAAGAGTATCGTTAAGAAAAGATGGAGATTATTGGGGAAACATAGTTGAAATAAAATTGGATCATTTATAAACTTTTAAGAGATTTGGCTAACAATTGTTTCTAGTTGCATTGTTTACGGCCAGGATGGCAAATACATGACACAAACATTTCCACACCAGCCCTTTTCCCATGGCAGGCATTGTCAATCTATCACAGCGCTCTTTCCATTTCCCAGATGTTGCTAGCTGGGTCATTAAAATGAACTTTCTCTTCTTCCTGGGCACTTCCCAACCTCTCGCTAGTTATGAATGACAATGTGACGACAGTCCTAACCATCGATATGTAGCAGAAAGGATGTCTTACTTTATTCCGACATGGCCCCAAAGATACTGCTTACGTATGGTTCTTCCCACTAGTTGGAATGGAGATGATTCACAAAGTGACCAGATGTATTATAGAAAATGTCACTGAAAGGCAGTACTATTATAACAGCAACAACAACAAAAAAAACAGTTCAGCAGCAGGTGGCGCTAAAACTGATAACTGAGGTTGGACAACTACAATCCTTGTGCAGTACAAATATCTGGAAAATTGCCTGAGACAACTTGAAAGCATGCCTTACATGTTGAGCAAGAGCTCTAGAGGAAGTGGCTGGGAAGAGCCACAGTATTGTCCACTACTGGCTAGTGTAAGTAAGCTGCTTAAGAATGAGGCAAGAATGGAAACAAAGCTCCAGGGATCAAGGGCCATATAGATTTGGAAATCCAACTACTTCTGCACCCCATACAAAGACTGAAAAAAGTCTCCAGTGACCAACAATTTCTAGTTTCATCTCTTAGGTAAACAAAGTGATTCCACCTTCCCTGAAAGATCACATTAACTCTATTCCTTTACTAGGTCTACTGTTTTCAGGTAACCTCTCTTGGAGAAACTGAGAGAGAAAGGGAAAGAGAAAGCGAGAGTTGCGGGGAGGAAGGCCCAGTCTGAACTGCTATGAAATCTCAGTCTCTAACCCGTTGTGCCCTCAAAAGTCTTCTCTCATTCTGGCAACAGCAGAAGTGGTTTTTCTTCTGCAATCCCAGACCATTTATTTTCTACAACATATTTGACAATCGAATTTGATTTTTTACATGCTTAAGAAGACACTGTGTGTTGTCTTCCTGCCTGCGTATAACCTTCTTTATGTCAGAGCCCATGTCTGTTGAGCCTCTAAAGCTCCCACAAAAGTACTTTGAATATAGAGTAATGCAGTTTTGATACATTAATAAATTGCCAGTGCCTCCAAGCATCCTCTGCTTTGTTTTGTTTTCTGTAATTAGTAACTGATATGATCCCACCATCTACTTCTTAAGACTTCAGGGACCTCATTTCCTGAAACTCCATGACTAAAATATATACCTCTGCCTCAAAGCTTTCTAAAATCCCTACCAATCTCCAAACTACACATCTATCATTTCAGTTCCAAGTAAACCATCTTCCTCACTCAGAATAATATATAACTTTAGAGCCAATCTGAAATCAAATCCACCCTTCCCTCTTGACTGACTGCCTATCTGCCTGCCTTTTTTCCTTTCTCTCTTCCTTCATTTTTTCCATTCATCCTTCCTTCTTCCCTGTTTCTCTCCCTCTTCTTTTTCTACCTTCTTTCTTTTCTTCCTCTCTTACTTTTTCATGTGGATGAGAAAATTGAATCACAAAAATGATAGAGTGCTTGGCCACCATCACATTGTAATTAGTCAAGATTCATATTTTTCAATTATCTGCTAAATATAGTATTTGTTATACCCTCTATTCATCCCATGTATACATCAAAAGTGAAAGGGGTAAATGCCTTTAAGTATAAACTTTCAGTCTTTTCTTTATATCTAGAAAGGTTTTGGAAGATAAATCTTGCCTTTTGTTCTGCTAATATGAATTTAATATATCATGATTACTGACCCAAATCATTTGTCCCATGCTCATTTGTAATTTTAGGAATTTATCTGTGGAATCCAGGAGCCCACTCCACAAAGGACAGAACATTCTGGTTATATTGCTGAAAACATACTTCTTGTTTTTTTTTTTTTTTTTTTCTAGCTTTGTTGTAGAATAATTAATAAACAAAAATTGTATGTATTCAAGTTTTTCAATATGATTATTTGATATAAGTATACATTGTAAAATGATTATGGTAATCAAGTTGGTTAAAACTTTTCTCACCTTACACAGCTGCCATTGTTTTATGTGTGTATGTGTGTATGCATGTGTATTGTAACGGCTTTTAAGGTCTACTTGATTTGTTTTTCTAAGACCACCAGAGCGAGCACAAAAGAACCAGTGAGTAGGCAAGGGTAGGAGCAAAACTGCAAATTTATTTTTGGTCACCTAGCTTCAGGGAAGAAGGTGGGTAGGGAGAGGTCTGTCGGCCTCCGGCAAAGGAGGCCGACAGAGTCGCCTGGTGGAGCTCTCGGGCAGAGTTCCTAATGCAGTCCCAACAGGAGTGGGGGTGCTGGGAAGTCCGTGCCTGGCGTCTGTCGGGAGCAGCTTTTCTAGGAGTGGGAGGGCAATAGGCAGGACACGGGTGTGTTGGGGGGCGTTCCATAGGTGCGACCAGGTAAATCTTGGTCTCTTCCGATTGACGTCACCTGGCACATGCCCAGCTGGTCTGCACCTTCCCGGGCGCCGGCTGCATTTTCGCGTGCAGGAAAAGTTGGTGATGAAGAACCCGGAAGTGCGCCATCTTGCCTCCGTTCGTCCAAACAGTCCAACCTTTTATTGATAATAGTGATAAGGAGTGCCGTGGTCTGTCTGGCTACTTCCTGCTGTTAAGGGGCGTCTTTAAGGTCGGGGCCTATGGTTGGTATTTGGACGTACGGATGAAGAATAAAATAAGGCACAGTATTAGTATAGGAATGAGGAATGGAAGCATTTGTTGGAATATGGGCAAAACCCAGAAGGATGGTCCTGGCAAGGTTGGGGAGTATGAGATAGTTAAGAAATTTAGTAAGTTTGAGGCGAGTGGGGGAAAGTTGAACTGATTTCTCGGCCTAGTAAGGGGGTAGGGCATGAGGGTATAATGAGGAACGAGTGCACAAAGTAGTTGTTGGCCAGGCAGCAATTAAGGAGTGGAGTTTTTGTGGAGTGGATGGCTTTCCACTTACTCCTACTACAGAGATATTGGATGGAAGGCTAGGTCCAGAGAAGGACGGCAAAACAGAATAGGTAGCCTCGCTGTCGATTAAAAAATTAATTGTCTTACCCGCTACCAGGAGAGTTACCCACGGCTCGGGGAGGGTGATGGGGGTCCCCGAGTCTCGGCACCTTCAGTTGTTGTCGTCCAGATGTAGGACCTGGAAGGAGCTCCCAGGATCCTGGGAAAGGGGGTCACGTGGAGGCGCGGCACCTGTTCTCAGGGTGGGGCAATCAGACTTCCAATGTCCTCCCTGTTGGCAAGCAGGGCAGGGGGTTGCTGGTGGACGAGGTTTAGGACATTCACTGGCCCAATGTCCTGATGCCTTGCACTTATAGCAAGGCCGCGTTGGGGCTTGGGGACCTTGCGGACACCTGTTGGCATAGTGTCCTGCCTTGCCGCACTTATAGCAGGCTCCTTTTGTAGCCTTGGAGTCTGCGGGGTGTGTGCTCTCTGGCATGGGGTTACAACTGGGCTGTAAAGCCACTGCTAGGAGCTGTACTTTCTGTTTGAGGCGAGCCTGCCTCAGCCGTCTCCTCTCTGGAGTTATAGACCTTAAAGGTTAGTTTAACTAGGTCTTGTATTGGTGCCTGAGGACCATCCTCTACCTTTTGAAGTTTTTTTACGAATGTCAGGAGCTGATTGAGAAATGAAATAAGATGCCAAAATGGTGGCCCCTGTGGGGGAGGAAGGATCTAACCGGGTATATTGGGTTAGAACCTCAGTCAGCCTATTTAGGAATGCGGCTGGATTTTCTTCTGAATTTTGAACAATTTCTTTTAATTTGTTAAAATTTACAGTTTTGTTTGAGGCTGCTTGCATATCAGCCAACAAACACTGGACCATTACGTCTCGCCTACAGCGCCCAGGCTGGCCTACTTGGTAGTCCCAGTCTGGGTCTGCCGAGGGGACTGCTTGCTCCTCTAGTGGAATGGCGGCGTCAGTTAAATGTAGCTGGTTGGCGTGCTGCCTGGCGGCTGCTAGGATGAGCTCCTGCTCCTCAGGGTTTAGGGTAGAGATTAGGATAACCTGGAGGTCATGCCAAGTTAAGTCATAGGCCTGACAAAGGTATCTAAATTCCTTTATGTATATTGTAGGATTAGCTGAGAAATCACCTAAACGCTTCTCAATTTTGGAAAGATCGGCCAGTGAAAAAGGGACATGTACTCTGACTACCCCCTCTGCCCCAGCTACCTCTCGCAAAGGCGCTAACACTGTAGGAGGGTGTGGGGCAGGAGTGGGGGTGTCAGCAGGGCACTTAGAGCGGGAGTGGGCAGAGACAGGAGACTCAAGACAGCCAGTTGGGGGCCCCAAAGGAGGCACAGGACCGAGTGGATTACTAGTAGATAAGGAGGAGGAAGGAGGAGTCTGGACGGAGGGAGGAGGAGAAGTGCAGGGCGGAAGTGAGGGAAACCCTAGGTCCTCCGGCTGAACAGAAAAGAATGAAGACTCCTCTTTTTCGGGTTCCTGTGAGCCGGCGTCCTTGGCTAGCATAACTTGGGCCGAAGAGCACCAGCTACACAGGTCGGGACAAGAGCGTAAAGCCCAAAAGCCTTGTATGTAATTAATTTTGGACCACTTGCCTAGCCGCTGGCAGAAATTGCCGAGGTCGGTCAGAACATTGCAGTCTAGGGTGCCCTCTGGTGGCCACTGAGACTGATTGTCTAGTTTGTATCGGGGCCACGCCACAGTGGAAAGGAAAATTAACCACTTCCTCCTAAGGTCTTGTTCGAGCTGTAAGGTTTTTAAATTGGCTAGGAGGCACCCTAAGGGGTGCTCTTTGGAAATTTGGACTGGGGGTTTCCCATTTGTTTCCTCTTTACTTACACAATGGACACAATGGAAATGGAAGTGGATCTCTGCCTGGCTTCAAAGCGTCCTTTGGAACCACCAGAGACAGACTGGAGGCTCTTGGAGCCAAGGTGTAGATTACCTTCAGGTGGACGTCTCCGTCCTGAAAGGGTCTCCCGAGCCACTTGGTGGCTCAAAAGTGGGCCTCAGACCTGTGCAGGATTTTTGGCCGAGGGAGGTAAAGAGGAGACAAGGGCACTTACCCCAGAGAGGCCGTGAGAGTGAGGGAAGCAGGTCTCAGGTCCTGGTCCATCGGCGGCGAGGAAGGAGGAGGAGGCTCCCCAGATCTTGGGGGCCCTGAGGAGGGGTATCCTCCCGGTTTCAGCACCATCTGATTTGTTTTTCTGAGACCACCAGAGCGAGCACAAAAGAACCAGCGAGTAGGCAAGGGTAGGAGCAAAACTGCAAATTTATTTTCGGTCACCTAGCTTCAGGGAAGAAGGTGGGTAGGGAGAGGTCTGTCGGCCTCTGGCAAAGGAGGCTGACAGAGTCGCCCGGTGGAGCTCTCCCACGGAGTTCCTAATGCAGTCCCGACAGGAGTGGGGGGGCTGGGAAGTCCGCACCTGGCGTCCGTCGGGAGCAGCTTTTCTAGGAGTGGGAGAGCAATAGGAGGGACACGGGTGTGTTGGGGGGCGTTCCGTAGGTGCGACCAAGTAAATCTTGGTCTCTTCGGATTGACGTCACCTGGCACATGCCCGGTTGGTCTGCACCTTCCCGGGCGCCCGCTGCATTTTCGCACGCAGGAAAAGTTGGTGATGAAGAACCCGGAAGTGCGCCATCTTACCTCCGTTCGTCCAAACACTACTTTTTTAGCAAATTTCAAGTGTATCATGCAGTACTGATAACCATAGTCACCATGCTGTAAATTAGATCCCCGGAGCTTATTCATCTTATAACTGAATGTTTGTTGTACCCTTTGATCTAGATCTTCCCATTTTCCCTCCAGCCCCTAACCACTATTCCATTCCCTGCTTCTTTATATTTGACTTTTTTAGATTCCACATGTAAGTGAGATAATGCAATATTTGTCTTTCTGCAACTGATCTATTTCACACAGGATAACCTCCTCTAGCTTCATCCATTTTGTTTCAAATGGTAGAGTTGCCTTCTTTTTTACGTCTGAATAATATTTTTTTCTTTTTCTTTTTAACCTTGATAACAGATCAACCCATTCAAGTCTTTAGATTTAGAAAATTAGAAAATTACAATTGACATATTTCAAAACCACTATAATATTTTTAAAAATTACTTTTATTAAAATGATACATGTACTGGGTAACAATCAAAGAGTAAAGAGAATGTGTGATGAAACAACTGGTCCTAGTACTGTTCTTACCACCCTTAGTCCACTCCCTATACTCTTTGCACTCACTCTTTCTAACTCTTACAGTGCTTACCCCTGTAACAACATATTGGAAACTATCAATTTAGTTGCTTTTATGATACATGAAGATTTAATTCACTTGTACTCTCATCTTTCCTTCCTTCTTTTGATTAGTAATTATCAGTTTTATTTTTTCTTGATACATAATAATTGTACCTGTTTATGGGACACGTGTGATATCTTGATACATGCATACAATGTGTAATGATCAAATCAGGGTATTTAAGATATCTGCCTCCTCAAACATTTATCATTTCTTTGTGTTTGAACATTTCAAATCCTTTCTTCTGGCTATTTTGAAAGACACAATAAATTATTGTTAACTGTAGTCACCTCACTGTGCTAAAACTAGAATTCATTTCTTTTATAAAACTCTGTGTTTGTACTCATTAACCAACCTCTCTTCTTCCCCCCCAGTATGATTTGGGTCTATGTCCCCACCGAAATCTCAAGTTGAATTATAATCCCTACTGCTAGAGGTGGGTGGGATCTTGTGGGAGGTGATTGGCTCATGGACATGGTTTCTCATGAGTGATTTAGCACCATCCTCTTATTGTTGTTCTTGTGATGGAGTTCTTCTGAGATCTGGTTGTTTAAATGTGCGTAGAATCGCCTCTCTCTCCTCCTGCTCCTCCCATGTGAGACAGCTCATTCCCCCTTTGCTTTCCACCATGATTGAAAGCTCCCCGAGGCCTACCCAGAAGCAGTCGCTGCATGCTTCCTATACAGCCTGCAGAACAATGAGCCAATTAAACCTCTTTTCTTTACAAATTACTCAGTTTCAGGTATTTCTTTATGGCAGCGTGAATGGACTAATACAGTGCTACCTCCCAACACTCTCGCTAGCCTTTGATAACTGCCAACCGATTCTCTACCTCTATGAGATCTACTTTTGAACTCCCATATATGAATGAGAATATGCAATATATTTGTCTTTCTGTGTCTGGTTTATTTTGCTTAATACAATGACCTCCAATTTCATCTCCTATTGGTTACCTTTTAAACCCCAATTTTTAGTGTTAATAACATTCAAAACTATCTCTTGATTCTTCATTTTGTCTGATGAATATAATTGGGCTTCTGTATTTTCATCAGCTTTTTCCAATCCTCTTTTTCATTTTATCTCTCTGCTTGATTCTAAAATGTATGCCATCTATGCAGGTCATATTTACGATCTAAACTGCAACCACAAATAAATCTTCTATGAATATGGATTGACTCTAAAATTTGAGAATCAGTATTCACCTGACTATGACTGTGTATATATTGTTCAGTGCTGGTCCAAGCAGTGACACTAGGATTAGTGGGCCCAATTCAATTACTTCTGGGCTATTCTAAAGAGAATGTTTCTACCAGCAAAGTCAGGTGGATTCTCTTTTCTTACACTCCTTCAATTACTCAGAATTCTGCCACAATTCAGTTTCGTTTATATTTCAAACTCATTGTTATTCCGAGAGCTGCTGAAGTGTTTTCTACTTCGTAAATTTTATACTTTCAGCATGTTTTCACTTTTGCCAGAACAGGTTCCACTTTCTGCTGTCTCCATTTGTCATTTTTTTCTGGAGATCACTATCCAAAGCCTTGTGCTTCTCACTCCCATCAGAACCGCGCTGCAGCTACGGTCATTCGCCACATTAACATTTGAGTCAATGAAAAACTACATAGACAATGGTGGTCCTATAGATTATGATGAAGCTGAAAAATTCGATTAACTAGTGACATCCTAGTCACTGTAATGTTGCAGTGCAACGCCTTACACACACATTCGTGGTGACGCTGGTGTAAACAAACCTATTGCACTGATAACTGTTAAAAGTGTAGCATATACAATTATGCATAGTACATAATATTTCATAATGATAATAAATGATTATGTGACTGATTTATATACTTACTATGTGATACATTTTTGTCATTATATCTGGGTGTACTTCTTCTACTTCACAACTGTAAAACAGCCCCAGGCAGGTCCTTCAGGGGGTATTCCAGAAGAAGGCATTGTTATCATAGGAAATGACATCTTTATGTGCTTTATTGCTCCTGAAGACCAGCCAGTGGGACACGATGTGGAGATGGAAGACAGTGATATCAATGATCTTGACCCTGTGTAGGCCTAGGCTAATGATTATGTTTGTGTTTCAGTTTTTAACAGAAAAATTTAAAGTAGAAAAAAGCATATAAAATAAGGATATAAAGAAAGAAAATATTTTGTGGGCCAGGCGCGGTGGCTCATGCCTGTAATCCCAGCACTTTGGGAGGCCGAGGCGGGTGGATCACAAGGTCAGGAGATCGAAACCATGGTGAAACCCCATCTCTACTAAAAATACAAAAAATTAGCTGGGCGCAGTGGTGGGCGCCTGTAGTCCCAGCTACTCAGGAGGCTGAGGCAGGAGAATGGCGTGAACCCAGGAGGCGGAGCTTGCAGTGAGCCAAGATTGCGCCACTGCACTCCAGCCAGGGGGACAGAACGAGACTCCGTCTCAAAAAAATAAATAAATAAATAAATAAATAAATAAATAAATAAATAAATAAATAAATAAAATATTTTGTATAGCTGTACGATGTGTGCTTTAAGCTGTGATATTATGAAATAATCAAAATAGTTAAAAAATTTATAAAGTAAAAAATGTTACAGTAAGCTAAGTTTAATTTATTATTGAAGAAAGAAAAGGTATATATTTAGAACATGCTAAGTGTACAGTGTTTATAAAGTCTACAGTAGTACACAGTAATGTCCACCTTTCCTTCTTTCCTCCCTTCCTGTCTTTCTTCTCCTTTCTCTGTCTTTATTTTTTTCCTGTGGTTGGCCAGATTTATTTTTTATCTTGTGCATCCTTCTTTTTTGTTTTACTTCTTCATTTTGATGCACACATACTCCAGATACTTCCTAGGAGATATTAAAGAGATCAAGTGTTTCAGTCCTTGAATGTTATAAAAGGCCTTCATTTTGTCCTCACTTGTAGTCGATTGCTTGGTTTGGTATTAAATCTGAATTGAAAATCATTTGATGTCAGAATTTAAGAGCCTTATCGCTATGTGGAATAAAGTATCGTTGACAAAATGTCTGATGCTTTTCCGATTTTTACTAGTCTATAGATAATTTTTTTTCTTTCTCCCTCTGGAACTTTATAAAACTTATTTTTTCTTTATCTCTCATGTATTTTGGGAGGAAATATAGTTTAATTCCCAACTGGAAGGTTTTTGGAGGCAGAATACTAAGGCTTGTATCTCATTAATGCCACTTATTTGCTGGGTAATAAGTGCCCCTTTAACAATTTAACAATTGTGTGCTTTAGGCTTGTTATTTATAAAAACGGATAATAGCATGTCTATATCAGCACTGTTGTGAAAATTAAATAAGGTAATACACATAAAGGGCATAAAACATGATCTGGCATATTGTAAGTATATATAAATTTTTGCTATTATTATCTTCTAGTTTTGTTGGTTTATTTTAAATTCAGATTCCATATTTTGATCTCTTAAGAGCTTTTCATGTTTCTTGATTGATCCTTTAATAGTGTACTTTTCATGTTTTATGAACCTGATAACTTCTTAAATATTTCAGAAGATAAGTAAAAAAATTTCTAAAACCTGCTTGGTGCTGTGAATTATGTTTCCTTTAGGGCAGTTTTTTTCTTTGTTTATATGGTGTCTCTCTTCCACACAGCTTGCTGTCCTCGTGTGTTAGTAATCTTTGGTTTCCACAGGATACATAGCTGGTATGATTTCCTCTGCTTTTACTTCTGGTCGGTTTCTTCCCTGAGTGAGAAATTCTGCCTGGACACTCTGAGTGGAAGGGTGCGGTGGGGTCTGTGGTTGTATTGGTCGGCTTCATTTGAAGGAGAGCAGGTAGAGCAGGGTCAAATGTAACCCCAGGCCCTTATCACGATGCCAATGTGAGAAAGCATTCATTGCTAGTCATTACGGGTCATCCTGCAAGCATAACCCTTCCCCAGATGGTATAACTGGGTAAACACCATCTTCACTGTGTAGGCAGGAGTGAGAGACCAGTCCAGTGGACTGCAACTCTACCCCGCAGGTTTGCCCTCTTTCATATCTGTTGCCTCTGAGTCACAGGAATTTTCTGGAGCACTTTCAGATGGAATAACCCCAACTTTTCCCACAGCAATCAATATTGTACTTTAGGCTAAGGCTTTTCCCCATCCAATTATGGTCTTCTAGAAGTATAGTAAGGTATTTCTGTAACGGTGACACCTCTCATATTTTATTTATTGTTTTGACTATTTCATTTTCTAATTCTAGACTTTAATTCCAATGACTCTCAAGAGAGACAGGAGGTAGATATATTTGCTTAGTTTACACCAAGTATTATTTTCTTTGACAGCTATAAAAGAACAAATATAGTTGAGAAAATAAATTGTTAGTATAAATATATATTTGCCATAGGATTTAAGCTAACAATAGTAGGAAGCAGAGTTAAAATATCTTTTCTTCACCATGAATGACTATCCTGTCACTGATGCTTACTGATATAAAATTTCTACAATGTGTATTCTAGAAATCAAATTTGGTAGAAATTCCTAGATAGTTTCAATAAAAATATAGAAAACGTATGTATTAAAAGCTAAAATTTTTTAGAAGAAAGGAATACTTAGTGTTTGCTACTAATCAAGGGGTATCAGTTATTTTTAAACTAGGAGGTTAAAGAGTATTAAACCTTTAATATATACTCTTAAAGCACACTCTAGCCTCCTTATTATCGTACTAATTGAATGTTAGTAAAATTACATCTTGAAATACCTGTCTGCCCTGGATGGAAAGATCTGTGACTTCAGTGTCAACGCCTCTTTTGCTCCTTACCCGGATTCATTAATAGCATAGTAATTTTAAAGACTGTGCCACTTAATATCTATCTTTTGAATAAATGAATGAATATATGAGTGAATCAGTTATTCTAAAATTAAATCATTATAAGTTAAAATAAACTTATGAAATAACATTGGGATCTAGTATGGATTTTAATTTTTAACTTAAGTTTCTTTATGCTTAGTTTTTAGAAAATTTAATCTGATAATTCTAATAACAATAGTAACAGTAATTGTTTGGCATTGAACTTTATAAATTCTTCTAATACAGAATTACTTGATAATTGCTGTTGAATATAGTCAAATACATAATGTATGTGAAGCATATCTTTTTGTGTTTTTTTGGTTTTGTTTTGTTTTTGGAGACAGAGTCTCATTCTATCACCCAGGCTGGAGTACACTGGGGCAATCTCGGCTCACTGCAACTTCTATCTCCTGCGTTCAAGTGATTCTCCTGCCTCAGCCTACCGAGTAGCTGGGATTATAGGCACTTGCCACCACCTGGCTAATTTTTGCATTTTTAGCAGAGATGGGTTTTCACCACGTTGGCCAGACTTGTCTCAAACTCCTGACTTAAAGTGTCCACCCGCCTCCCAAAGTTGTGAAGCATATCTTTGAACACAATGCAAAATGACAAGGTATTACTTCTGATCTTACATGTATCTATCATAAACTCTATATTTGGAAAGCACAATGTATTACCAAATAATATATCACAATTTTTATTCTAGACTTAACTTCTCCTTAAAAAGATTAATGTGAAAATGAATACTAACTAGAATACTAGACTGATTAGAGATCAAAGGGACCACTTTGGATTTGAGCACTTTACCCTTATATATTCCACAGGTGAAGAGGCAGAGATCTCATTATGTGAAACTGTGGACTCAAGGTCACAGGGCTTATTACTGATGCAATCTCTCAATGGTAGAACCAAAACATCTTCAAATTCCTATCTTTTAACTTGCTTTTTCCCCCTACCAGAAACCCTAAGATCGTAAATTCTTTACAGTATTCCACATTTTAGAAATTTCTAGGAAAAGGTACAGAGGAGTGCAAGGATGAGAAGTACAATGAGAATATGATGAATGTCCCACACCCCAAGGGAAAAAACATCTAAGACATCCTAATCAGCGATGCAGCAAAGGCAGCTGCTCCTCCAACCTTTCAGGGTTGCAAACAGTTTTCCATGGCTGCCATGATGACAGCTGAGCTGCGGTACTGCACTCTGTTGCTTGCAGCACTTTCCGCTGGAGTGTAATAGAATACTGGAACACTATTGTATTTTTAAAGGCAATTAATATTTTATTATGCACAGACTTTTATTTGCACCATTTGGATTCCTCTTCTCTAATTAAATCTTGTGATTTACACAAACAGAACTGCTGTTCTTTAAACTCTGCAAATTATCAAAATTAACAAATACTTGTTAAAAGGAAGCAAAAGCAGCCAAGGGTCCTATTTTTGTGACAGAAACAACTGGAGGCAACAGAGTGAATTGATAGTGTCTCTTATTTGAGTGGGGCAATGTGGCAATTACATATAAAATACCTTAGTTAGGGAGAACTGATAGAAATTCCAGCTGCCTATGAGAGAAAGGTTAATTCTTTAAATAAATAAAGCCAGAGTATTTTATGTGACCATGTAGGATTTTTGCTTCATGACCTGTGTGCAGCATTTTGTGTTATGGGATTTATAAATCAAGAATATGGTTTCAAGCATGCATTCTCCCAACCCTGTATTTGTGGAATGTTTCCTAGGGCCAAATGAATGGTCTTCAGAGGGAACAGAGGAAATACGCTTAGATACCCACTAGGGGAATATGCCTTGCTCCCATTTTTATCCCTAAATGAGAAGATTCTAGATAAATCCCAGCTAAATGAGTATTATTAGCTCCTCACCACTGGCAATATTTGGAGTAAAGGAAGGTACCCTTTAGGGACTCTGTCTTCATCTCTGGAAAGACAACAGACAGGGACCTGATTGAGGGTAAGGAATAAAAAGATAGGATCAGGACAAGAAATAATCTCCATCCTAATCAGTCTGGAGATTTACAGAAGTTTTCCTGGGAACAGTCTGCAGTCTCCTTGAAGAGCATTACCCCCAGGGTATCCATTTGGGAAAGAAGAGGAAGGGGAATTCAGAAGCAGATCTGGGTGGAGCCAAGGAATTAAGTTTTCTTTATGGCTCTTTTTCCACCCCTGGCAAAATGGATATTCAGTCCAGTAAATAGAATGATAGGTAATAGGCTCAATAATGCATAAATTCACTTGCTAGACATTTCAGGAAAGCATTCAGCCCATATGTAAAGGGTATGATGCAGCTTTGCTATTTCTATTCTCATTTTGCATGAGATTCTTCTCTGCATTGAATTTGTAAGTCATATGATTTTTTGCCTTGTGTGCCAGCAGATTAATTGAGGAAAAACTCCTACATGAAATTTTTATAAGGATAATGGAATACCTAACTAAGTGAGTACACATTCTCCATTTAAGCAAATTCTAAATATCTTTATTATAACCTGTATTGGCAAGAATGACTTGAGTCTACCTTTCTTACAAGAGCCTTGATATACTTCCAAAAGAACACATACAAATACATGCTATGAACATTTTATACATTCAGATAGTCTTCAATTTTAAAATATGCCAAATAAAAGCAACACTCAAGTTAGAAATAAGTACAAGCAAATAACAAACAAACACTATTTTTGTTTCACTATTTTATGACTCCCTAATGTTTCCACTATTGCTATGGAATCACTCTGAAAATCTTTATTCTTTTAGAGAATCTCATTGCTGCAAACCTGAAGACTTACCTGTGAGGCTTCATGGACAGTGAATATATCAAATCATAAAGAAAGTTTCACCTATTTCAAACTAGTCTCCAAAAATTAACAATGTGTCCAGGAAGTATTAATAACAGAAAACTTTTATCCTTTCACCATACTTCTCCTATTGCTATTCTTCATCTTCCTTCTTCTTTCTCCCAAATGGGGCAGCTTTTCCCCTAAATGAGGCAGCAAATCAAGAACTAGGGTATATGGTACCAATATGGCCTTTTAGTAATTTGTAATGCACTTAGTGTTTAAGGACTACCTCAAAAAAATTAGCTTCCATTGACACCGTGAGTGTATACTTTTTTTTTTTTTTTTTTTTTTTAAGACGGAGTCTCACTCTGTCGCCCAGGCTGGAGTGAGTGGCGTGATCAAGTGTATACATCTTAAAACACAGCTGAAAACAGCCAATCTAGATATCATTTGTTTTTGTTGTGTGTGTGTGTGTGTGTGGCCGGGTGGGGGCGGTTGTTGCTGTTGTTGTTTTCTTTTTTGGAGACAGAGTCTCTCTCTCTGTTGCCCAGGCTAGAGTACAGTGGCGTGATCTCGGCTCACTGCAACCTCCACTTCCTGGGTTCAAGCGATTCTCGTGCCTCAGCCGCTCAAGTATCTGGGACTACAGGCAGGCACTACTACACCCTGCTAAGTTTTTGTATTTTAGTAGATATTGAGTTTTACCATGTCGGCCAGCTGGTCTCGAACTCCTGAGCTAAGGCAGTCCACCTGCCTTAGCCTCTCAAAGTGCTAGGATTACAGGCATCAGTCACTGTGCTGGCCTTGGTTATCATTTACTCACTAGGACACTAGGAGTAGATATAATGTACTCACTACAAATATAATAACATTTAATATTTAGTGGATGCTCTCTATGGGTCAAGTTCAGTACTAAATTATTTACTGCATTATCCCATTTCATCCTCACAGCAACCCAATTAGGAAAGGGATTATTAGGATCCTTTTATAGATGAGGAGTGTGAGACTTAGAGAATTTTGCCTATATTCAAAGTCATGCACAGACTAAATGGAAAAACCAAGAGAATACGAATGTGAAAATAGGTCTATCTGATTTCAAAGCTGGTGCTGTTTAACATTGTGCCACACTGAAATAGAGGAAGTTGAGACCCTTTTATCCGTACATAAAGAGAAAAGATACGTTTAATAAATTTTTAAGAATATTTCTATTATTGAGAAGATAATTGTGGAAATTAATTCTTTTATTGTTTTAGCAAATCACATAATTTATCTTGCCATATAAAAGAAGACCAAACTGACGAATGTATAGGAAAAGTTGAGTCTTCCATATTATTTACTCTAGTGGATTGTTTCATAAACATCAATCTTTTAAAAAGTAGAGTTGTAATGCTGTAATAAAACTAAAAATTCCCACTTTTCTCCATTAATATTAGTAGATGTTTATTAGAGAACTACACTTTCTGGGCACTACAGTATTATGAGAGGCCCCTTGACAAGTTATGAGTCTCTCCTTATGCTTGGTCCATCATAGGTGCTTAATAAATGTGTTGATTACATAAATGATGGCAGGATCTTTGACTATGGCAAATGTAGAGGGCTCAGCAATACAATAATTCAAGTTCAATAAATGGGTTCTGATATTTACATTAATACTGAAATGCACTAATGTAATGGGGTAAGCATGATACAAATTAATAAGTACACATAGCCAAGCAATTTCAACCCTACAATTGAAAACAAATTAAAAAGAAAATACGATCTTCCCCTTCCTCTTCTAATGCAGACATAGTTTACAGAAGAAACTGTATTTTATCTGATCCAGTGTTATTTCTTTTGGTGATTGCCTTCATAATTCCACAGAATATGCCTATTTCTTGACTAACAGAGATAATCCTTCACATTTACCGAATGCTGACATTTTGTGTTAAGGGACGGTGCTGAGGAAGCTGCCTATATTGTCCCATTTAGTGCTCCTCAGGAGTAAATACTGATTATGATAGCCAATCATGATAATTCCATTCTGCTTGCCATTGATTGATTTATATGACATAATTATGGCAAAAAGCTATTAAAAGAAGTTTGCTTAAGGTCTTTAAGGAAAAGTTTCTTTATTCTTGGAAAGAGCCAAACAGTACAGAACAGTCTCTCAATTGGTGGTCACTTTTGTGACATTAATGTAGTACACAGTGATGCTGCAACAATGCTGTGCCTGTAGCAGGGTGAGCAGAGTCCCCCCTAGGATGGCAGGGTGGAGAGCAATAAAAACAGTGTGAGTCGGCCGGGCGCGGTGGCTCAAGCCTGTAATCCCAGCACTTTGGGAGGCTGCGACGGGCGGATCACGAGGTCAGGAGATCAAGACCATCCTGGCTAACCCGGTGAAACCCCGTCTCTACTAAAAAAAAAAAAAAAAAAAAAAAAAAAAATTA
>NC_045434.1:142778911-142809690 GCF_002776525.5 Piliocolobus tephrosceles
CAAAAAACAAAAAACAGTGTGAGTCCTTGAAGATGTGAAGCATTGAAATAATCAACCCATTCCATCACAGTTAACAAAGCCATGTCTGAATATGTTGTAAAAAACTGAATTTTCTTTTTACTTATTATCACCAAAACACAGGCCTCCTATTACTCAGAGGTAATATAATATGGTCCAAAAGATCCAAACTCTGGGTGTTAACAACTTATACTTAAATATTTACATGTAAAACTTGGTCTCAAATATTTGTTTTCTGTTATTTAATGTGTGATAAAGGAAGCCTGGGCCGTTACTAGTTAACATCTGAAAAACAATGACATAGGAAGCAACTTTTAGTTTAGAGAGAATTAGGAAGTTAGAAGGTAATAGCCTCCTGTTACAAATGAGAGAGTACAGTATATGTTAGAAAGCCATAGACTGGAATCCAGTAGTCTTCATGTTTGAGACCCAATTTTCACTTAATGGAATTTTGTGCAACAATAAATGAACTTTTCTTTCTAAATTTTCTAGCCTATGTTTCCATATATATCTAGCAGGGTTTCTAATACATGTTCTTCAGGATCAAATGGACTAAGGTACATAAAATTGATTTATTAAATTTCATTAATTCACTGAAAAATGTTTATACCATCCCATTATATGTGTCAGGAACTGTCCCAGGCTCTGGGCAAACAACCGTCAACAAAGCACGATACACATAAATGAATTCATTTATTAACACATGATCAGTTCTAATGTGCTTTATAAGTTTTAAAAGCAAAATTGGCCTTTTAATTATGAGACTATTATATTGCATCATAAACTTCTGGTATACAGAACTGAAATATCACAAGGGAATATATATTCTGGGTTCTTTAAAGTATATTGCCATGAATATCAGGAATTAGAATTTACATTTTTTAACTATGATAGCCTCTACTTCTTTAATTGAATTATGTTATAGTTGGACAAGTCTTTCGATGAATCACCTGTTTTCTCATTTCTCTTAGCTGCCAACAACATGCATTTTAGAAAAGACTGACATGTTTATACCAATGTGTATAATATAAAGAATTTGGAGGAGCTCTGCATTCCCATTACTATGGTGGCTCTTGATCACCATACACTGTTTACTGGTCCCCATTGCATTGCTTCCTCATATTGCATAACATCTTTTTAAACTTAATCCCACCCACCCCCAACTAAGACCTGCTATGAAACTTGATAATTGCCCATTGTGCTCTTGTTCTTGGCTAAACTGACAGAAAGATTATTCAGTAAAACCACACAGGGAAGCATCTAGTCAGCCTTTAATACTTTCCCAATTGTATTAGTCACGTTAATTCTGCTCTTCTCTAATAACTGCAGTTTTCATCCCCAATAATTCTTTCCTATTCTCAGGGCCTCCATGTACAACTGTGTAAATTAAGCCTTGCTCAGCAATTGCTTGCCAATGAGGGTGGTGGGGCTGAAAGGCAGCCTGTGCTGTGCTCAGCCAATCCTCAACCCACAGCCTGAATTCAGTTCCCCACTGAATCCCATGGAATGGGAATTCAGTTCTCCACCGAATCCAACTGGGAATTCAGTTCCCCACCGAATCCCAGCGGGAATTCAGCTCCCCACCAAATCCCACTGGATCCAGTGGAATGAATTTTACTGTCTTCTCTCTATCTTTAAATGAAAGAAAGAGCAAGAAATGAAGGAAGAAAAGGTGGGAAAGAAGGCATATGTATATGTATAGTTATTTTTATAAATTTGATCAGAAACATGTTGAGCTAGTTATTATTTTAAAATCTGTAATTTTTTCCTGCTAATATTGTTTCTTAGAAGATTTCCCCTTGTGTAATGTGCCAACACGACGGCCAGCTTACTCAACCTTAACTATAGCTGGCGATATGAAGATCAGGTAAAAGATTGAGATATGCTTGCTGGTGCTGCAAATTTAGCTTTGCATTGTCAGGATTCAGAGACAGCCCACTATGTAGTCTCATGTTAATCACAGCATTTTCTCTACGTCTTCCTCAGCTGGACTGGTCTCAAAGAGCAGGAAATGTGCTGCCCAGGATACAGCAAAGACTGAATATATCATATTGATTTGCAGACAACGTTCCTCTCTGCCTTCACTTGAGGGCTTGGGAGTGGTGGAGATAATAATGAAATAAATATAAATAGGCATCTTTTCAGTCTTTGCACATACCTAGAATTTTTTAGTTGACTTAAGAAAGAAAGGATCAGAGTGCAAGTCACTGCTTTTCCATGGAACCCATTGTACCAATGAATTTGAAAGTAAAGAACTCTTGTTGATCTGTTGGGAATTTGTTTCGTAGTTAGCATCCTCTGGGAATTGAGGTAGAATTATGGGGACATGTGCCAGCATACAGTCATGACCAACCAATGGCAATGGTCCTTAGCTGCAATCTAAGTGAAGACTCACCTTTAAGACGGCATGCTGGATCTCCAAAATGTCACAGGTCACAGAATAACAGTGAAATTTGATTAGTAAGACAAATGATAATAATAACAACATCTAAAGTACTCAAAACTGATAAGTACTTTACATTAATAGTCTCAAGGAATACTCAACACAGCCCTGTGAGCTAGATACACTTTTGCCATTTCAGAGATGAATAAACTGAAAGTGAGGGAAGTTAAACAAGTATCTCAAAATTTGCAACTGGAAAGGAGAGGAGTTAAGATTTGAGTACAGATTAGAAATAAATACTATATGGCCTCATATACGTTTTCACATGTTCTGTTAACAAACAAAAAATATATAAAGACAGATAAAGAAAGGCTTCTGAGATTCTATAGTAACTGCCCTAGAGGTGGTACACTAAGAGTCTTATACATTTTTACTTAGGGGAGATTCTCAATTGCCAACAAAGAAAGAGCAGTAAAAACCACTCTGTTCATTTTACAGAAACAAATCTCTTTCTGGATAAAAGCTTTCTAAAAGTGCTGGCTCTGACCAGAGCCAATGTCACTACTTGATATGGAGAATTTTAAGGCTTGCTTTAAAAGCTTTTTAATTAAGCTGTGATATTATTATAACCAGTATGCTTTGACTATTTGCACTGAACACTGTTGATAAGGCAGAATGTTTCCCCTGGGTTATTTTTTCCCCTCATTAGTTTCTCAATGAAACTGAGAGCATGCAGGAAAACAGAACAGAAAGAATTAAAGAGATGATTCTGCCCACTGAAATTCCTAGGACCGTATTGCACTCAAAACGGAGATGGATTGGTTTGTCCTAAGGAGCCTGTTTCCTTGCATTTTCCAAGGTCCTACTCCTTGTAATGTTGTACCCTTATATACCTTCTAGAGCATGGATCTGGAATAGTTGTTTCCCCCTACTCCTATGTGGGATTGCTGATATTTGGCCACATTTTCTATACTGATAGAAAATGCTTTTTGAAAATTTTAAGACTCTTTGGTGATTAAAGATTGAATATAAACAAGACAATCTAAACAGTAAGTTGTGCTTATTTGTAGAAAAATAATATTATAAACATATTACTTTAGTGTGCATCTTTTAACTATTAGACTAGGAATCATTCTCATCTTAAGTTTAATGAGACAGACACAGAGGGAGAGAGAATGTTCTTTAACATTACAACATCAAAGACAAAGAAATCTCTAGTGGGAATGTTTTCTCTATTACTGGCATTTTGGCCATTCTAAGTCTATGCCATTTATTTTGAATAAAGAAATTCAGGATTCTAGTGTGATTTCCATCATTTGTTAGTGATGTGAACTTAAGCAAATCGTTGATACTATTTCCTCTTCTGTAAATGTGTTCAAATAATACTTCTCAGATCATCTTTTGAAGCCATTGAAGGTATCAAATGAGAAAAAATAAGTGAAATATTTATGAACTGTGATGATATGTAAGAAATATGCACTGATGTTTGTCATCAAAAATGTGCATGAAAATTGCGATGGAGTAAGCTGTGTACTCTGAGATAAGCTATAAGCAAAACAATCTACTGGGATAAGACAGTTTCTAAAAGCAGAAGTGTAAGCCCATTAATATTGAGTAAGACTGAGAAATTATAAAGATTAAAAACAGAGTGCATGTAACTGCAATGCTAGTGCATGCTGCTCCTCCAGCATTCTATTTGAATCAAAAAGTTCCAATAGAGTTGAAAGTACTAATCAATTAGATGGATGAGTTGTTAATATTTTTATAAAATTCAGTGAGTTTTCTAAAGAGTTTTGGGCTTGGCTAGAGGTAAGAAAATGTGAGGAAACAGACTTTAAGAGACTAACAATCAGTACCTGCTGTTTCCCAAAGTTTGAATAGCTTGCTAGTACGCCTTACAGACTGTTTGCATAGTAACATCTTATATGCCCTTCTACTAATTGCTAAATTACCATTGATTTAATCAAATTCAATAGTACTATATAAAATAGATTTAGAATTTAGCATTAATCCTATTATTTGTTCTGTTCTACAATCCAATTCAAATATTTAGCAGTCATAATTAGAAGGTTTAATATAGTAATTTAATGGAAGAAATTACTGAGCACTTCTGTTTGATTTTAGACATTTTAAAAGAGTAAGTAGTCTTTACTAAAAGGAACATATAGTTCATTCTATTTTCATTAGTTAAAGCCACTCGATTCTCTACTCAATACTTTATTGTCTGATTTTTACTTCAATAAAATCAAATTATCTATATATACGAGTTATCCAAAATATTTGTCAGTAAAATAAGAGAAAAAATATTTTATTTCTTTAATCCATGTCTCCAAAATGGACAAGGAGGTAGGTCAAATCAAATGTAATTGTCTGGACCACATTCTCTAATGGATAGACTTTTACACCTTAGACCTAATGTGTATGCATAGGCCTCTCGAAATAGCATGGTGTGAGCTAATGATGTGCATTGCTAAATATTTTTACATCAGGGTGACATTTATAAATTATATTTTAATATTACAATTATTTTAGATGATTGCCCCAAAAGCCCTTTTATTTTTAGAAAATACTAAGCATGCCTGGCCCACAGACACTCAAAACCTAAGATGTTTCAAATTAGACTCATTATCTTTCCACCCCCGCCCTAAAGTTGCTGCTCCTCTGTGTTCCCTTGCTCCAGTAATGGGGCCAGTCTCCTCCCAGTCACACAGGCTAGAAAACTTCAATCATCTTTGACTCCGACCTCTCCTAACCCTTTAAATCCACTCAACCAAGTCCTCTCAAGTTTATCTTTGAAATGTCTTTGGAATTTGTCCTATGCTTCATCCTCCACACTTCTATGATTCCAGTCCTCATCATCAAATGCTCTCAGTTATTACATGAGCCCATTCCCTAAGCTCCCAGGAGTTCATGCATTCTGTCTCCAAATACGCTCTTTACATTGCTAGGTTTATCCTTGTAAAACACAAATATGAATATATAACCACTCTGAAGCTGGAAAACATTTCTGGCAATACCATTTCACAGACAATGAAATCTAAACTCCTTAGCAAGGCATCAATCCTTTCACGTTTTGCCCCATTGGTTATTTTCCCCCAGTACCTATGTTCTAGCCCAACTACATCATTGGCTATCTCCAAACATTCTGTATTTTTTTCTCAGGCAATTTTCTTTGAGTGGGTGACCATTGCTACCTTGTATGCATTGGGATAACCTAGTCATTTATCACAGCACAATTAATCTCTTTTGTTAATCAACCTTGGGAAGAATGAATCAACCTTGTTACCCAGGTGCCTAGCAGTTTGCTTATTCCTATCTTTTCATACCTACCATAATCTAGTAAGAAAACTGGTCAGGCATGTGTTTGTCCACACTAGTTAAAATAGAGCTCTTTGAATGCAGGAACTTTGTCTTTTTCATGGTTATATGCCTCATACATAAAGTCAGTAAGTCACAGTTATATGTTTATTATTCAACATTTTAATTGTTTTACAAATTACTCTTGGTGCTGTTCATATTATATGATGAAAAATAGCATTGTTCTTAACAGCATTTTTATACTATGTATGGAAGATGTCATACATATCTAGAATTACGAGAAAATACACCAACCTCCTGACATGACATTCACTATTTTTCATCATACCTTTGCATTAGGATAATTCATATACTTTGAAAAAAACAAAAGAGCATATACATTGCAAAAATGTTATGTTTCCTCTAAAAACTAATGAGAAAAGATAGAGACAGATGGAGTTCAATTGACTAATTTTCTGCCCAGCTGCCTAGATGAAAAATAAAGATGTACTGACCCTATGCTTCGGTATGCTAAACTGTTCAAATATTCAGCCTTCTTTAACCATTATGCTAAGGTTGAGTGGACAGTATCTAGATTAGCAGACACTATTCACCTGGCTGTCCCTTTTGTTCTCCATTTTTAATGTGAAAGAAGAGAGTTCTAAAAATAGAACCAACCCTTGCAACTGGCTTGCATTCCTGAATATACAATTAGATCACAGTAAGGTGACAAAATCACATTACATTTATTTGAGATAGTTCAAAAATAATATATATATATTTTAAAATTACTTGCTCTTTTTTTCTCTTCTAGACCTTTCCAATCTTTTAAAATTCTTAGCTGCAAACAAAGGGCCAATTTACCCTTTTAAAAACTAGGCAGGCTCAAGAATCTTTTCATGTTAAGTTGAAATAGGAAATCATTTCCATTTCCATGAGGAATTCTAGCCTCAAATGACTTAACTTTAATTCTCTATTATGTTTTAATTGTGTGTGTGTGTAAACACATTATTTGGAACTTCTTCCTGACAACAGTTGAAGTGGCTGTAATTTTTTTTGTTTGCTGTGAAATATCTTCTTTCTCTCTTAACTTTCTCCCAAAATAATCTTTTAAAAGCCTGACCCTAGCCTCACCTTCCCAATCTCTCTGCCTCAATGGTTCATTGCGCTGATGTGTTCAAATTTCACTTTTGCTACAAACTTGCCAGTTCGGTGATGCTACATTCACCTATCTGCCTCCCCATTTATGTGTAGCAGGATTAGAAAACTGTAAAACTTATAGAATTTTTGTTTGCATAATGATTTCTAAATTTTAAGCCAAATGGCACATATGAAATTAAAAGTTTTTACTGACAAAAAAATCTCCAGATTATTTGAAAAATACATAAGATTTAAAAACACGTATTCTACCATGCAATAGCCAGGACTGATAGGAATAAATCATTCAAGGTTGAGTCAGGAGAGAAAAAAAAAACTACACCAGTAATTTGTACAGGGAAAATTTAACATAAAAATTATTAGCTACCAACAAGGGATTAACTGCCACAGGGTAAAGAGATCCTTGAAGGATTCATAGATCCTATCCATAGGAAGCAGCTAAGGGCTAAGGCAGAGTACCTAGGGAAGAAACGCATTTGGAAGAGAGCACAATCACCCTCAAACCCAGGGCTAGATTCCTCAGTGGAGAGGGTCTGGCTATGGCATATTGGATAGAGAAGAAGTGCAGACTGCAAGACTGGACACAGAAAAGTGCCTGCTGGACGGCACGCAAGACTCACTGGGAAGCCACCTGCTGGAATACCATAAAAAACTTGGTGGAGGATGAGTGCCACCATGTGTCCTGCCTACTGCTGGCTGCCACACATTGCAGAAGCAAGAAGGAAAGAAACAGACATTAGAACCAACAAGAGATGACTCTTCTTCCTGCAGTGTCCCACCATTGCTTCCCATGATAAAGTTTACCCAGGTGCCAGTTGGCAAAGGAAAAATGTTAAGAGGGACCAGCCTCAGAATCCAAATCAGGGCAAAGCATCATATGGATTTAAAGCTGAGAGGCAATAGATTGATAACTGGCACAGAAAATACACTCTAATCTATTATAATTCTCTCACTGACTACTGTAGGCTCTTGAATTTATGGCTAATTATCCAAGTCATTAGTAACCCACATGACTTCCTGTTACAGAGAAAGATATTTAGAAATTTGGAATTCTTAGAGACTCAATCAGCCAACACATATAATTACCAATACTGCTGATATGTAGAAGTGAACCTAATAAGACAAAAACAGTATGGAAAACATGAATCCTCGTGTACTTAAAATGTATTACTTTACAGTTGCATGTTGATATACCCAATGTGAAAAGAAATTACACAAAAATGAAATGTGTCTTTAAGATCTGGCCATAGATCTATGTTAGCTACAAGGACATAACTACCCTTTTTTGATATAACATTTGAATCCTTTTCTGAAAATTCTTAAGACCTGGATTTTATGTTTGTTTTAAAAGTGGTTTTTGATACCTTAATCTTTATTTCATTTTGTTTTGTCTTTATTTCAATTTGCTACTGTATCATCTATTCAAAAGTCTTATTAAATGCTCCCTGGCACTAGGCTCAAATGAAAGTAAGAGTTAAGTGATTTTGATATTGTCTTCTCTTTTCTTGGACTCATTGGATAAAAGGAGACATCAATTAAAGTCAGCAACTTAAAAAAAACACTGATTTTTCGGAGTTGTTTTCAACTTTCAAGAAAATGAAATGTAAAGTCTTTGAAAAAGTACAGAGGAGAAGTTTTGGACCTTTTGCCTCTTTGTAGAGGCAAAAGGCTTTGTACCTAGCAAGCAATGAGCTTGTTTTTTCTGTTTACTCAGAAGAGTGAATGGGATTGATTTTCAATAGATACTAACTTTTGCCTATGCCTCTAGAGGTTCTTGCAGGTACTGATAACAACTTGGCAAGACATCTGTCATTTATATTAGAGCAAGTCCAAAAAAATACTACAGTATCATACTTCTATAAAGTAAACTGTAATTCCCCAGGACTTTAGCTGAGATGGCTAACTTGTAGTTACAGTCAATATGGACTGTGGTCTGCCTTTGACAATTTCAACAGCTTAAAGAAGAGTTTTAGCCAACTAGAGTTATCAGGCAGGTTACTTTCTGCCTGCATTTAATGAAATTATTTATTTCTTTCCCTTATGCTCCCTAAGTTGTGTTGATAAGGATGAATATGAGACCCACACCTTCTGAGAATTATATTTAATATAGTTTTAGTTTTTCTTTTTCACACACATATTAATAAAAGGAATGCGTTTTCCTATCACTAAACCACTTATGAAAGGTGAAACACTGGAACATTGGAACTTTTAAATATCTAGGTGAATCTTTATTTTTTTCTCATTTCTTAAATTTAAAGGTGCTCTTAAAATATATAATTTGTTTCTCTTCATGAAAGAAAGCAGATATAGTGAGGGCATTATCCTTTTTAGAAGAAAAACTAATTCTATGAAATATACTTTGCAATATTCTTTACATGCTGCTGGAAACTTCATATTTTTAAGAACAGAAACAGGAGCATAAAAATATAACTAAACTTCAAAAGCCCTTGTGACAGGATGACTGGTGTTGTATAACCTTTTTTGATCTCTCATAAATAAAGAATCATTTCTGCAAACCTTAGAGGTGAGAGCTGCAATGTTTAAATTTTAAGAACATTCATTTTAATGAAGTCTCTGAGAAAACCAAGATATTGTCGGGGTTGATGGAAAATTCAGCTTTATTTTTCACTCAGATACTGGAGTTGTGGAATCTTGCCAATAGGTAAAGAGTAACTCTCAGGTATTTATTTGGTTAAAACATTCTAACCAGTATTTACCTCATTTACTAAGTATGTTCAAAAGTCTCTGGGGCTGCATAAGACATTTTAAAAAACATTTTCAAGTAAACAGTTCCAATGCAAATTTAGTTTTTGAAGAAAGCTACACTGTAATATCCCTGAACCTCTTTGAGGCGTTTCTTTGAGGACCTGCAAAGCTCCCTGTGCATGAATGGACTACTTACACTGACCTATGAAGAGAAATGCTTGGTTTGCATCTCTTAAAAAAAAAAAAGTGCTATGGATTGCAAATTTGGATGCTGTTATAAATTGGGGTCATGTACTCAGACAAATAATGAAATGAATATTATCATTTTGCACTTACTTGAAATTATAGAAATTATTGAAGAGAGAGAGAGATCAAGCAATGATATAGAAATATGGTCTCAGGTACTCAGGCTTACTATTACTGATTTATTATTTATTTTTCTTTTTCCTTTCAACTATTTTGCATCTGATTTTCCCTACATAAATATCAACTGAAATAAAGAGATGAACCAAAAAAGTTGTGATTTAGATATGATATATCAATTTGATTTTATAATCCATCTGTTTAACAGTTAAGCAGATATTTTTAAAATATGATAAAAAGGAAACAAAATTCTGATTTTAACATTTCCAGATGTACAGTTAATAATCAATTGAAACTATTACTTAATGAGTCTTATTTGTAATGTTAAAGTTGGATATAATATTATAAAATGAAAGTCATACATTATTTAGCATGAAAATAGAGTTAATTGTGTATACAATTTAAAAAATATAATTGGAATATACATTTCTTTTAGTATCTGTTACAAAGCATGGTTGGTCAAAATCAAAAATTAACCAGGTAAACTACATTTTCTCTCAAGACCTCGTGTATTTATGATTCTTAGGGTTTTTTTTACCTTAAAAGAGACTGCTGGTAACAGGTCAAACTAAAAGAAAATGGATAGAAAGTGGATTTAGAAGACCGGTATGAGCGTGGCTATGAAAAACAAATATGTAACAATTTTGCTTTTTGAAAACTACTCAGATTGATATCTAGATGCCTTTTCTATTTGAATGCCAGTTAAGGAGAGAGCTGTGTGTATTTTGGTGTGTTAGTGAATATATATTCCCTGGTAGATTTGTGGAATCCTATATTTCCTACATATTTTACTGAACATGGTAGAATAGCTCCCACCTTGATAAAATTGAATTATTGCTTAGAGTGATCTAACAGAACCTCATTTCCAGAATGCTTTCTTTTCATATCCTATAATGTGGTGTTTAAACTGTGACAAAGCTCACACATTGAAGAAAAAACAGACAAATCAAAAAACTGGTTTCCCATTCTTAATCTTCTTCATTGGTACTTTTCAGATTTTTAAAAGCAAGTGCTTTCAGATAGGAATAATTTTTCTAAACCTTTTGATTAGTTGTTTCTGCACTAAAGTGATTAAAATTGTCAGTAAACACTCCAGGCATTTTCCAGTACACATTTTTACTGCTTTGTGTACTGAGCAAAATATTGAAAGATATGTAGTAAATTTGTAAGTGTATGCTGAATTTTCTGTTGGCCCCTCAACATCTTTTTTGTTCCCTCCCATGGTCCCTCATGTATCTCAGAGGCAGGAAACTAAGAGTTTACATTTCTCAGTCTCCCTTGCCATCAGGGTTCCATTTGAGATTCACCAATGAATGGCACTTGAATGATATTTGGAAGGCAGAGAGAATGAAAAGCTATTTTGTCCTGAAAATAGCACACAAGCAGAGAGCCTGTGGCAGGTGACTTCCTGCAGTTTCACAAGAGATTTTTCTGATTTCTTTTCATGAATAATCCCCTTCAATTCTACAGGTTGCTGAGATAATTGGTAGAGGCTCTTTGTGATCATTGTATTATCTGATTTTCAGAACTTTAATCAGGTTTTTCCATGGTCTTCACTTTTCCAATTATTGCAGCAGGTTGATTAGTATCTATTCCCCTGTATGTAATTCTTCCAGCATGTAACACCTAGAAAGGCTTCTGTTTTCCTAAAATATTCTGACTAAATCAATTATCTTCATATAATAATAATCCTGTAGTCACAAGATACTTTTAGAACTATATGACTGAGGAACTATTTTGCCCACAACATATCTCTACCCACCTTTCACTTTGTAAAAATTCTATCCAAATTTAGAAGAGCATTCCTCATGTAATTTCTGTCTCAAATAATGTCAAATACCACTACCCACTCACTTCACTTACTGTCTCTCACTAATAAAATAAAATTCCAATTTCTTAGTCCTAGTGTTAGCTTTTCTTCTCATGAATCTACTTTTTCAATATTATTTGTTTACTTCTCTCTTTTACATACCCCATTCACTAGCCAATTAGAACAATTAAGTATTTATAATTCATGGCAATATACATATTTTATAGTTTCAATGACATTGTTTCTACCATTTACTCAGCTGAAATATACTCCCTTTTGTCTTCACTTCCCAAAATTCACCCTGATATCCTGATCACGTATTTGAAAGAATGCCTGTCTTATTTCCAAAGCAAATGATAAAAGTACGTTTTCCAGGCCGGGCGCGGTGGCTCAAGCCTGTAATCCCAGCACTTTGGGAGGCCGAGACAGGTGGATCACGAGGTCAGGAGATCAAGACCATCCTGGCTAACATGGTGAAACCCTGTCTCTACTAAAAACTACAAAAAACTAGCCGGGCGAGGTGGCGGCGCCGGTAGTCCCAGCTACCTGGGAGGCTGAGGCAGGAGAATGGCCTGAACCCAGGAGGCGGAGCTTGCAGTGAGCTGAGATCCCACTCCAACCTGGGTAACAGAGTGAGACTCCGTCTCAAAAAAAAAAAAAAAAAAAAGGACATTTTCCAAAGTGAATATGCTCTCTCTATATATATACATGCACATATATGCATACACATATATGTGTATATATACATCACACATATATGTGTATATATAATAATATACATACAAATGTATGTATATATATACACACATACACTTTAAAAAAATTTATTTTCCTAGAAGTGGCTAATAGTTTTGTTTGTTTTTGTTTTTGAGATGGAGTCTCTCTCTGTAACCCAGGCTGGATTGCAGTGACATAATCTTGGCTCACTGTAACCACCTCCGCTCCCCAGATTCAAATGATTCTGCTGCCTCAGCCTCCCAAGTAGCAGGCGTTACAGGCGTGCACCATCATGTCTGTCTAATTTTTGTATTTTTATATTTTTGTATTTTTATTAGAAACAGGGGTTTCACCATGTTGGCCAGGCTGGTCTCAAACTCCTGACCTTAAGTGATCTGCCCATCTCAGCCTCCCAAAGTGCTGGGATTACAGGCATGAGCCACCACACACAACCAATAATTGTTTTTTGATTCAGTGTCTCATGTGTGTCCATAAATTCTTATTCAGATTTCAGTACAGCATATGTTATGCCATTCAGTAATAATTTATTTCTTTATTTATCCCAACTCCCTATGCCTATCAGAATGCCTGGTACATAGCTAGTACTTAATATACTTTCATAGAAAGAACGAAAAAATAAAAGAACAGACTAGATATTAACAAAACAAATTTTTAACAAAACACTTTTAAATTTTGGATACAATATAAAAAATAACTTTTCAAATATGTAACTAATTGTAAGAAGTTAAGAAAAATTCCACCCAAATTCAAGAAATTGAAATCAGAGTAGTAAGCTTACTTTGGAAGATGTGGAAGATGTGGAAGATGATTACACCCAAACAGTTCGAAAAGAAGAGCTACATCCAAATGAAAGACTGAAACTATGAGATCTAAAAAACTCAGCCAAAAGATATGAACTCAAAAGTATTACCAGAATTTAACAGTAGTAAAAGCAAGTATTGTCTGGATGAGTCAATCCTGTAGTTAGAGCTCATCATCCAAAATTCCAGAAACAATGTACAAAAAAAAAAAAAAGAGTAAACAGAAAAAAAAGTAAAGTAATACCCACAAAGATAATGTGGTATTGAATGACAGTTAAATGATTAACAATGAGCTTTATTTGTTTACCAAAAAAGGTAGGAACACCAAAAAGAATAATATATATAAGTTAATCAGATATAATTTGTAAAAACAATCATATATAATCATTGAAACTAAAATCTCCATGACATATTGTATTGCAAGTTTAATTCGGATACTTTGGGAGAGAACTAGTGAGGTTAATAACAAATAAATAAAACCACCCAGGCTGACACAGAGAAACAATGAAAAAAATACAAAAAGACTGTACATGAAGCACAGATTGAGGAGGTCCAACAAATGTCTAACTTCTGTTTCAGGATAAAAACGGAAAAAAAAAAAATGGAAGAGAAGCTACAGCCAAAATGAAAATGAGAATATTCCAGACATGACGAAAAACATGACTCCTCAGATTTAAGAAGCCTGACAAATTCAAAGCCAGATAGCTAAAAAAAGGGATTGTTCTTCATGATTCTGAAAAACACCAAAGAGATGATCTTTAAAGAAAAAAGAAATAAAATGGGACATCTAAAAACAAAGGCAATTCGAATGCGGGAATAATTTCTCAATACTAGCAGTGGAAACCAGAATGTAGCAGAATGACCTTTTTTTTAAAGGCAGAGAAAAAAAACTTAGAACTTAATGTTCAGTTAAATAATGGAAACCACGTTTGCAAAAATTATCAGTAAGAAAAATTCTAGCAGTAAGCTAAGCTAACTCACAACCCATTGTGCCTTTCCCTTAATTATTTATAGGTGTTGGGGCCAGAAATAATTGAGATTGTATGGTTATAATTGTTAGCTATATTAATTATTAATTATATGAGTACTTAATACTTATTCAAAGGAATAATTATACTAAAAGTTATATATTATTATAATATATTAATATGGTAAAATGTAATATTGATTAATATAATTAATATGTTGTATAATTATTATTATGTTAATAATTGATGGTTATTCCAAGCTCATTTTGGAAGACATTGAGGCTATCATTTAAATGATAATAGGCCCTACCCAAAACTCATCTGCTTTTGTAAAGCTAATGGGAGGCCATGATGTTGAGGAGAAGGAGAGGAGCCTGAGTCCTACTAAGGTAACGTCCCCAATTACTCCTGCAAATACCACTATTGTAGATTGGTCTTTTGAGATATCTTTCTAGGGTTCTTGCATGTCTGACACCCATGGCTCACCCGCATCATCAACCCTGCTCCTGTGGCCCCACCCAGAAGCAATTCAGCCTGCAAAAGGACAGCTTCGACTGTTTACAATGTCATCTCCACCCCAACCAATCAGCAGCAAGCGCCTGTTACCTAGTCACCCCCACGTCTTCCCCCAAAACTGCCTTTAAAAAACCCCTCGTCTATGAGCTTCAGAGGAGATGATTTGAGTAAACTCCATCTCCCATGTGATGTTGCAGGCCTCGTATCTGCTAAACTCTCCTTATTACAATGCCATGGTCGGCAGGAAGAACCCCTCAGGCAGTTACATTACTGTACTGCAATTTAGGAAAATGCAATCATTTTCAGAGCTGAACAAACTAAATGTTTACCATAACAAATCCTCAATTAGGAAATGTCTAAATAATATACCTCAGAAGAGGGAATATGGTCCCAGCTGGAAAATTTTAAATGCAAGAAGAAATGTTAGAGTTGATATGAAGCTTGGTAAATGTAAAATAAAATTTACTCTATGTACAAAAATGAGAACTCGTAGCTTGAGAAGTAAGAGAAAAACATTAAAACTGAAATACTTGACAATAATAATACCTAAGACAAAGAGGGTGGTCAGAATCCTAAGACCACTTAGAATAGAGATATTTTAAATTTAGATGTATGATGTTAAATATACCTGTCAAAATACGAAGAGAAGACAATAAATTAATGTTTTAAAAAATGAAGTGCATAAATTCTAAAACAGAATTCTGTTTCAGGAGGAAACAGAATTAGCAGTGATAGAAAAGGAGAAAAATATATGAAAAATATAATTAATTTTAACGACTGAAGGAAAGTTTCTATGTAACTTAGATACTTGCCTTTGAAACAGGAATACTATTAATACCATTAATTCTTATTATTAGATTAGTTGAAAAAAATGTTTCTTTTGTTGTTGTTGCTGTTGTTGAAACAGAGTCTCGCTCTGTTGCCCAGGCTGGAGTGCAGTAGTGCAGTCACGGCCCAGTGCAGCCTCCACCTCCAGGGCTCAAGCAATCCTGCCACCTCAGTCTACCAAGTCACTGGAACTACAGACCTGCACGACCATGCCCAGCTAATTTTTTATTTTTTGTAAATATGGGATCTCACTATGTTGCCCTGGCTGACCTCAAACTCCTGAATCCAAGCAATCCTCTTCCCTTGGCCTCCCAAAATGTTGGGATTAGAGGTATGAGCCATTGTGTCCAGCCAAAATAAGTATTTTAAGCATGTAAAACTACTAAAGAGGGATGCTATGTATACTGGAGGAGTAAATTTATTTCCAAAGTATTTCTTGCAGCATTTTGGGAAATTTGGGGGTACACAGATAAGACTTTCAGATGAAAGAAATACATAGGCTAATTTTATTAGGTGGGTAATATATCCAAATTACTTCATTTAACTAATACAGAAATATGGACTACCTCTCTCCTTCCTGCATTCCCTCCCCAAACTCCCATACTCCCTTCATTCCTTTCTGTTCTACTTCAGCTACACATTTCCCATGAGACGTGTGAGTCATATATTTTGAGCAGTAATAGGCACCAAAGATACACAAATGACTAATTCTTTATTCTCAAAGAGCTTGCAATCTAAATGTTGTCATATGCATGGGAAAATATTCTATCCAGGGATAATAATTACAATGGAATTATGCTCACATGGCAAAGCACATGAACTAGTAGTAATCGCAAACACATTCCTTCATGGAGATGATATTGAGCTGAGTCATGATGTAGAAATTAGTGAAGTTGAATGGGAAAAAAATAAAAATAAAAATTTTCTAAACATAGGGAGCTCTCTGAGCAGTGGCACCAAGAGGGAATCAAGAGAAGGCATTTTGC
The DNA here is from genome assembly GCF_002776525.5 of Piliocolobus tephrosceles. NCBI lineage: Eukaryota > Metazoa > Chordata > Mammalia > Primates > Cercopithecidae > Piliocolobus > Piliocolobus tephrosceles. The sequence goes on from NC_045434.1 coordinate 142,795,483, forward strand.
ATCGTGGAAGTTACAAAGAAAGGCATAGTTTGATAGGGTGAGACTTGATGAGTATGAGAGAAAAGGGAAGATTTGAAGGTAGAAAACTGAGAAAGGGTAAGCTCTTGAAAGACCTTATATGCTGCACAAATAAGTTTAGAATATATCTCCTAGGCAATGGGAATCAATAAAATAACTTAAAGAGGGATGTACTATAATTTGATTTGTATTTCTGAAAGACTCTTTTGGTTGTACCATAAAGTATTAGAAGAGAACAATACTAGAAGCAAGAAGAATTGTTAGCCTGCTGATGCAAAATCAAGATAAGAAATAATGAGAGATAATGTCCAAACAGTAAAGACTGGTGGTGAAGATTGAAAGGGAAGACAGAGTCTGTCTTCAGTTTCTGACTCAGAATGCATTTTTCTGGGTATATGCAATTCTATCTACTGACAGAGGGGAACCAAAAAGAAGAGGATGAACAAGTTTGTGGGGGGGAAGATAAATATCTTTTGGGCAGTTTAAATTTAAAAAATAAAGGTAGTGACCTGTAGTAGAGTGAAAGATCGAAACATAAAACAGAGTTAAGAGTTATTAGCCTCAATCAACCCTTGCTATATGTTTTCCTTCTGATCCATCCCAACTACTTATGGAGTAACTAAACAAAATGAATTTTTGAATCAAAATGAGGCATTTTACCCTGAGTACTTTCCAATGAAACTACATATAATGACCTGATACTAGTATAGTGATCTAAATATTAGAGGATTAAAGCAGAATATTCATACCAACACGAGCAAAGAGCAGCTTAAAGGGATGTAGTGAAAATATATCAGTAAGTAAAATACTGATTGAAGGTAGTAAGCTTCATTTACTCATTTATTCTACTTCCAAATGCATTATTTAAAATATCTTTCTCATTTCTAACACTATATGATCTTCCCAGACCCATATGGCATAACTCATGGTATAATACCAATAATTTGAGACTGGGAATTTAGTAAATTTTATCAATGTTTTATGTGTATATCTGAGAAAATGTATACTATTAAAATATTCAGTGCAGAGTTCTCTATGTATATCTGCTAGATTTTGTTTATTGCTTGTTTTGTTTAAATCTTTATCTCTATTAAATTTGACTACTTGATCTATTAATTACAAAAATGCTTTTAATTGTATGCACTTTAATGGTATATTCATCAAATTCTGTTTCTTTTTTTTCTACAATTTATTTGAAGTCATTGTTCAGTGACCTTACTTTTCCTTAGGCTATTTTTTTTTTTTTTTTTGCCTTAAATTCTAAATATCTGATACTGATAAACCAACATCTTTGTTGTTTAGTATTGCACTGATATAACTTTTATACAACTTTTAAAAATTTTTCTTTGTATTAGTATTTTACATGTATCTCTAATAAAGAGCATATAATAGGATTTTAAAAATTCATTTATATTAACTTAAAAAAATGCTTAGTCTATTTACACTTTATTATAATTATTAATACATTGTATCTCTACATAATTTGTTCTAAATAATTAATTAAATTATAATTATTTATTTATAATTAACTAAATGAGAAATAATTTATTTAATTTATTAAATAAATAAATTTAGTTAATTCTATTTGGTTTTATACTTAACAGTTTGCATCACAATTCTACTTATAACAGCAATTCACTTTTAGGGGAAAATAATTGTATAAGCTCAAAGACCCTAAGGGGTCAGGGTGCTGGAAAGAAGAGCCTAGGAAGCACAACATGAGGACAGAGCTTTTCTCATGAGAAAAGGGAAGAGATAAAAAAGGTGAACAGAAAATAACATAGATGATTTGGCAAAATTAGATAGAGGTGAGATATTGAAGGGGCAGTAGATTCCCTGTAGGGTAATGTCCTGCTTGAAATATAAATAGAATTTTGCCCTGGCCTGTGGAAAAAGTTTTTTGTTTTGTTTGTTTGTTTGTTTGTTTTTTGTCTCCTCTTCATCCTCGTTTGTCAAATCTTAATAAATAATTATACTCAGGAAAACTTTTTCACATTCTTTATATTTTGTTTTGTTCTGTTTTCTTTTCTTTTGTTTAGATAATAGGAGGGACTGTCTTCCATATGGCAACACACCAGTGAAGTCAGACCGCATTAACAGCAACGAAAATCCAGAGTGACTGTGAACATCGGAAAATAAATGATATAATACTTTTGTTTTATGAGAAAAAGGAATTAGGATGATGAATGTATACATAAAAGATGAAGTTGGGTCATTGATCTATCTTGGTTGTCTATAATGTTTGTTTGCCTTTGCTATGGACTCGATATTTGTTATGTCTCCAAATTGTATACATTGAAGGACTCATAAAATGTTTAAAAATTAAGTATTCCGCTGGGCATGGTGGCTCATGCCTGTAATCCCAGCACTTTGGGAGGCCGAGGTGGGCAGATCACCTGAGGTCAGGAGTTCGAGATCAACCTCACCAACATGGAAAAACCCCATCTCTACTAAAAATACAATATTAGACAGGCATGGTGGTGTATGCCTGTAATCTCAGCTATTGGAAGGGTAAGACAGGAGAATCACTTGAATCTGGGAGGCAGAGGTCGCAGTGAATCTAGATAGAGCCATTGCACTCCAGCCTGGGCAACAAGAGCACATCAGCTTTTGGGAGGTAACTAGATTAGGTATGAGTGTGGAGTCCTCATGATAGTATTAATGCCCTTATAAAAAGAGGAAGAAACAGGAGAACTCTCCCTCTCTCTCCCTCTCCTTATCTCTCTCTGGGCGTCTGTCTGCCTCTCTCTCTTTTCCTGTGTTAAAACACCAAGGAGCCATGTGAGGACTTAACAAGAAGGCCATTTACAAACCAGAAAGAGAGCCCTCACTGACACCCAATCTGTCAGCACCTTGATCTTGGAATCTCCAAGCTCCAGAACTGTGAGAAATAAATATTAGTTATTTAAGACACTCAGTTAATGGCATTTTGTGATAGCAGCCCAAACTGACTAAAACAGCCTTTATATTCCCTAAATAAATTGCATAGAATGACTCCAAAACTGTAACCCATTAAAAAGTATACATTTTTGAGCTATCAGTGTGTCTTACCTGCTACAATCTTTAATATTGCATATTTTAAGAGTAAATAAAAATATAAATATATAACAATTCATAGTGAGACAAAGTTGGGATTTGCTTCTAAAATGGAATAATTCAGAAAAATAACTGAAAGAGAAACGCTAAATAGCCAAAAGACACTACAACATTTCAGATGAGTTTGAGAAGTAAGGCTACTTAAAGGGTAGGTAAGACCTCCCTTATATGTAGCTGCTACAGACTACCACTAATAGTCTTACTAAATTCTATTGCGAATAGATATTCTTAGTGCTAAACTGAAACTTTTATTACATCTAAACTTTTGTCTGAGGCTGTATTAGTCAAGGTTCTCCAGAGAAACCTAGCCTTTAGTGTGTGTGTGAAAAGAGTTATTTTATGGAATTGCCTCACAAGACTATGGAGCCTGGCAAGTCCAAAAATCTGCAGAGTAGTCTGGCAGACTGAAATTCCAGGAAAAAAGCCAATGTTACCGTTCAAGGTCAAAGGCTGCCTGTAACAGAATTTACTCTTGCTTGGTGGAGGTCAGTTTTTTGTTCTATTTAGGTCTTCAACTAATCGAATGAGGTCCACTCACACTCATTCAAAAACACCATTACAAATACATCCAGAATAATGTTTGACTGCATTATTTGGGGACCATGGTGGAGCCAAGTTGACATGTAATGATCAACCATTACAGAAGTTTTCAATGTCTTTTACATAGTGGCTCTTTATAAATGATGGTACAATTGGAACATTAATTTACTACATAATCATTTCTTCATAAGTGGTAAGATAACACAATTAGCCTGTGGTAGACACAGTTAGCTATACTTTATGCTAATCTCTGTGTTCTATTTGACTTACATGATTAACTCTACATAGTGCTCCAGACATGGCTTTGCTGCAGGAAGACTTTGGGAAGTCTTTTGAATTCCTAAGACAGGCAGATGAACAACAAATAATTGAATACCAAAGAAATCAAAGTGTTAGTTCTCTCCCAAGAAAAGAGATTTGTGAAATTAAGACTAGAGGTTCTTCAACAGTTATCCATTCATTTGCATACATTAGCCTTTATATGTTGTATTCATCCCAAGAGTACTAAATCTTTGAAAAAAAAAATCATATCCAGTAATCCCTCTACTGGGTATCTATCCAAAGGAAAGTAAGTCATTATATGAAAAAGACATATGCATATGCATTTGCATGTTTATAGCAGTACAATTCACAATTGCAAAGACATGGAACCAACCTAAGTGCCCATCAGCCAACGAGTAGATAAAGAAAATGTGGCATATACACACCATGGAATACTACCCATTCATAAAAAGAAGCACAATAATGTCTTTTGCAGCAACTTTGATGGAGTTGGAGGCATGATTCTAAGTAAAGTAACTCAGAAATGGAATACTAAATATCATATGTTCTCACTTATAAGTGGGAGCTAAGTTATGAGGATGCAAAGTCATAAGAATGATACAATGGACTTTGTGGACACAAGATGGAAGGTTGGAAGGGAGGTGCAGGATAAAAATATGCATATACATATATATATATATAAAATATTGAATACAGTGTATACTGCTCTAGTGATAAGTGCACTAAAATCTCAAAAATCACCCCTAAAGAACTTATCCATGTAACCAAAACCACCTATACCCCAAAAACTATTGAAAGAAAAATAAACATTTAAAAAATTTTAGTCATAAGATGGAAATGTATTGATCTATCAAAGGCAAAACAAAAAAAAAAGTACTTTACAGGCAAGGTTATTAGAAAGAAATTGATGAATAAATAAAATAGGGACTCTTTGCTAAGCCAGTTTTCTAAGATTCTTTGTTTTGTTTCGCTTTGAATTATTTTGAAACTGTTTTTAAAACTTTTCATTACAAAAATTTCAAACATATATAAATGTATAGTATAGTATAATAAATCACCACATACCCATCATCTGACTTTAGCTATTATGGACTTATGAGCAATCTGGTTTCATTTTCATTTATACCCCTCCTTCTTCTCTCACAGACCCAGACTTCATTACCATACATAAATATACCTGTATGCATCTCTAAAAGACACAAACACACCAATAAAATGACCATAATATAATTATCACAGTTAAAATTAACATTAACTTTATAATCCAATCAAAACACCAGTCAGAGTTCAAATGTCCCTTTTTCATATTGTTTGTTTGTTTGTTTGAATAAGGATTCAAACCAGCTCCAGTCTGCATTTGATTGATTTGCCTCTTAGGCTTCTTTTAATCTATGTTTCCATTCTCTCATTTTTTTTATTTTGCAATTTATTTGTTGACAAAACTGGGTCATTTCTCCCCTAGAGTTCTCATGTTCTGGACTTTGATGATTGAATCTCTATGATGTTGTTTAATGCTCTTCTGTCTTTTATATTTCTACTAGTTGAATCTTGAGATGTGTCCTATTTCAGGTTCAACTTTAGGCAAGAATGCTACATTAAGGATGTTGTATATGTCTATCAAGAGGCAAATAAGGTCTGCTTTCTTTGCCTTTTCTTGTGTTTTTCATTACTGATAGTCATTGCCTGAACCCGTTATTTTGCAAACTTTATTTTCCTCTACAAATAATCAGTAAACTTAATTCCCTACTACAAATAATACTTAATTTTTATCCCCAAGCCCTTGTATCCACACTAGAGAAATAAATGGTATTAAGACATAGTGATTCATACATTTATTAAACCAAAGTACATTGAAATCTTACTAAATGTAGGCCACTGTGCTAAGCGCTGAATATACGAAGATGGATAAGACACAATCCCAGTTTTTAATTAGTCAAGAGGCTGGCAAATGAACTAGACACATAAACAAATATATTAAAATATGATAATCACTGTCTAGTTGTATGTAAAAGGAGAAAGGGTGAACTGATGGAGAAATAATCCACTGTTGAGCAATTTTAGAAATAATTGCTCTGTACGTCTATGACTTGGTGTGTGCTGTTTATTTAAATAATTTTTTAAGATTTAAAGCACTTTGGCCACTTTAAAAGGAATAGAAAATAAAAAATAGTGTTAATGCCCATAAATAAGTCCAGTACAACAACCCTTACCATTTTGTTGTCTGTTTATTATATTTATATTTTCATATAGTTACAATTTCTCTTCTTTTTTTAAATATGACAAGGCAGACTTTATTTAAAGGGATCCATGGTGATAGATATAGGGATCACTGCAACAGGATCTTGTAGGTGGGAAGAGAGTCTAGACTCCATTCCAAGTTAAAATCTTAATAGGTAGTTTTATATCCTGCTTTCCTCCAAACATCTTCATATACTAAATATTATCTACTTTGCCAGTGTCTTTAGGACTGTCATTTTAAGTGGCTAATTGATATTCATTTTTATGAATTAATTCTGTATTAATCAATTATTTTTCTATTGTTGGATAAAGATGTCGATTCTAATTGCTCACTTTTTAAAATATCACTTAAAGAAACATTCTCATGTATATAACTCTTTTCTCATTTTTTATCATTTCCTATTGAGAGACAATCAGAAGAAAAATACTTTAAGCAAATATTTTAAATTTTATTATGTCTTTCCCTGCCAATGGTTCTCAAATATTTGTTTTAAATCCAAAAGAACAATCAAACAAAAATGTTGAAACTCAGCTCCCCCCACCCTTCCCTTGAGGAAACACTAATACTGAGATAAGAAAATATTTTTTGAATTGTACTTTCTGATGTTTGTATCATAAAAATAAACATTTTTATATTTCAAACATAAAATTTGAATGTAATACATAATAGGTTTTTTTTCCAGTTGTTTCCAACCCTGTGCACACATAATTAGAATATTTATTCCATAAAATATGCTCCAGAGTTTTAAGAACATGGCCTTTAGAGATATGGAACCTAAGTTTAAATCCCAAGCGCCTACTTGATAAGAGTTTGACCTTGGGCAAATTGCTTAACATCAGTAACCTCAGTTTCTCCATTTGTAAAACGGAAGTGAGAATACCTCATACCCAGGGTTGTAAAGACCAAACTAAACATCTTACTAAAGTTGCTCAGTGCAATGTCTTACATTAAACAAATGACAGCTTTTACTTTTCTGGAAGCAGTATTATTTGTTTCCTGAAGAGTAAGTAAAAGGCAAAGAAAAGGGTTGCAAGTAAACACTTTTATACAGGGATAAAAGCCCCTTCAATCAACTTCATAATTCTATCCACCTGCAATATTCCTTAAGATCTATCTTTTCTCAGGGTTTTTCATCAGGAAGGGGGAAGAAAATGTAACACAATAACAACTATTGTTTATCAAATTTGAGTCATTTCCTTAATATGTTTTACCTAATTTCCAAAAGAATTCAGAGAAGAAACAAGGTTTTATATCTTCTATTTGCAAATAAGAAAATTAGAATTCAAAGAGTTTACTCAATTTGTTTGTTTCCACAGTGAGTAAATTGAACCCAGTCTGTGTGACCCAAGGTCTTTGCCAACAGTACTACCATTTACCGAAGTCGTAATAAAATGTGAAATTGTTGACAGGCCTTAAAGAAAGCTGAATGAGGCCCCATTAGGGAAGAAGTATTTAAAAACCAACTCTGATTTTTGGCTGCTAGGGATGCTCTTCCACTAATTCTTGGTCTGGCCAGCATTCATGCCTTCTTAGAAGTCTGACATAAATGCTACTTTCTTAGTTGTCCTCCAAGACCCAAACTCAGTCCCCATCCACACCAGGCCATGGTTAATCTCCCCATTAGAGACTCTTTTTTTTATTAACATTATTCACAATTAAACTTTTAATAATTCTTTTAATGGTTTTTGTTTACTGTTTATATCAATCACCAGGTTATACAATTTAGAATAGAATAGAAAGTAGCTGTCTTGCTTACCACTGGGTCTCTGGTCTCTGACATTTGCTAGGTGCTATATAAATACCTGTTGAATAAATAAATAAATATATATACACACACACATTATATATACACACGGCCTATATAGTATATATGACTACATATATAATTTTAACTATGTGTTCTTTTTAAGTTATAGGTAATCAGACAAAAAATATTTGGGTACCACTGCCCTGTGGTATTAGCTTAGATCCTATGAAACAAATGCAAAAATACGTAAACTAAGGAGTAGAATCCCCTACTTAATCAACAAAATTGGGCTAGAGCTGTTTTAAGACTACTGAGTATTTTTTTTTTGTTGTTGGCAGTACTTATGCTATTAATGGATTATGCCTTAATTAACTTGAATTTTCTTTCCTCTCCTGATTTACCTTTAGAGCAGCTAAAAAACAATAACATATTCAAATTCAATGTTTTCCCTTTTGTTGTAATCTGCAAAAGAAAGAACACACTGGCTAATTCCCAGCAAATGGCTGACAAGAAAAAAATAAAAACTGTTATCTGTTTTATAAAGAAATCACTTATTGTCCTCCAAACATATTTAATAACTTATCAGCTGCAAAGAGTATACAGAAGATACACTGCATAATACTTTTTCGAAATAGTAAAATACCCACATCTAATTTTTTTGAGTGTATGTCAGTGTCTCTAATAATATGATATTTTTGTCACAATAATGATGGTGATCTTTGATTCTCTAGGTGATATACTTCCATGTCCATATTATTGGAAAAAAAAATCTTAACCAGTAAAAGCATGGCACTGAGAACTAAGTATCAGGCTAACATTAAGGAAATCAGGTGATGATAGTCTACTGTATGCCTCCAGGTAGGTTTTTGACTTGGGCATTGAGTTTTGTTGGTTTAATTGCTGTTTTTATTCAGTTAGGAGTGTTGGCTTTTTAGAGTTTGATACTTACATGTATGTTTAATGGAGCTCTAGTTCAAAAGTTGAAAACTGGTAGATTTTGATCAATCTAGCCTGCCAGTATGTTTTGTTTAACTTGCATAATATTTTAAACTTTTTAAAAAAAACAGCTGTCAATTTTTTTAAAATGGAGAATTGCTTATAAAAGTCTAGACTGAAGACTTCTTGTGAGAACTTGGAAGACATGGCAACACTGAGCCCCTGTCATACGGGAACATTGACTGAAACTGAGGACCCGTGCAACCCCCTTTTAGACCTGGGATTTGCCATTTTCTCCACTAATCTCTATTTTCCATACAAATGTTAGGTAGCAATCATCAAATATTTTTTTCTTTTGCTTTATTGTTTTTCTAAGAAACAAAAAGAAAAAGCCCTGGCTACTAAACCATTCATGTTTGTTGCACTTCACTTTTCTAGTCTTGCTTTAATTAAAGGACTAAGGAATGTAGAACAGTCAAACCCTACTAGGAGCTCATGATAAGATTGGCAGCAAAACACTAAGTTTTCCTCTTACTGAAAATCCCATTTCCTCCCAATGGGATATCATATTTTGTGAGTACCTTGAATATCTTGAGACACAGAGTTCCTTTCCTTGCTTTTCTGGCGTTTGCTAATACTTAGTTATCCTTAATGCAGCGTCTTTCAAGAGTCTTTCCTGAAATGGTAATGCTCAGTGCCTTTTCCATCCAAATCCTTCTGTACTGACCACAGAATGGGGATCTGAGACACGATTTAAAAAACGCATTTGCACTAAGTGTGAATAACCTTAACTTGACCTAATCAGATCGCTAAACATGTATGCTCCCAGTTTGACAAACCTGATAATAGCAGATCAAGTTCAAAGCCTACAGAAAAATGCTGTCATCTACCATGAAGAAATGAGTCTAAAGCTGACCATGTGAGAGCCTTTAGAGAGTTATAGGGATTTTCCAGTACCTCAGAATATATCATGGAGGTACATACCTCTTCTTTCTACAAGTAGGGCTTTTTGTGTCTTTAAAATGAAGTGAAAAATTAAAGCAAACTTCTTTTCCTTGAAACATCCATATCACTGAGAAGCTTTGTTTAAAGAGCCAAGATTAGCTAGAGAACCAGTCAGTTCTCTTCATTTGTATACATACTGTTTTATAGGATGATTAAATGCTGAACTGAAAGAGACACCTTAGATGTCTTCTGGCCCAAGCTTCTCATTTTATAGATGAAGTAACTGAGGTTCATAGAGGTTAAGTGCTTTGCTGACAATCAGTTATTCTTGCAGAAACCAAGGTCTTGACTTCCAGTCTTGTGTTCCCTACGTTATGCTACACAGTTTCTTAATGAAGGTGAAGAAAGATGTATATAGTTTAATCATCTCTCCATTGACAGACTGGCACTATGGAAAAGGAGAAGGCCACATTCCTCAATATTAGGCAGAGAGCTTGGTTAATGTTATCTTTAAGTGTTACCCTCAAAGAAAATAAGGAATGCTTTGAAATTGTAATAGCAGATCTCCTCTTATGGTACCACTTCTTCCTTTCTTTGAATGGAGTTTCAGATTAGCTTATTTAAATTAGGATTTACTTCAATTGAGTAAGGACAGTTTTAAAGATTACCTTAGGGGAAAAAGGAGATCCTTTGTCAATTGCAGTGTGTTTTTCCTAGAGAATTCTGTTTCTCATAGTTAATAGGAGGAAGGAGATTGTTTTCTAGTTCTAGTAACAGAACAGATGTGACTTTCAAGGTTGGCGCTTTCCTACACTCTCCAAATAAAAGCTGAAATTTCACAGGAATCTCATTAAGTGTAAATATGCTTGTCTTAAATAAACTTTCAGCTGTTACCTTGAAGTTTAAGTAGATTTCTGAATTCAGCTAGTTAATGAGGGCTTAATTGGGGTAATTTAGATTTTAATTTTAATTTTAAGATTATAAGACTGTAAAGAAGTATCAGCTTCATACTTAATTGGATCCTTCAAAATGCCCATTCTGACTGATGTCTATTATTTGATCAATTTGCTTTGAAAATCGATTGTGCTTAGAGATGGATATTTGGTTTTGTTATTTTGTGTTGTTTTTCCTCTATATTTTTTAATTACCTTGTTTGTTTTATGCTACTAACATGGTGCTGTATCATTCCTCTTAGTGTTTGCAAGTTGAAGCACACATGTGTCACAAATCCTGGCAGTAAATAATTAAAGTATTTAAATAAACTTGTGTATATGCTACAGTTCTCTGGTTGAACAAATTTGTAGAGCAAGATCTTATTCTGATCTATAATTATAGCTGCCAGTGACTGGCAAGATCCTTACTGAGTCAGATTAATTTACACATTAAGCAGCCATCTGTAGAAATTTTCATAGTACCTCGTTTGCAGTGCTATATATCACATGGGAATTCTGAAACTACCTTGCCACTAGGGAACTTTTAACACCATGGTTGTGGGCTTATAGCTATGAACAAATTGTTCCAGACATTTACAATTTTTTTTCTCCTTATTACAAGGTTGCCTAATGATCCAAGAAAAAGTATACAATAGTTTAGACCCCTAATGACAGAACAATTGATAAATTGAGAGCATTCATTTTATTTTCTTTAAAAATACGCCTTTGGCCTTATGTTGAATAACTTAACAAGCTTCATGGAGTAGAATATTCTTAGTAGTTGGGCCATAGTTGCAAACTATATTGTAAATTTATCAGTATGCTTTCTTAAAGAGAAACCAAATGAGACTCTGTTATTGCTATAGTAGGGTGATCTAAGAAAGGCGAAATTATTTCAGTATCTGTAACAGGGATATTACAGAGGGAATGAACAATGTTTCAGACTCCAGAATGTTAATTTATAGAATACTGTTTAAATTAAAAGCAACATTCATGCAAAAATTATTTGAAAATTATAAGTGAACATTGCATTATTTTGTGCAATAGTTCACTTATGGGACATTAAACAACTGAGGAAAACTAGCTCAAATTATTCAGCACCACTTAAAAAGCATTGATTTAAAGTGTTCTTAAAATGTAAAAACTTCAGCCTTTGTAATGAACACCAGTTACCTGTGAAGTTCATGACTGAGAAATGTATTTCAGATTTGTAACTTGCCCATTTCTTTTTTAGCTAGAAACATTGTACTATATTTAGAAAGAAAGAAAATATAAAAAGAAGGAAAGAACACACTAGAAAGTCAACCAACAGCACAATCTGGAACTCGTGGTATTATTTTTGAATTGAGAGAGATAATACGAAAGAGAATCCTAAAACTTTAACTAAAAAGGAATTTCTTATTTACACTGAACACTGTAATACCCGTTCTTACGTGTCATTTCAAAGTGCTGCCAAAAGAAGTCAAGAATCTAACAAAGAACAGGGACCAATAAAAAAATTTTCAAAGAAAAACTCTTGCACAAAAGTGAGCACTTTCACAGCATGTCTGCGCTACATAATTTTTACCAGGATAGGAAATGAGTAATAACACTTACCTGTGCTTATCCATGAGTTGTTTTTAAATGTACACCTGAATCATACAATTGCAGGCAGGAGCCAACACATTTGCTGGTATACATGAGCTGCGTTCCTCACGGAGCACGGGCACATCAATTCTGGAACAGTCAGCCCCATCACCATGCTGCTTTTCTATCTGAACCTTTCATGTCCTGTAGGACAAGGCACATGAAGCTGGTTTTTTAAAAATTATTAATTTTTGCACTAATATTGAAGATAGAGGATGAATCCCAAGCAAATATACCTATTTTTAATTAAACTCTAGTTTCTTTTTTTGTTTCATTCATTAAAGGTCTTAACCGAGACAGGCAGGCCATTTGGTCAAGTTTATAAATTATCGATATGCAAGAGACACAAAATAGAAATAAGGTTTCTGCTTCTGTCAACCTTGGATATTACCAAGTATGTTTGAAATATGTCTTACTCAACAGTCTGTTTTAAGACAGTGAATCGGCATAGAAATTGAACTTTAACTCTACCTTGATTACTTGAAGAGTACGACAAGCTTGATCAAATTGAACCCTTTGGGAAATTATTAATTTAAAAACAACTAATGTAAAATGATGAGGTATCAAATTAAAGGATGGCTCTCACATTGATTTACATGGATTGTGCTATTTCTCACTGATATTCCCTATCTCTTAAAAAATTGTTACACTGTAGAGCACTGTTAAATCTAGGTGGTGTTGCTCTTCTTTAAAAAAAACACTATTTTTAATAAAAATAGTAATTGCATAAGTTTGTGTGGTACAATGTGATGTTTCAATACATGTTCACATTGTGGAATGATTGAATCAATCTAATTAACAAATTCACCTCATATAAGTATCATTTTTAAATGGTAAAAAACATTTAAAATCTATTCTTTTGGCAATTTTGAAATATACAATGATTATTATTTATTACAGTCATCATTTTGTACAATTCTTATTTAAATAAAATATGCTCCCAATCTTAATGCTGAAGAAGTGCATTTATACATTCCAACCTCATAATCTACTAATCGAATGAAGGCACATAAATCGTCAAAGTAGCCTGTAGAATCCAAATAATATTTTGGAATAGAGAAGATTAAACCCAGCAGGGCATTTGACTGTCTTCTCAAATTAGAAAATGAAATAGTTCATCATCTTCATTGACAGAAAGAGAATCTCCTCTCAGGGACAAGGATTTTTGGCAATCTTCTCAATACATTTATCCTAGTACTGGTGAGGGTCTAGACAAAGTACAGAATGTTCACAAAAATCATTGTATTATATTTGTGTTATTTTATTTGTAATACTGTATTTTATTTTGAAAATATAATTGCTTTGGCCAAAGTAATAAAACATGAGAGAGCTTCTGACTATGTTGATATACTCATCTGCTTTTTTTTTTAAGACAAAGTCTTGCTCTGTTACCCAGGCTGGAATGCAGTGGCATGATCTCAGCTCATTGCAACCTCTGCCTCCTGGGTTCAAGTGATTCTCCTGCCTCAATCTCCTGAGTAGCTAGGATTACAGGCATGCACCACCACATGCAGCTAATTTTTGTATTTTTAGTAGAGGGGATTTCGCCATGTTGGCTAGGCTGATCTAGAATTCCTGACGTCAGGTGATCCACCCACCTCAGCCTCCCAAAGTGCTAAGATTACAGGCATGAGCCACCAGGCCTATCCTTCCTCTAGCTTTTAACATATGCCTAGGAAAAGAGTGTATAAACACTCCATGAGTTTTTTGCCTCAAAAAAAAGTAAAACAAACAAAAAAATCTAGGGAAAAAAAGCTGAAGTTCCTTGTATTTCGAGAGAGAGAGAGGGAGAGAAAGAAGAAGGAAAGGAAAGGAAAGGAAAGGAAAGGAAAGGAAAGGAAAGGAAA
>NC_045434.1:142809700-142946802 GCF_002776525.5 Piliocolobus tephrosceles
AAAGGAAAGGAAAGGAAAGGAAAGGAAAGGAAAGGAAAGGAAAGGAAGAAAGAAAGAAAGAAAGAAAGAAAGAAAGAAAGAAAGAAAGAAAGAAAGAAAGAAAGAAAGAAAGAAAGAAGGAAGGAAGGAAATTATGTCCTCTTCCTGAAAGGATATTTGAGTTCAACAACTTAGAAAATACAGCATTAGAGGTCAAGAGTATTACATAAGAAAACAGTATATCATTGTATTACCTTTTTACTAGATCTATTAAAGATATTCGAGAAGCAGTCATCCTGGATTTGCTAGTTACTAAGATTTGGTTCCCAGGAAAGAATATATTAGAAACGATGCTAACATTTTGTATCATGCAGCAGGTAGAGTTAGACTCCATTCCTGTTCCATATTTCTGATTTTCAATAATTAATTCCATCTTTAACAGATGGATGTAATTGTTGTATGAAAATTTAATAGATATTGCATTTGGTCAAAAGTTAAAAATGATTTCACAATTGCATGCCCAAGAATTCAAGTTATTCTAGACAGAATCATGGGGGGATAAGAAGATTGTGGTAACTGATCTACCCAGTGCAAGAAGAGTAATAGATGTATGAAGATACTTATATTTTCAAGACAGTGAAGAGTCATCAATGTCTTCTGCAAACCATTAGTAAATTATCAAAAAGAAAAAAGATTTATATCAAATTTATTTAAAATAGGTCTTTACAATAATTACAAAGGGCATAAAATGCCTTTACAATAGAAAAAGTAAAAACAAACATTACCAATCATAGATCAAACTTATAGTACATGACTTCTAGTGAAATACATTGACCAGGGTCCAACGCCAGCTATGTAGCAATATTAGAGAAGCATGAATTATATCGCAAAAGCAGCTGTCTTGGATTCTTCAAGTTTTAATACATTAAGACAATCTTTTTTAAAGCAGGACATTATTTTAGATGAAAAGAGAGTAAAGAGTTATGACAGTTAACTTATAGCATGTGATCCTTAATTGAGTTTTGGCTCAACGCAACAATGAAACAGCTATAAAGGACATTACCAGGACAACTGAGGCCATTTTATAATGGACTGTAAATTAGATAAATCTGTTTGATCAATGCTTAATTTTCAAGAGTTATAATTATGGAATTATTGTGATTATGTAGAAAATGTCCTATGCTTTTTTTGTCGTAATTTTTCAAAGCTTCATGCAAAAGTAAAGTCATGGTTTATGCATTTATTAAAAAAGGGTTCAGCAAAAATGTATGTATGTATAAATAGACTTAAAATGGCACAATGTTAACAATCAGTAGGCCTAGCTGGAGACTATCTGGGTGCTTATATCAAACTATTTTTTCAAATTTGCAATTAATTTGAAGATTTTCAAAATAAGAACACTGTGCATGCAGTTGTAAATTGTGGAGTGCAACATGTTCACAAGCTTCGAAACTGTGATTACTGCATCTCAAGTGTAAAGCTCTGGACAATACAGAAATAAAATATGATGGCAAAATATGCAGAAAGTTTATGACTTGGTAATAAGCAAAATGGAGTCAATAAATGTTTTAAGAATATTGATAAGTACAACATAAGACAACATTATGTGAAATCACCATCAGGAAAAACAGCAATAAATGACACATATTGAAGATGCCAGAAAAATAGTTATTCTTTTTAGAAAAAAGTACTTAGTAGCCTGTAAAGTCACAACCCAAGGTCTAACATGAACAGTTTTTAAGTTAGAGCACTGCACCTGGTATGTAACGAGTTGTCAATAGATGTTTCCTGAATAGATTAATGAGTCTATGAAAGAAAATACAGTGGTCTTACACAATTACTCTGAGCTGTTGTTTGTTTTTATTCATAATCCATATTGGTAGCTGTTGGTGTTTTTGATCTCCCAGAGAGAAACAAGCATAGGGACATTTTACAATGCCTATTGTCAACTCTACATGGGCTCTGCCAGAATGCCTCAGTAGGCATTCTTCGATGAAGGAGTATTTCCAAAAACTAATAATAATTATAGCATCAGCAGAATTGTTTAAAAATGAAATTGCTGTTACTCTTCCCATTGTCCCCTAACATATTGCTTTTATTGCTTGCTTATTTGAAACCCTCTGTTGTTCAGATAAATAATTAGTATGGCAGGCATTGTTAATTTTAAATAGGATATCAGATTTTTCTTTGGTTTTGAATTAACTGAAGAGGCTTAAGAAATAAATATTGAAGGTTTTGTGAAACTTTCACTGTAGTTTTATCAAAAATTGTTAGGGAGATCTGAAATAGGCAAAGCAATTAGAAATAGAGAATATAAATCACCACTAATCTCTTCTGACAAACTCTTATATCAAAAGTAGTTTCGTAGGGAAGCCAAAACAAATGCATGCTTTTAGATATCACTGGCTACTGACTTTTATACTACCTAGAGAGGGAATTTTATAAATATAATCAAATTGCCTCTCTATGCTGCTATTTTTAATTCTATTGGACAATTAGTAAATGGTGTCTTCTCCAATGGCTACAAGTTATCAGGATGGTATCTGCTTCAAACATCTTTGGCTAACTTTCAGTTAGCAGGCTTTCAAAACAATTCCTTTTCCACTAACTGCCATCCCTCTTCCAGGAAGAGATAATTTTCATAAAATTTTGCAGGTAAAACATACTGACAAATTATGTAGTCTCTTTGCTTACTTTTTTGGTAAAGAGTTGATTCACAGAAAGGTAAAATGATTGTCCTGGGAGCTAGCTAATGGCAGATTAGAACTAAACGTAAGCCTTTGGTATTCTGGTTCAGTGGACTTTCTGCTGCATTAAAATGCCTTCGTTTCCTGAGGTTCAAAGTAGTCCTGTTTTACCTGTGATGTCTTATTGCTCCAGTTATTGACTTTTATAAGTACAAAGACGAAAGAAAAAATTACTATTGACTTTGCCTTATGTAATATCAGAAAAACGTTAGCAGTGAAAATTATAGAAAAAAAAGGATTACTGAATATGGAAATTTCCAAGCATATAATCAGAATGGAAAACTCAAATCTTAGATTTAATAAGAAATAGTATGATGCTATATTCGTGACTACACATTAGCAGATTCTAGCAAATATTCTGAAGGTGAAATTAGAGTACTGATTAATTTTTAAACACACTTAACTCCCTTAGAGATGTCATTTGGCAGTGTTTCTAGTCAGGAAACATCCTGATATGAGTTAATATAAAGTTTAGAGGGGTTGCTGAGTGACTATACCCCAAGGCACCTTTTGGGGCAAAAATATAAATGTGACAACTCTGTCTGTGACTGCCTAGTAGAAAAATAACACTGGCACCTAGTACCAGACTTGGTTGAAAAAATTGTAAAACTAATTTTTTCTTCCCCTCCCCCCACAAATAGAATAGTTTTCTAAAGACCAGGTAACATTCATTTCTCTGCCAGATTAGAGAGTGCTCAAAGTCTATGAGCACACTTTGCTCTTTAGAATGATGACTATATCTGATACGTTTATTGCATTTCACAATTTTCAAAAACTACACTTCTTCACCACAACAATATTTTGCAATAGTATCATTTTACAAACTAGGGAACTGATTCTTTTTGAGGTTAAATAATTTGCTTTAGGGTTCATTGCTAATAAACTAACAAAGCTGGAACGTGAAAGTAGCTCCGTTGAATCCAGGCTAGAGTGAAGCTCTTTTTTTCTCTTCTCAGGGCCACACTGTTCAGAGTATAGCAGTCATGGTCCTGTGCTCTTATAGGACACCAGACTATTGCAAGAGCAAGTAATTACATCCATGTAAGAGCTAAAGTTCACAATAACCACAATCATGAGGACAAGGGAGAGAGAAACAAGAGCAATAGAGGGTAATTTGGATCTATTTTTCTCTTTTTTTTTTTTTTTTTTTTTTTGTGGAGACGGAGTCTTGCTCTGTTGCCCGGGCTGGACTGCAGTGGCCGGATCTCAGCTCACTGCAAGCTCTGCCTCCCGGGTTTACGCCATTCTCCTGCCTCAGCCTCCCGAGTAGCTGGGACTACAGGCGCCCGCCACCTCGCCCAGCTAGTTTTTTGTATTTTTAGTAGAGACAGGGTTTCACCGTGTTAGCCAGGATGGTCTCGATCTCCTGACCTCATGATCCACCTGTCTCAGCCTCCCAAAGTGCTGGGATTACAGGCTTGAGCCACCGCGCCCGGCCTATTTTTCTCTTTGTTTAATTTGTGTATTTGAGGAAGGTAGATGACAATCTGAGAGTCTATCTTCTTCCATCTCACTCTCTCTATGTCTCTGTCTCTCAGTCTCTTCTAAGGAAAAATAAAAATATTTATCAAACACTAAAGCAAAGACAATGCATATCTGTATAGCTGGAGATTACAAGAGAATTTTAAAATCTTTAATGTATTTTATATAGTCTTTACATGGTTTTAAAATTAATAAGGAAACTAACCTTTCTGCTCTTACTAGAAATAAGAGAAGAATATAGGCTAATAACACTACAATTCACTAATTTAACAAAGCCAGGTAAATGGGTAAAGCTTTTATTCCCTCATCTCACTTAATGATTGTATTAAATCAATTACTGAGTCCCACCCACAATTACAGTAAATTCATTTCAAAACTCTTCAATCCAACCATTCCTTTGTCACTATCTTACTGTCATAAGACCCTTATTTTTTTCATTGAAAATATTAATTAAGAGCCTACTATGTGCCAGACAAACTTCTAGGCACTTTCAGACACATTACTGAACAAAGGAGAAGATTGCTGCCTTAAACTCTAGCAAGGGAGAAAGACAATAGGATAATTTAAAGAATAAATTAAATAGTATGTTAGAGAATAACAAATGCTTTGGGAGGAAATGTAGAGCAGGACATAGAGGATTGTGAGTGCTAGGAAGAGATGGATGTTTGCAATCTCAAATAGCGTGACCAGGAAAGCCCTCAGTGAGAGAGAGACACTAGAGCCAAGATTTAAAAGCAATAAGGGAATTAACTCTGCATTTATGAGACAAAGATCCTAAGATGGGGCATATCTGGCATTTCTGAGAATCAGCAAGGAGCCCAGTAAGGCTAGAATGAGGGAACCAGGGAAAGAGTAGTAAGAGACAAAAGCAGACAGGTGATGGGAGCTTGTAAGCTATTGATTATAAAGACTTTGTATTTTACTCTGAGCTATTTGAGGAATCATTGCAAGAGTGGAGCAGAGAAGTGACATGACCTTATTTGCCTTCCTGATTTTGTTTTTAAAAGAATAGGTCTGGCTGCTGTGTCATGATTATTCTACAAAAGGCAAAGACAGAGGCAAGAAAACAAGTGAAAATTTTATTACAGAAACCCAGAAATCTGTTTCTTGTTCTGTCTACAAAAATAAACTTTACTAAGTCTTAGTCTTTATGCTTTTCAGTCCATTCATCATCCTGACATTAGTTAATTCCTGAAATAAAAATTGGATCACATGATGTGCTTATTTCAAAATTTCAGTGGTTGACTCTTGCCCATAGATTTATGACCTACTTCTTCATACGAATCTCTTCAAAATCCGATTCCAATCGATTTTTTTCGGATTAATCTCCAAAGCCCTTCCCCATACTTGATGTCTTTGCTTTAGTTATAAAAGGTTGTTTGCTAGTTCCTGAACATGCCACGTGACATCACGCCTCTGTCACTCTGTGCTTGTTATTCCACTGGTAAGAAAACACATGGGTTTCTTTTGTTGTTATTTTTTTTGTTTGTTTTGTTTTGTTTTGTTTTTCCCTACCTGCTGAACTTTAAATTTTCGTATAGAGATTTAACTAAGTCATGATCACTTCAGTGAAGACTTCTCTGGCTCTCTATTGCAAAGCTAACTCTTCCTTCACTGTATTCTGTTGTCCTTTATACATGTCCCTCCTAGAGCACTTATTACATCACAGTTACTTCTTCATCCACCTATTCCTGAAATGATGATGAGCTTCATGAGGATAGAAAATATGACCTGGCTGACCTTATACCCTATACCTTGAGTTACAATGCATCACAGATTAGATACTGAATAATTAATATCTTTTGTTAAATGAATAAACAAAAATAATTTTGACATGAAGATCTTATGCTTAATAGTTATTCAAACATAAATTGAAAATGTAAGCCCTTAAGAAATTTAGAGTGGTATAGTAAATAGGAACATAGTTCTTATATTTATATTTGCTTTCAAGACATATGTCTTAAACCAAACTTAATAAAAGCTTATGACCCAATCATGTGCTCTTAAAGAATTGTAACATGTCTGTCAAGTTCCAGTTCAAATGACATTCCATTTTGAAAGACTTTATTGTTAACTGGTCCATGCTAATTAGTATGGCTACAAAAATAAACAAATAAGTTTTTTTTCCCACAGAAACTTCATAAACAAAAGGGTCAGTCATATACAAAACAGCTACCTGGGTAAATAAGAGATGACATTGGAAATCACTGGGGAAAGGAAACTTCAAAGTGGCTAGGAAAACCAGCTTTTTATGTGGAAAAGAAAAAGTTAGATGAACTATTTATGTATTAATGACCTAAATGAGGAAGAAAATTCAAAACTTTCAGTGTCTAAGAGAGAGGAGAATTCAACACTTTTATGAACATGTAGACAGTTTATTTTTTTACCTCAGAATAGAAAGAATATTTAAAACAATATATTAAAATATATTTTAAAAATTGTTAAACTTTATATGGGGATAATGAAAGTCAATCTAACAAAAAGATAGAAATAAATACCATAAACTAATTTAAAAGACAAGAGATTAGAAGAAGATTGTGACACATTTTTGACAAAAAATGATTCATATTTAGAAGATACGCAGCAGAGGTCATACAAGTAATTAAGAAAAAAACATACATTCAAACAGGAAAAGATATGAGAAGACTGTACTGTTGATTATTGCATGTTACACTTAGAACTAGAAAACCCACTCTTTAATATAACAATAATGACACTAAAATAATAAGAATGATAAAAATCAATGCTTTGAGTCTATTTTATTTGTTTCTGTACAGAAAAAGTAAAGACTTCGTCATAAAAACTTTTAGAGCTACTAAATTAATTAGGTAAATCTGCAAAATACAAAACCAAAATACAAAAAAAAAAGTGTTTCTATATACTAACAATATACTATCCAAAAAACAAATTAAGAAACCAAGTCAATTTTTATTAGCATCAAAGAGAATACAATACTAAGAATAAATTTAACCAAGGAGGTGACAGGTCCACACAGTAAAAACACCAAAACCTTGACAAGAGAAATTGAAGAAGTCTCAAATAAATGGAAAATGTTCAGGAATTACAAAATAAATATTTTTCTTACTATCTAAATTTATCTACGTATTCAAAGCTATTCCTATCAAAATCTCACTGATATTTTGCATAGAAACTGTAAAACCAGCCCTAAAATTCATATGAAGTCACAAACTATCTGTAATAGACAGAGCAATCTTGAGCAAGAACAACAAAGCTGAAGGTATTGCACTACCTGATTTCAATATGCTACAAAGTCTTAGTAAGCAAAACAGTATGGTAATGGCATAAAAATGGACATATAGATGAATGGAACAGAGAGCACAGAAATAAATTCATGCATTTACAGCCAATTGGTTTTCCACAAGTTTGCCAATAACACACAATCAGAGAAATGACGGTCTCTTCAATAAATGGTGTTGAGAAAACTGAATATCCACATGCAAAAGCATGATACTGGACTCTGTCTTATAACACATAAAAAAAAAAAAAAAACTACTCAAAATGGATTAAAGACATAAATTTAAAACCTGAAACTGTAAAACTATTAGAATAAAGCATAGGGGGAAAGCTTCTTGGCATTGGTTAGGGTAAACTGAATTTTTAGATATGGCCCCAAAAGGACAGATAGTGAAAGCAAAAATAGCCAAATGGGATTGCATGAAACTAAAAATTATTCTGTGCTCCAAGGAAATAATTAACGGAGAGAAGACACAACTTACCTATGAATGGAAAAAAAATTTGTAAACCAGACATCAAAGTTTAAAATCCAAAGTATATAAGGAACTAAACTCAACAGCTAGGAAACAACCCCACTGAAACTGAGCAAAGACCTGAATAGACACTTATTAATGGAAAACATACAAATGACCAAGATGTCACGATATGAAATTAATTGTTCATCAGTGGATGAATGGATAAGGAAAATGTGGTGTCTATATAACATGAAAATTCTGCCATTTGAGACAGCATGGATGGAAGTGGATGACATTATGCGAAGTCAAATAGGCCTAGTACAGAATGACAGATACTACATGATCTCACCTATATGATGAATCTAAAAAAGTTGAACTCTTAGAAACAGAGAGTAGAATGATGGTTACCAGGGGGCAGACAGAAGTGGAGTGGAAGAAATGGAGAGCTGTTGGTCAAAGGATTAAAAGTTTTTGCTATGCAGTTTTGGAGATCTGTACAGCATGGTGACTATAGTTAGTAATACTGTTTTGTGTCCTTGAAATTTGCTAAGAGAATAGGCCTCAAATTTTCTCATCACACACACAAAATGGTAACTATTTGAAGTAATGAATATATTCAATGGCTGGATTTTGGTAATCATTTCACAATGTATGCTTATAGCAAAACATGTATACTTTAAACATACACAATTTTTGTCTACTGTATCTCAATAAAGCTGGAAAAAAAAATACAAATAAATCATCAAGATACAAAATGTTGGCAAAAACGTGGAGCAACTGGAACTTTCACATGTTGCCAGTGGGAATGTAAGATGGCATTCTACTTTGGAAAATAGTTTAGCAGAGTCTTAAAATACTAAACATGTAACTAACATATGATGCAGTCATTCCATTTCTAAAAGAAAAATGAAAACATATGTTCATACAAAGACTTATATACCAATGCTCAGAGAAGCTTTATTTACAATAACAAAAAGAGGAAATAGCCCAAATGTCTATCAACAGTTGAACAGATAACCAAAATCTGGTATACCCATACAATGGAATACTACTCAGCAATAAAAAGCAATGAACTAATGATACACGCGACAATCTGAATAAGTCTCAGAAATTATTTCTTCCTTCCTTAAGGAAGGCAGACAGACCAAAAAGAGAGTACCTACTATATAATTCCATTTATGTAAAGCTCTAGAACATGCAAAATAATGTATAACGACAAAAACACAGCTCAGGGTTTCCCTGCAGACACAGCGAAGGGAGTAATGAGTTACAAGGAGTCAAGCAGAAACTTTTGGAGGTGGTAGAAATGTCATTATATTGATTGCATTCATGGGCTCACTGCATACACATATGTCAAAAGTTAACAAATTGTGCATTTTAAATACATGTGTCTATTGTTTGTCAATTGTACATCAATATAGTCATAAAATTTTTAAATAGTGAAATAATAAAAATGGAAAAAATATATTCAATGCATTATTGACATGATTGCTTCAGGAAAGAGGCAGGGATTGGAACAAAAAGCATGAGGCATATTATTAAAATCTAAGTAAAAATTATCATACTTATTTGTTTTAATAGTAAAACCCAAATTCCTCACAAAGGCCTACAAAGTCATTCATGACTTGTGTCCTTTATTTCTCTATTCTTATCAGCTACGTCTCCCTCCATTGCTGGACCACCTCTACTCTAGACACACTATCCTCCTCCCTGGTCGCAAAATAGTACTACCTTGAGACTCTGTTACTGTTTTTTGCTCTGCCTGGAAAATTCTTTCCCCATTATTTACAAGACTCAGTCTCCTACTTCATGTGACTACCGTGACTCCCCAACCCCAACTGAAACAGAAAACGTACTCCCACCCTGGAGCCCTCAATCTCTTTCATCTGTATCTATATAATAGAAATATGTTTCTAAAATACTGTATAAATTTTTTGATTATACTTATTGCTAAGTTTTCATCTTTCCTCACAAGCATGAAGTTCCAAGAAGGAAAATTTTTTGTTTCTATCATTCACCAATGTAGACTTAGCACCTAACACAGTACCCAGCATTTGTGTTGTTTAGTAATTACTTTATGAAGGGCTTTAGTATATACATATTTCATATCTGTGTGAAATATATGTATGAAATATAGGTATTATATATAATAATATGCTTTACTAAATGCTTAGAAAAAATATTATATAGACTTCAAAATTATTAATTCTGTATAGTGTGCATATTTGAAATATTCTTTTTCTTTTAAAAAAGTTTTAAGAAGTTGATAAAGCAATCAATGAAAATATAATACATGTAAAGACTATAAATTATGTAAGATAAGATTGATTTGCTGTTCTTGGCACTTAAATTACATGTTACAAAAATAAATACCGGAAATTATATTTAATGAAATATTAAACTCTCAACCAGATTTTACTAACATGAAAGTCTGGTTAGTTTTCCTTTTTACTGAATTGATGTATTACTTAGGCTACATATTCTATTATGCAGCTTAAATGTACGAAGAATAAGAAATTATGTACATTTCAACAAGAAAGAAGTTTGATTTTTGAACTTGGATATATTCCCTCAATTTGATGACCTAATCAACCTTATAAAATAAAAGCTTGGAGGAAAAGTAATTCTTTTTTCTTTTCATTTACTTAAAATGAATTATTTGGATGAATATATACAGAACAGGTTCCAATTTAAAGTATAAACAAAGAACCTCTATAACATATATAACAGAATTCTTCCCAGATTACAATTATAACAAAAAGTAAAAAAGGGACTAATTTCAGAGTAAACTCAGTTTCCAGCAAGGTGATTTTTCTGAAAATAGATTATGTCCCAATTTACTTGCATGCACAGAAGTAGAGCTATGTGCATTTCCTTGTGAGGTCTAATGCATGAATACATAACTTTAAAAGTATGAGCCACATTATAGCCGCCTCAGCGGGGAGTTTACTGGACTGGCTACATGCAGGGAATTTATGAAAAACGAACTCAGAAAATCTGGTCCCACTATGGGTAAATTGGGAGGACAACTTGAAGAATGTAAATTCAAACAACCAATAAACCAGATGGCTCAGAGGGGAATTTAATTGTTATACATAAAATTTAATATGGAACAGGCACCAGCAAGGTAAGTTACTCTTTAAAACTCACACAGTGTAGCAGAAAAAAGTCAGTGACTGGAAATCTCAGACTATTTCTGCATTTCAGATGGAAAATTTTCATTGTTCAACAGCCTGCTCACTAACTTAACATACAAACAGAAAGAAAAAAAGTAAGAAAACATCAATATGAAAATACTGTTATTTCTGAAAAATACAGTTTAAAGCCACTATTTCATACCCAGGTTTCCTGATATTTTATATTCATGTGTTATTTCAATTCACTTTAATGATAGGTTAGGGACTATGCACAAAATTACTCTAAAAGAGAAAATAAAACGATATTCAGATGATAATGGTCACTGTATTTTTTCCTCCTAAGTGTAATGTTGATTAAAATGTGGAAATGAAGAAATTAACATGGCTGTGAAATTTGACTTTGTGAATGCTCTGATCTCTGGAGGCAGTTAATCTCATACCATGGTTATGTCGCAATGCAATGGGAAAACACACAATCTCACTGTTAAAGAAGTGCATTTTTGAGCTGTATTATCCCAGGGATATTCACAGAGGGTCAAAGCATGAGGTTTATCTACCTTTTTTGCCTCAAATATCTCTGTGGAAGTGCTGGTCCTTTTAATCTGAGCCCAATATTATGTGAGTCACAAGAAGTCATTTTGCTTGGATTTTCACAATTCTATAAAGTATAAAAATAGTGCGCTCCCTGAACCTCAGGTGCCCTGCTTCACATTTGGTGTTCCCGGGTTCTCATTCAAAGACAATCAATCATAGCATAAGAATAAAAACACTCAGTCCCCACAGGGGAATGTCTCTTAAATATAAGGACTTTTGTTTCCTCTTCTGCCTCTCTTCCAACAATGTATCCTTCAAACACTCTTTCACCTAAGATTTCAGAGATCCATACCTCGCAAGGAACTTCACACAAATTTACAAGATGTTTTTTCTGGGCTAGGTGTTACTGTTTATAACTACAATGCAAGTCATTTCCTGAAATTGAAGCTAATTGCACTGCATCTAACTTTGGTCTCCATGTTTATTCGTAACAAATTTCTTACTTTGTTCCTCTTTCTTTCCACAAATATTTACTAAGTAGTTACAAGATGCCACATACTGTTCTCAACCCCATGGGTCTTAGAAAGTGAGTTATACTGCTTCCATTCATTTTCAAAGTATTTTAAAGAGATGTGTGAAGTACATACCCACATGAACACAATTATCAAAATTTATATTATCTAAAAGCCATTTACGTGTGTTCTTTTTTTGTATGTTCGGAATTCTACGTGAGTTTTCAGAGATTATGAAAGTAGGAGCAATTTTTTTTTCTAAAGCAATAGTTTCAAAGAGAAGTGTTTTATACAAGCTACTCAATGTCAACTTGGACAAGTCAAGTCAGAGCCACCATCACATGGATGCAACTGCCTTGTCTTTGTGGGAGCTGCCTTAGCTAATTACTTAGCAGTAAGAATGCCAACAGCTACCCAAGTTTTCAAAGAGGCATGGAGGCAAAAATCCTACATTAATTCCTTCATTGTGCTTTTTAAGGAATTAGGAACAGGTTTCTTTGGGGGATGAAGCAAAGGAGCAGAATTCTTATTACTATGGCTCATCTTATAACAAAGTTAAGATTCATTTTCCTTAGAAACAGCTGGAAGATAGTATAATCCATATCTATTTGTTTCAAAGCTGAAAATCATGAGGGATTTCTCTTTCCATCAATCATTTTTAGAAATTTTTAAAATGTGGATATTAAAGAAAATAATGTAACTAACATTTATGCTCCAAATTTTTTTTTAAATTGTCACCATTTTGCTAAATTTGCTTCAATATTATTTTAAGAAAAGGATACAGATAAATTTGAAGTGTTATTTGACTTACACTGTGTCATATCTTCTTGTCTGTTTTTACAGAGGCAGTCTTTATCATGATTTTTATATCTCTTTCAAATTTCCATGTATCTATATATGTATGAATGAATAATGTCAATTATATTTACCACTTCTACAAAGAGTATCACATAATATTCCTTGTGTATTATTCTGAAAGTTGCTATTCATGTTGGCTTTCATGTATTTATGTTGTATATATGTAACATATACACACACATGCATACACACATACCTTTATAGAGAGTAATCTATTTAGCTATCTAGAGAGTTTATTCTGGCTAGGCATAGTGGCACACACCTATAATCCCAGCACTTGGAGAGGCTGAGGTGAGTAGATTACTGGAGCTCAGGAATTTGAGACCAGCCTGGGCAACACGGTGAAACCTTATCTCCAAAAAAAATAAAAAAATTAACTGAGTGTGGTGGTATGTGGCTGTAGTCCCAGCTACTCAGGAGGCTGAGGTGGGAGGATAGCTTGAGCCCAGGAGGTAGAGGCTGCTGTGAGCCGCAATCGTGCCACTGCACTCTGGTCTGGGTGATAGAGTGAGATGCTGTCTCCAAAAAACAGAAATAAGAAAGAGAATTAATTCTTTAAAGTTTTAACTTTTTCACTGTATAATTTTACTATTTTTAAATTTAATCCCCTATTACTAGAAATAACTAGTTAGAAGTGTTGAACATGTTTCCTTGCCCATGTGTGTGAATTTCTCTGGGGTATTACTATACTCAGTAGTAGAAGCCTGTGTCATAGACTATATACACATTCAAACTATTATTTTCCACAAAATTACCCCACAATGACTGTACCAAGCACAGTCACAGCAGTGTTTCTCTTCTTTATCTGCTTTTGTTCATTCCAATGTCCTTTTCTGTAAGTTGCCTGATCATAAATTTAGTGCATTAGCTCGTTGCATTTTTTTTTTTGCCTGCTCAGATTTTCTCTACTATGAGAGTTTCCTAGTGCTGAAGAGCTGCTTTTCCCAAACATCCTCAATATCTTACTGTTCCCATCTAATCTGACATACAACTTAGTCATATGTCATGTTGGCATAGCTATAGAACATTGTCAGGAAATGATAATATAAGAACTTTCTAATCTGTTATTACTATTAAACAAGCCCTTTTATCCTGGCACTATACAAGTACCATAAAGTCTGTATTTCTGGACCAAATATTTTTTGGTTTGAGTTCACAGTAAAGGGAAATGCTAAACAGGGACTTGTAAATCAGTCTTATATGTGAAATTATTCTCCACACTACCAATAAAAAGTTTATGTTCCCCTCATCCTCCCATTTTATGGTTATTTGCAGGCAAACCACAGAAAAAAAGAACAGAAAACTGAGGATTTATATAATGATCAGCCAAGAACTATTTGAAGAAACAAAATATTCTTGGTTTATTGTGACAAAGAACTGAATAATTGGAACTATAAAATATGTTGATGAGGATTCGACAATTGAAATCCGAAATGTAAACTGTTGCAGGTTGATTTTTCCCCAAAATGGTGGTAAATGCCTTCATTTTAGAAAGGAACATCTTATAGCAGACAAGCATTAAGTAATACCAGTGTTGGACATAGCAAAAAAGCATAAGACCATTAAGAATTAAAATAAAAAAGACATTAACTCAATTTCCGGGCAGAGACAATTGAGTTATCCCTATCTAAGAAGCCCCTTAATTACTTAGAGATGTGGTAAGTTCAATAACTAACAAATCATTCTTAAGGTGTGCAAGAAAATAATTATTTTATTTTCAATGATATAATCTTGCTCTTAAGCTCCTACCCTGTTGAATGATGATGGAAGGAATAAGGACTTACAATTGACAAGTGAGGATACCCTTGACTTCTCAGGTTTAAGCCAGTAGACTCCACTTTTTAATGGGTAAAAATTCAGTCTTTCAGAGTTTTTTTCTACTCCAAGCCAACCTATCCAAGGTGCCAGTCAGCATAAGAGACATCCTGTAGACATCAGCTGTGGAAGTTCAAGATCAGGGTCATTAGCCTCGGGTCGTGGGCCTTGTATACCATGAGTTCTTCATCTGGACCACAAGATGTTAATCTTCTGATCATTCTACAAATCTTCTACATAGAAACCCTATGTGTGCAGGCTATGAAGAAACAGGACAACCACTCTTGGGTCATTTGCTTCAAATACATATGTATTAGCAAATGCTTATCATGCTGGATATGGTAACAAAACAATGTGATGTTATTGGAGAAGAATTTTGTTTTTTCTTCAGGTTCCTCCATCTTAACCTAGATATTTCTCTCGTAGACCACCTTGAGGATTCTCTCTGAGGGAAAAATTACATATTAGCACCTGCTTTCTTTCATTAAAATTTTCTCTCAAAATTCTCTTGCATCCAGCTGAGTCAAGTTTCTGCATTCTACTTTGGCAGGTGGAATTTCTAGTACATCATAACCTCATTTCTCTACCTGGCTTAGAATAAAACTGGCTATTCAAGCTTGACTCTATCAGAATTGGCTCTTGATATGTTAATGGAGCTTAAGGAAAATCCTCTTTTCTCTCAGTAATGCCTAGCTTTCCAGAATAATTGTCTAACAAAAGACTCAGAAATTCTTAGTGGCTTTAATGACTAATTTGACAGTCAAAAATCTAGTAATGATTTTATTGCTCTAATTGGTATATCCATCTTTCTAAGACTTAAGCCTCTTGGCTTGCCCTTAAGAAAAGACTGTAAGGGAAAATTATTCAGAAGAAATACAAAATGAATCTGGTAAATATTTTCCAAATATCCCATGATATATACATGAATTGGCAGTGAAAAACAAATTCCGCTGCATAATATTTATTTTTGTGTAAATAAATGCGTGCTTATGCTACTGAGTAAACGTTATATGATAATTTAATTTGAATATCCCTAATTGAATAGAGAACGTCTTTGTAAAATTACACTCCATTTTCTTATTATTGTAAAAGAGAGGTTACATTCACAAAATGCTGTTCCTACAGTGTCTTAAGTACACTTAAGCCATATAAAACTGCACATTTTTATCTTCTTTTTAAAAAGTTCAGAATATTACATATATTCAGGCTTGCGTTTCCTCATGGAACAATTAGCTGGAGCTGAGTAGTAGCTGGCAGTTCTCTATGGAATTATCCTCTTGATTCATTACTGTCTTCTCCACTTTCCATTTTCTTTATGACACAATAACTATCTTATTTATTAAGGATAACTGCATGGGCTCTGTAGGCAAGTGAGTCTCCAAACGTATTTGAATTGTATACACAAACCTAAGATAGGTGTATTGGATTTGGTAGGCTCTGAAATACCATCACTATCAACAATCCAAAGCCCAGAGCATACAAACTAATAAGCAACATCCTTTACTGGATGCCACCTATGGGGTGTTTATCCCACACTTCTGGAAGTTAAATTGGCATTTACATTGACCTGTAGTATTGACTTAATTCTTGCCCTTCTCACTTAAGGCACTTTGTTGCCTTAAGACAGAACAAAGTATTTAACAGTGTCTGATACCCCTACATCAATTGGAAGGTCAATAGGGCTTTCCAGTTAGTAAGGCTCCTGTGGATCTGGGGTGCTAGATAAAAGAGAGTAATGGATGTGATGTACAGACAAAGAGAACAAATAACAAATGGAATCCAAGTAAAATAACTAAGGACAAAGTCATAAAAGTATGTGCACATAGGGATAATATAGAAATGAGATAAATCTGAGAAAGCCAAGAAGCCCTTGAAAGTCAGGAGAGAAGAGAGAACAGAAAGCAACAGGCTAGATCAGTTGTAGATGTGTGCTGGAAGACAAGAGGCTCGATTTTTATCTGCTGCAGGTAACGAGGCAACGTGAGTCTGTGCAGAAGGCCTGCGATAGAATGAATTGAACCAGAACTTGAAATTTGGTTTGGCACTAAAATGAGACAGTCAAAAACCTATCTCTGACTTTATTTTCCAGATTGCAAAAACCTCTGGATTTGTGAGAGAATTCCAACAATAAAGGGCAGTAAAAAAAACCTTGCATAGTAGCATAGAGAGGCAATAAAATTAAAATGTTTAAAGTGTGTAATATTAAAATTTGAATAACTAAATCTATGTCAAATTATAGATATTTCTACATAAAAGCAATAGTGTACTATGTGGGAGTGTATTTTATTCAATAAGTATTTTCTGAGAACTTAAATTGCGTCAAATATAAAGGGGGAAAAGGGTCATTAAAGGCACAGAAAAAGTTTCCTATTAACAAGTTTAGAATCACTCTATTGGAAACCAGATATATATACTGATTAGGGAAATTTGAAGCTTGCAGTAGCAATTTACCCTTATTACAGCCTTCTTTTTAAGCGCCAAGTACTGTGTTGGATACCATAGTGAAATAGCTTTTCTAATCCTCAAGGTGTAAAAAAGATATTATTATGCCCATTAAACAACTAAGGAAACTGAAAAGTTTTTTTCTTTTTTTACCCTGGACTGTCTTGATAGCTTTCCCAAAGCTCATTTCCATATGACCCATACTTTCTCGAGTACACTCTTCAACCTATTTTCAAGTTCATATTTCTAAACCATATCTCTGATTTTGTCACTTTTATTATTCCCTATGGAAAAATTTAAACCTCTTAGGCTACCTTTCAAGTTGCTACAAGATCTTTTTTCTTATATCATCAATAATTATCACCTCTTTCTTCCTTTTAAAAACTCTAAGTTTCAATCTACTCCAGCATTCTCTTCTGCCCAAACAGCTTGAACTTCTAGTAATTATGCATTTGTTCCACTTCTATCCACTCAGAGAACTTTTCCCATTTTTTCTTAATAACCAAAGATTATGCATTTTTCAAGTAAAGAAAAAAAATGAAATAGTAATTTTCATAAAATCTTTCCCTTAATTCCTTTAGTTTTAAATAATTTATCTTTAGCATGGACACTCATCTCTGCCATGAACTCTTCTATAACTTAAATCATTCTACTTTTGTGGTGTGGTGTGGCCAAGAATCTGGGTATTTAGTAATTAATTGGTTTTGTGACTGGAAGATGTACAGGGAGAGAGAGACATTGAAAAACAAAAGATGGGCCGGGCGCGGTGGCTCAAGCCTGTAATCCCAGCACTTTGGGAGGCCGAGACGGGTGGATCACGAGGTCAGGAGATCGAGACCATCCTGGTCTACACGGTGAAACCCCGTCTCTAGTAAAAATACAAAAAACTAGCCGGGTGAGGTGGCGGGCGCCTGTGGTCCCAGCTACTCTGGAGGCTGAGGCAGGAGAATGGCGTAAACCCGGGAGGCGGAGCTTGTAGTGAGCTGAGATCCGGCCACTGCACTCCAGCCCGGGCGACAGAGCGAGACTGCGTCGCAAGAAAAAAAAAAAAGAAAAACAAAAGATGTTGAGAGGGCACCTAGAAAGTAAGCATTGGAATTCTAGGGAAACTCTGGTAAGAAATGATCTAGACCAGATATTTATCTCTGAATTTAATGTTACCAAACCCTTTGGGATATCCCAGGATGACCCTGCACTAGGCCTGAACACAGGTAAGAGCAACAGAGCCCTTAAAATAAAACCATCATGCGGTTTCTGAGCTTTACCTAGAAACTACACTGGTGAAAAAGGTATGCTAGTTCTGAATTTGTAAGAGGCCAGGTTTACTTTCTGGTAAGGTGAATGTGTAAGTGAATATAAAAAGATATAATGTTGGAAGTACAGGCATAAATTTGAAAATTTAGGTTTGAACACCCTGAGATAGCATAGGCACTGATTTCTTTTTACTTTGCAACTTGAAGAAGTTCTGCAGCAAGGATAGAGGCAGCAATCAGAACAGACAGCTAGAGGGGAGGAAATGTATCCCTTTCCTTCCACTCTTCTAGATTCTTGACTGGGTCTCCTTGTCAAAAGACAGATTAACAAAAGAAAAGCATTTAATATAAGTTTTATGTGACTTGGTGCCTTCATTAGCAAATGAAGATCTAAAGAAATGGTTAAACTGAGCATTTTATACTACATTTGATGACGAGTGGAAAGTTATGGAAAAGTATAAGAGATAAGGGTACAAGCTAAGTGTATTAGACTGAAGGGCGGTTAGCAAGGCTTGTTTGTTAGGATTCCTGTTCATGTCCCTCTGTCTTTGAGGATAAAAAATTTCCTTTTTGCCAGGTATTTGGGGAGCACCTCTCATATGAGGGACATATGACCCTGCCCATTCTCAAACTCCTTCAGCTTAAAATATTTAATATGCCAATATGCCACATTTTGGAATAGGGTGTCTTGAGACCTGTCATAGCTCAGTTTCACCTACTTTGCAATGACATAGTGCAATAGTCAAGCAATGGAAAACAAAGACCCTCTTTGTGCATGGAAGCTGTGTTAAAACTATGAGTATTCAGTGTTGGTGAAGGACAAGTTTTTTTCTTCTTTTTTTTTCTTTCATCAGAGATGTAGATAATACTTTCTAACCTCAAGAAGGTACACCCTAGTTTTACATTCAGCAGAGTTAGAGATAGCAAGTAATGGCCCCTGGGAAATGATAAGACACCTGCAAACTTCTTAAATCTCAAGGGAAAGAGATCCAAAGAAATGGAATTGGACTTTACATTTTTAATATATTCAGATAGGTGCTTGATTGACAAAGCACATGAAATGGCATCTGACTTTCCAAAGAGTCTCCATTTTTTGCCCCTCACTGTTGGTAGAGTGTAAAAATGGCCCCAAATTCTTTCCCTGCTTAACATTTATGACCTTATAGTGTTACATTTTTTGTCAAGAGATAGTTTTGTCAAGAGACAAATCTGGTTGACACTTAACACGTGTTAGCCAGTTGGACATTGGCAAATGTGACACAAGCAGAGGATAGAAAGGTGCTTAAGCACTCCACTGTTCTCTCTCTTGTTTTCTTGGAACATTACAGAATACGAAAAAGCCTGAGCTAGCCAGCTGGAAGACACTACATCATGTGGAAAAGAACTGAGGCCCCAGGCTAAAGCAAACAGCAGACATGTGAATAATACCAGATCTAAACCAACCAAATCTAGTGCAAAATTGTCAATTCCTGGAAATATGAGCCAAGCACACAATTGTTGTGAAGCACTAAGTTTTGGGGTGACTTATTACACAATGATAGCCATTTCATATGGAAGTTTTTGAAAATAAACATTCAACTCATGCAATTATTCATGCACACACTTCATCTCCACTTTTAGACATTAAGCACTTTCAACAAGTTTCATATCTTACCATACAATTTTTCCATTAAAACAAGCACAGTGATTTGCAACACAGAGTAGAATCTCAGGATTCAAAATCTGTGGTTCAGATAAATGTTGTTTGAGGAGGCAGGGGACAGAAATTAGTATAGGCCCAAGCTGAAATGAGCATATTAGGCTCTATGTTTGTCTCTGGTGATACCCCAGAAGTATTTTACATCTATCTTAGTCTACACAAACGAAGTTCCTTCTGATAACAGATGTACAGTAAACTTTCCAACTTTACTCACATAGCCTACCTGCTACCTGTTCTAAAGAACTCTAAGAAGGGTGATTTCTTCTCACATGAAAGGGCGCTTCTTCTCAGATGGCATAGAAAACGCATGAATCCTGCCCATGTTGCTGTTCTTAAGGAGCTGTTCCATTATTTGGCCCATGAGCTGTCAGTACCCTGAGGTATTACCTACCTATGTGTTCTCTTTATTGCCTGCATAAACCAGTAAGGTCACTTGAAATTCTCCTCCTGTTCAGCCCACGAGGAAGAGAATTGACAGAAGAAAACAGAGCTTGTCAAAATAAACTGAGGATTGCTGACTTAGTTACTTCATTAAGATAATATCCCTTTAGCATTTCTCTTAGTTGGCATAGTAAACATATGTGCACGTGCATACATAACCATACATGTGTTATGGTGTTACTGGTCTGCATGTCTTCTTATCTGTTTTACTTTATTTTTGCTCTTAACATAACGTAGGCTTACAAATTGTTTAGCTATGACTACCTCTAGCAGTTACAGAAGATGTTTTACATACTTTGAATCTATGTTATACTAACATGCATGCTGTTTTGGGGAAAACAATCAGCTGGGTGGCAAAAAAAATGGCATGATGGTCGTTTTCTAAAATGTATGACTTAAATTATTATTAATAACAACACGACAAGATAATTAACACCCTGCACAGCATTTTTCATTTTAAGAGTACTTTAGGAATATTAATTGTATAACCTCTTCAACACCCCACTTTACAACTAGAAAAATGAAAGCAGAGGTTAAGTGATTTCTCAAAAGTAAAAATACCCAGCATAAAATTCAACAACCTGCCCCTGATGTTTCTGCCTTAACCTTAGACCAGTAAGTGATCTCTCTTTTCCCTTCTTATCTAGGATCAAGAAAACTGAGCATGGCATTAATGTAATACTCTACTGCCAGCCATGGTAATAGTCAATAGCCCACCTACTGAATTATACTCAGGCAACACTTTCTGAAAAGAGAGAAAACCTAAAAAAAAAAAAAAAAAAAAAAAATCAGCCAGAAAGACAACTAATTAAAATTGGAGACTTCTCCATTCCATCTCTAACTTGTAAGTACAAAATAAATTGTGAACATATTTGTTGGTGGCAGAATCTATTGTCCTCCCAACTCAGTGAAAGAGAGAACACTAATTAGTCAATAAAGTTAGGATGGGAGGAAGAGGATGCAGGTAAGGACAATACAGAAGCTTCAGAAGTCACAAATATGACTATAGGCCAATTGATATGCAAAGCTGACATAATTTCTCAGGTGATGTCATTCTGCAGAAAGGTCCTGAGTAAATAATATTTGCAATTTATTTATCTATTACGTCTTTCTTTTTATACTACCTCATGCCAGTTATTCTATTCCATAGAGTTGGCAATACACCAGTTTTGACTAACATCTGCTTTTTATGCAAAGGTGTAGCTCTAGTTCTTGGGAACAAGTATGTTCAATTAGACCTAATTATTGATAACAAAGGTAACGTAAGCCTGTGTGGTGGTGATGTCATCTTTGCCATATTGTACACATGCAACACATAAAAGCAAACTGCAGCCTTTTTGCATTTTGATTAAGAATTCTTTCTAAAAGTCACCATGTCACCATTAACGTATCAACAGAAAAATATATTTGAAACATAGAAAAAGAGATACAATTAAATTCAGTGAATTAGAATAGCTTCAGTGGCAAGATGTAGAAATGACGAGGTTCAAACAAAGCAGATCAGATGACAGAAACAATGTTAACACTAGGAATTATATTAATTAACTAATGCTGACCTCACGGAAATTGTGCTATCATTTGTAAATAAAGTAGCTTTATATGATTAAGGAGTTGCTATTATAACAAAAATCTCTTAGTGTCTTTACTAATTTAATTAAAATCATAGGAAATATATATTCAGTTCTTCAGAATTTCATTATCTTGAATCTTTAGGAGTTGCAGTCACTGAGAGATATCAATATTAATTTGAATAGAATATACAAACCATGCTCTTCCTAGCCCTCTGCTGGACTAAATGCACTAGATGATTCTCCTCATGGAGACTGAAAAGAGCATGAAAAAAATGCGCAGAATCCAAAATTAATATGAACACAGGAAATCAGAGGATTTCAAATAAACCCTAGATGACTTCGGTTTCCACTTTGACAGCTTTAAGGTAACTGAGATAGAAGATAAAGCCTTGAGTCCATTGAAGGTGAAAAGTCCTATATAAAACCACCTCATAAATCTGAGAACCAAAAGGTATATCTTGTCAATATAAACAAGAAGTAGACACACCATTCAGAAGGGAAACTCGAGAACAATGGTCTTTACTGGTAGGAAAAAATAGTCTACTCTAAAAATTTGTAACCAAAATTCAGACCGCATCTGGTTTTGTATTTGAAATTCATGAAAATGTTGTGATCTGGAAAACCTCTAAATGGTTCTAAACCAAATCTAACACACACACAAGCACGCATATACACACATTATAAACACACACACAAGCACGCATATACACACATTATAAACAGTATGGGTTTATTTCAAAATCAAAGACAATTTTGCATTTAAAATGATTAATATAATTTACCTTTCTGATAAATTATGATAGGCAGACCATCTTGATCGTTGTAGAAATAGTGTCCAATAAAATTAACATTCACTCCTGATAAAGCTATCAGCAAATCAGGAGTGTTTGGACGAACAGAGGCAAGATGGTGCACTTCCGGGTTCTTCTTAACCACCAACTCTTCCCGCGCGGGCAAAAAGGCAGCCGGCGCCCGGGAAGGTGCAGACCAACTGGGCATGCGCCAGGTGACGTCAATCTGAAGAGACCAAGATTTACCTGGTCGCACCTGCGGAACGCCCCTGACACGCCCATGCCCCACCTATTGCCCTCCCACTCCTAGAAAAGCCCCTCTCCACCATTGAGCCATGCGGACTTCCCAGCTTCCCAGTCCTGTCGGGATGTCGGAACTCCATCCCAGAGCTTGGGGGAGGGGAACTCTGCCGGCCTTCTTTGCCGGAGGCTGACAGACTTCTTCTCCACACCTTAGGTTACTAAAATAAACTTGCAGTTTTGCTCCTGACCTTTGCCTACTTGCTGGTTCTTTTGTGCTCCCTCTGGTGGTCTTAGAAAAACAAGACAAGGAGTAGGAAAATACCTCCTTAAAGGTGTAAAACAGGGGTCCCCTAACCCACAGGCCACAGACAGCTACCAGGCCTGTTAGGAACTGGACCACACAGAAGGAGGTAAGTGGCAGGTGAGGGAGCATTACTGTCTGAGCTCCACCTTCTCTCAGATAAGCAGCAACATTAGATTCTCATAGGAATACAAACCCTATTGTGAACTGCGCATGCGAGGAATCTAGGCAGTGTGCTCCTTAAGGAGAATGCCTGATGATCTGAGATGGAACAGTTTCATCCCGAAACCATAACCTCACCCCAACAACACCCCTGTGAAAAAAGTGTCTTTCACGAAACCCATTCCTGGTGCCAAAAACGTCGGGGACCACTATTGTAGAAGATAGTTGAAAAAAAAATTGTAACAAACATTATTACTACTGCTAAAATATTTAAAGTTTTCATTAAGATTACTAAAAATACTTTTTTTCTCTGCTAATAAAATTTCAATCAACATGAAAATGGAGATTCTAGCTAGCTTAGCATGATAAAAAAGAAAGTAAGGGCTGAGTGTGATGACTCATGCCAGTACTTTGGGAGGCCAAGGCAGGCGGATCACAAGGTCAAGAGATCAAGATCATCTTGGCCAATATGGTGAAACCCCATTTCTACTAAACATACAAAAATTAATTGGGTGTGGTGGTGTGCACCTGTAGTCCCAGCTACTTGGGAGGCTGAGGCAGGAGAATCACTTGAACCGGGGAGGCAGAGGTTGCAGTGAGCTGAGATTGTGCCACTGCACTCCAGCCTGGCAACAGAGTGACAGAGCGGGACTGTGTCTCAAAAAAAGAAAAAAAAAAAAAAAAAGAAAGAAAGAGAGTAAAAAATTGAGGGTAGAAAAGGAGAAACAGAATTCTATTTGTTGAAGATGATGCTAAGGTCTATGTAATAAGCTAAAAGTGTACATAAATTATAAGCATCAATGGCAAATAATTTTAAAAGGTCAAAATATAGTAGTCAATATACAAAAGCTAACTGAATTTCTGTGTATTGTCAAAAATTAGAATATACAATTTAAAATATATGTTATTCAATATATTTCTCTATTTTAACACATTGATAAACTATTTAGAGTAGCGATAATACATATCTAGCAATAAATCTAATCAAATATACTAAAGCTTTTTATTTAGAAAATTATAAAGATATTAGACAATAAATAAAACTTTAACAAATGAAGAAATACTAATTGCTTTTGAAAAAATTAATTCAATGTTGTAAAGATGTCCAACTTCATGGAATTTATCTACAAATCAAAATAATTTCAGTAAGTTCAAATATAATTTTCCATCTCTTTCCATGTGTATGAGTGTGTGTGTTCCACTCAATAGGCTGATTCTGAAAATCATATGAAAAGTATTGCCAAGACACGCTCCAAACAAAAACTTGAAGAGAAAAACAAAATGACAAGGAAACCAAAAATCCAAGATGATAATGAGAGACAGGACGAGCTGGATATCCTAGGCTGACTAAGAATCCCTAAGCCTAGCTAGGAAGGTGACCGCTTCCACCTTTAAACACGGGGCTTGCAACTTAACTAACACCAGACCAATCAGATAGTTAAGAGAGCTCACTAAAATGCTAATTAGGCAAAAACAGGAGGTAAAGAAATAGCCAATCATCTGTTGCCTGAGAGCACAGCGGGAGGGACAATGATGGGGATATAAACCCAGACGGTCGGTCCTGACTGCAATGGCAACCCCCTTTGGGTCCCCTCCCTTTGTATGGGAGCTCTGTTTTCACTCTATTTCACTCTATTAAATCTTGCAACTGCACTCTTCTGGTCTGCGTTTGTTATGGCTGGAGCTGAGCTTTGGCTTGCCCTCCACTACTGCTCTTTGCCTCCATTGCAGACCTGTAGCTGACTTCCATCCCTCCAGATCTGGCAGGGTGTCCGCTGTGCTCCTGATCCAACTAGGCGCCCATTGCCACTCCCCATCAGGCTAAAGGCTGGCTATTGTTTCTGCATGGCTAAGTGCCTGGGTTCGTCCTAATCGAGCTGAACACTAGTCACTGGCTTCCATGGTTCTCTTCCATGACCCATGGCTTCTAAGAGAGCTATAACAGTCACCGCATGACCCACGATTCCATTCCTTGGAAACCATGGGCTGAGAACCCCAGGTCAGAGAACACGAGGCTTGCCACCATCTTGGAAGCAGCCCACCATCTTGGGAGCTCTGGGAGCAAGGACCCCCAGTAACAACAAGAAAACAAGATCAGTTCTATAACCAGTCAAAATTTATTATAAAGTATATTAATTATGACATATATTCTTAGACTACATATAGGCAGTAAAAAAGAATAAAATATCCAGAAAATGGCCCATACATATATAGGTATAATTTGTGTCAAAGCCATCATCAGAGGTCAGCAGGGAAAGGATCGATTATGAAAACTTGGCACGGAAAAAGCTGGCATTTTTATTTTTTAAATTTATTTTTACTTTTTCATTTTATTTGAGATGGAGTTTTGTTCTTGTTGCCCAGGCTGGAGTGCAATGGCACAATCTCGGCTTACTGCAACCTCTGCCTCCTGGGTTCAAGCAATTCTCCTGCCTCAGCCTCCCAAGTAGCTGGGATTGCAGGCATGCACCACCACGCCCAGCTAATTTTGTATTTTTAGTAGAGACGGGGTTTCTCCATGTTGGTCAGGCTGGTCTCGAACTCCTGACCTCTGGTGATTTGCCCGCCTCAGCCTCCCAAAGTGCTGGAATTACAGGTGTGAGCCACCGTGCCCAGTTGAAAACTGGCTTTTTATATAAAAAAAATTTTTAAATTGGATTCCCATTTCAGAAAATACATAATTTCAGGTGAATTGAAGGATGAAATGTAAAAGGCAAAAACAATAAACTTTTATTAAAACTCTATAAAGTAGAATATTTTAATATGCATAATAAAACCAATTTTTTAGGAATATACAACACTCACATCATGAAGACAATTTGAAAAACTAGAATATTATAAAATCAAGGAATTGTTATAATCTAAAGATCCCATGAAAGCATTAACATTTCCCAGGAGAAGGCATTTCTAGCACATACATATAACAATAAACTATGTATCAACAAGAAAATTATAAAGAGCCCTTTAGAAAAATTAGCAAAAGACAAAAAAGTTTTCCTTACAGGATACACACATGGCTCATATTACATGACAATACTCTCAATATTATTATCAGAAAAATTCAAATTAAAAATTTTACATCAGATATATTGAATGACAGTCAACATTTAAAAGCTTGAATAGATCTTGTTAGAAAGTACATTGGGTCATGGCAGTGCTCCAGCACAGTTGGTAGAAATTTTAAACTGTTTAATCATTTTCAAAAAGATTTTGACACTACCTAGTAAATTTGTTTTATTTGGTTTTGTTTTGTTTAGTTTTTGAGGCGGAGTCTTGCTCTGTTGCCCAGACTGGAGTCTAGTGGCACAATCTCGGCCCACTGCAATCTCTGCCTCCCAGCTCAAGCGATTTTCCTGCCTCAGCCTCCCAAGTAGCTGGGATTATAGGCATGTGCCACCATGCCTGGCTGATTTTTTCTTTTGTATTTTTTTTACTAGAGACTGGGTTTCACCACGTTGGCATGGCTGGTTTCAAACTCCTGATCTCAGGGGATCCACCCGCCTCAGCCTTCTACAGTACTGGGATTAAAGGTGTGAGTCACCACACTCGGCCTCTATTTAGTATTTGAAAATGTGCAGGCCCCATGCTTTAAGCAGTCTGCTCTTGCAAAAATACCATTGAGAAACACTTGAGTACATGTAATAGTAAACAGGTTTTTAAAAAGTGAATAGGATCATTGTTTGTAACAGCAAATATTCCAACCCAAATGCCAATCAACAGCAGAATGGACAAATATTGGTAATACATTAATATAGTGGGAAACTACACAGCTGGGAAAATGAATCAATTACAGTAACTAGCAAGTTAGAGGAATTTCACATACTTAATTCTGAGTTGAAGTCATAGAAAAATGTATATGACGTGGTTTATTTCATTTAAATGTCAAAAATACATAAAAACTACATAAAAACTACATAGATGTTGATTTGTTTTTCTAAGACCACCAGAGTGGGCACAAAAGAACCAGCGAGTAGGTAAGGCTAAAAGCAAAACTGCAAATTTATTCTTTGGTCATCTAGCTTCAGGGACCGGAGCTGGGCGGGGAGTTTCTAATACAGTCCCGACAAGAGTGGGGGCTGAGAAAGCCCACCCCCGGCGTATCTGCTGGGAGCGACTTTTCTAGGAGTGGAAGGGCAATAGGCGGGGCACGGGCATGTCGGGGGAGGGGGGGCACTCTGCAGGTGCCACCAGGTAAATCTTGGTCTCCTCGGATTCACATCACCTGGTGCATGCCTGATTAATCTGCACCTTCCCGGGCGTCAGCTGCATTCTCGCACACATGGGAAGAGTTGGTGGTGAAGAAGAACCCGGAATTCCACCATCTTGCCTCCGTTCGTCCAAACAGATGTGTCAAACTTTAGACAAAGGAAATGATTAATAAAATGTGAAGGATTTTAGTTACTTCTGAGGAGAAAGCTGGATGATAGTATTGAGGAGAGGCACACAGAGGGCTTCTAAGATGCTGAGAAACTACTTTTTTAAATTGGGAGAGATGATGATTGGATGGAGAGAGAGAGAGAGATTGGAGAATTTCATTCTGCTACTACTTTTTAAATCTGTACCTATATCTTTTGGGTACAGAACATTTTAAACAAACAAAAGTACATATTAGACTTAAGTCCATAAACCCAACATGCGTTAAGTACCTTGGCTTTGAAGCTAGACAAATTTGGATGCAGTTCTGGGTCAATCACTTACCACTTCTGTGATTTGGGGAATGTTTATCTAACTTATCAAATCCTCTCTTCTTCTATCTGTGAAATAGAATAAAAGTATCTATTTCATAGAAATGTAAAGTTTAAGTAAGGTAGTGTATGTAAAGTACTCAGCACAGCACCTGCCAAAATAGTACTCATGATTAGACGCTGGTTATTATCATCATCTCCACCCTACATGGAATAATTAAAACATATAGATGCATGGTAGAGTGAGATAGAACGAGATTCTAAAATCATACCACCTCTATTATCTCAGAGAGTTTGTATTGTCTCTGGATCTCAGTTTTCTCATCTTTGAAATGGAGATAAGAATACTTAGCTCAGTTGATAAGATGAGAACTGTTTGAAATCATCTATATAAACCGCCCAGCAGAATGCCTGATACATGCTCAGTTTTCAGCAAAGCATAATTTCTGTGTTAGCAGCATATTGC
This sequence comes from Piliocolobus tephrosceles, assembly GCF_002776525.5. Classification (NCBI taxonomy): domain Eukaryota; kingdom Metazoa; phylum Chordata; class Mammalia; order Primates; family Cercopithecidae; genus Piliocolobus; species Piliocolobus tephrosceles. The sequence continues at coordinate 142,838,529 of NC_045434.1, forward strand.
CATTATCAATAAAGCATCTTAATAGTGGCTTTGTAACATATCAATTTAGTTAGGCTGAACTTCATTTCCTAAAAATAGCTTTCCTGTTTTGCTTTTGGTGAACATGGGTCACAAGAGAGATTCTTGTGGGAGATCTTGTGGGAGGGTGACAGTTAAGTTGCAATCATTTTGTAGCACACACACACTGCTCACCTCAGTGTAAGCCAGAGACCGGATCTCCAGCTGTTTCATCTTCTTCTAGATCTTCCTATAACTCTTCTCAATTCTGAGCCAGGTGTATTTTTAGCTTCATAAGAAGGACCCCAGAATCTGCAGGACAGCCATACCCTGAATATTCATCTTCCTCTAGATCTTCCTATAACTCTTCTCAATTCTGAGCCAGGTGTATTTTTAGCTTCATAAGAAGGACCCCAGAATCTGCAGGACAGCCATACCCTGAATATCAGAGGCAACAAGACTGATAGGAGGTTTAATCCATGTCAAGCCAACTTGTGCTTGTGGACTCTAGCTTGTTCTTGCACTCCTCCATTTTACATTCATCTTTCCTTTTCTGTTGCCTGCCCCGTAGTCTTCAAGTACCAACAGCAACAGATGCACAGATGACAGCTTTACAGAAACTGCTTAGCCAGCTCCTACAATTGTGTAAGGTAAAATCCTTGTAACAAAATCCTTTATGTGTGTGTATGTGTACGTGTGTGTATACTTATATATATGTATGGAAGCGGTGGCTCACGCCTGTAATCCCAGCACTTCGGGAGGCCAAGGTGGGTGGATCACGAGGTCAAGAGATCAAGACCATCCTGGCTAACATGGTGAAACCCCATCTCTACTAAAAATACAAAAAAATTAGCCGGGCGTAGTGGCAGGCGCCTGTAGTCCCAGCTACTCGCGAGGCTGAGGCAGGAGAATGGCGTGAACCCAGGAGGCAGAGCTTGCAGTGAGCCAAGATCATGCAACTGCACTCCAGTGCGTACATACATACAATAATATATGCATACATTTACTTATAATAAGACAATTACGATACATAACTTGTTTGTGTATATATATATCTTAGTACTCTTGCTTCTCTAATTGACTCCTGACTGATTTATTAATAACTTCTTTATTTCAGACTTTAAAAATAAGATTCAGTCCGTGTTGGTAAAAAGCCATAGAGAAGAGGCGCACAAAAATTCTGAGTAAAGATGTAATTCACATGGGGTAGAATGAGCACTATTCCACTAACTCTGTGACAAAGAGGGCACATACAGGTTTGGATGGGAATTTAAACTACAAGGGCTTATACTGTTGTTATGCCCAGACCGTTTATTCCCCGGAGAAGACCACCAGAGTCCAGAGTCAAAGCCAAGCAGCAAGGATCTTTATTACAGGTTTGAACCTGGAACTCTCACGCACACCCGTGAAACGAGCGGGGCGGGAGAGCTCCCCAACTGGGCTCAGGACAGTGTTACATAGTCTGGGGTAAATAGGCACAGAGTCATTATACAAATCAGATGTATGATTGGTCGATATTTGAACAAGGCGATTTGGCTGATTATGATTGGTTCCCGCCATTTCTGGTATTTCAGTTAATTTTGAAATTCTGATGACGTTTATCAGGGGCTTGCAGGGCAGGGGTAGGGCTTGTTTTCGCAAACCCAAGGCCGGAAAGCAGTCTTACACAAAGGCAGTTAATCATATTGCGACAGGTTTTACAGGGCTTGTTTTGCAACATGGGTGTACCTTACTTAAACGCGCCTTGTGACCTTGCCGTGCCTCAGAAAGAAAAACAGGAACTTACAAAATCTCTAGAATGTGCCGAGATAGGGACAAAAGGATTGTGAGAGCAGAACAAAGGTTTAGCAATAGGGTGGGTACACACTTTTATGCCCTTTCACTGTTAATCATCCCAGAAGTGTTCAGTAATATCTATATTACTAATATTCTAGGCTCCCTCTTACACTGGGAAACACTTGGGACAGAATCATGGTCAGAAGAGATATTTCACTACAGCTACCATCATAATTTGTCTCCCTTAGTGATGCTGCCTGTGCTCACCCTCAGCCATTTTCCCCTGGAAAACCAGGAATGGGAAGACAGAAATTTTTGGAAATCTAATCTTTCATCCTGAAGACAAGTGATCTGTGTCTCAAAGTTGCCTTCCTCTTCTATGTTCAGCATAAATGAAATTCGAAAAAAATCTAGTGACATGGTATGAGTCATACGAGTTAAGATATCGTCAGTTATTTGCATGGTGTGGTATTTATTATGACATTTTAGACCTGGACAAAGTAATAAAACTAATTTGATCCCAACTCTCCATGTTACAAATGAGGAAACTATGGTTTAAAGACATTACTGTCAAATTTGCCAAAGCCACATAAGTATTTAGTGACAAGTTTCTAAGGGGAATTATGTTCTTGTGCAAACAGGATGTCCAATGAGGTTTTTTTCTTCCTAGAGGTTTAAAGCAATTCTGGAAGAACTAAACTTTTCGAATTTCTTTGCAGAATATGACCAACAAATAGTGCTATAGAGTTCACATTTATTTTCCTGTCCTGAAGTAGGTAACATTAGCCTTGAAAATTGTTTTTGCATACTGACAGCTTTCAAGATGGAGAGGAGAAGCCTGGAAAATTTTAAATAACCCTGATGCTACTTATTTGACAGAGCATACAGTCCCATTGGTGATCATTGCCATGTTTGTGGTGGTTAACCTGTGAACGCTGGCAGGAAATCAATGTGACCTCTTGTCTGGTTCCCATGCTTCAGAGAATCTCCCCATTGATGGCTGAAGATTTAAGAACATCAATAAGTGCTTTTTTATTCTCTGAATATTTTCCTTTCTTTATGACATGAATCAAAATATTTTTGCTTTTTAGGAATATTTCTCACTCTTTTTAGATTTTGAATTCAATTGGGAAGGTGTTAATGAGGCCTTGGTTAGAAATGTCATTCCCATCTGGGATGGGACAATCTTTCACAACTAAAAACTGAATTTTAAACTTTGTCAAGTCACATAAAAAATAAGTATCTCATCAGGGCATGGTGGCTCACACTTGTAATCCCAGCACTTTGGGAGGCGAAGGTGGGCAGATGACAAGGTCAGGAGTTCAAGACCAGCCTGGCCAAAGTGGTGAAACTCTGTCTCTACTAAAAATACTAAAATTAGCCAGGAGTGGTGGTGCACACCCGTAGTCTCAGCTACTCAGGAGGCTGAGGCAGGAGAATCACTTGAACCCTGGAGGAGGAGGTTGCAGTGAGCCAAGATCACACCACTGCACTCCTACCTGGGTGACAGAGTGAGATTCCGTCTCAAAAAAAAAAGGAAAAGAGAAAGAAAGAAAGAAAGACAGATTAGAAAAAGAAAAGTATCTCTGAAATACATTTAAGGATGGCTCGGAGTAAATTCATTCTCCCCTTTGAAAACAAACATGTACTCTTTCTCATGCTTCACCACAGCTTTCTTACATTCCCTCCTCCCCTACCCCTACCTCGGATAGACTCACAGGACACACACACTCCCTAGTTATCTAACCATATGGTCAGGGAAAAAATAATTGATTCTAGTGCCAGGTAGGTAGTGTTGGTTGTAATTTTTAGTCAGAGAAGAACTTTGATGCTAGATAGAGTGGATTTTAAGTCCTTATTCATAGATCTACAAGCTTTGTGACCACAGCAAGTTACTTAAGTTAAGCCTGAGTTTCTTCATGTTTAGAATGGGAAAAATAATACTACTTAATTCACAGAGTTGCAGTGAGAGTCAAACGAGGTAGTGCGTATAATGTACATAGCATAATCTACCCAATTAATAACATGTTTTGAAAAATAAGTAATATCTAGTTCAGCATTCAATCTCCTATTTCCTTAGTGGCTTTTCTTGAATTATTTTTTATTTTCGTCAATTGATAGATTAACTTGTAGGTTTGCCTAAGAGATGATTTTGAGATTTTTCAAAGAATACTTTTAAAACAACAACAACAACAACAACAACAACAAAACAAAACTTCTTTGGCTGGATATCTTATCTACCAGACCTCTTTATTTATGAAATAAAGACTTGAGAGTAAATTATTTTTAATTCCCTTTATGGAGTCAAATTATCTTTTTCTATTATTATATGACTTGCTCCTCACCTGGTCCAGACTCATTACCTTGTGTTAACCTATAAAATGGTACAGGAAAGACACACTAGGATAAGTTGAATGCATGATGTTGGTAGGAGAAATGGAGATACTGAATATAAGAGAAATAGAGCTATAAATGTGTTAGCGTCATGAGGTTAAAGAAAAGAGAACCTAGAAGGCCGGACGCAGTGGCTCACGCCTGTAATCCCAGCACTTTGGAAGGCCGAGGCGGGTGGATCACGAGGTCAAGAGATCAAGACCATCCTAGCTAACGTGGTGAAACCTGTCTCTACTAAAAATTCAAAAAAGGTTAGCCCACTGCACTCCAGCCTTGGCGATAGAGCGAGACTCCGCCTCAAAAAAAAAAAAAAAAAAAAAAAAAAAAGAGAACCTAGAATTGCAAGATGGAAACTCAGAAAGAAAATGGTCTTTCTAAGAAGGAAATCTAGGATTATTAAAGTAACCAATAAATCAATCCCAGAAAAGGCAAATTGGAGGAAGTAGAATAAGTTTAGGTTTCAGCCTTTGTTTTCTTCATAAAATAGGAGGCAAAGTGTTTGGGATGGAATTGGAAAAACAGGATAAGAAGTTAGAGAAGATCTCAAAGAGTTGTGTGGAAAATAATCTATGATACAGACAAGTATAGTGAAAAAGTGAGGAAGGAACTAAGGTCACAGAAGCTGAATTTGGGCTGGACCTCATCAGAGTGACTGGCTCTTTTGGAATGCAAGGTTAGAAGCCTAAACAGGAACAGGGAGGTTTTTGGAGTTTTCGGAGTTGAGAATCCCTGTGATGTGAGTAACAAAGGGTAAATGTGGTAAGAGACTTAGGATCTGGGTTCAGGCACACAGACATCCTAATAGAAATTGTTTATGTTTCAGGGATTTATTCAGCTGGGAGTTTAGCCGATTCAATCTCATATATGTCATGACAACATGGATGCTCAATTGGAGAGTACTCTCTCAATGAGAATCAGTTTTCAGTTCTGTTATATCAATATACACTGAGAGAAACCCAAGTCAAATAATTACAGATGTACTGTCTTGTTGTTTTCATCCTATTTTGAAGTATGCTATTATTTTTACATTGTAGTGTATATGTATGTGTGTATAACTATCTACTTTAGTTTGCTAAGGCTGACCTAAAAAAAGTACAACAAATTGGGTAGCTGAAACCATAGAAATGTATCTTCTCTTGTAAACCAAAACATATCTGAGACAGGTTTCAATCAACTTAGAAGTTTGTTTTGCCAGGGTGAAGGACATGCCTGTGACACAGCCTCAGAAGGTCCTGAGAACACATGCCCAATGTGGTCATGCCACAACTTGGTTTTTAGGGAGACATAAGGCATCAATCAATGCATGTAAGATGTACAGATGTACATTGGTTTGGTCTGGAAAGACAGGTCAATTTGAAGGGGCAGGAGAAGCTGGGGAGCTCCAGGTCATAGGCGGTTGCAAAGATTTTCTGATTGGCAGTTGGTTGAAAGAGTTTATCTAAGGATCTGGAATTGGCCGTGTGCAGTGGCTCATGCCTATAATCCCAACACTTTAGGAGGCCAAGGCAGGTGCGTCACTTGAGGTCAGGAGTTCGAGACCAGCCTGGCCAATATGGTGAAACGCTGTCTCTACCAAAAATACAAAAATCAGCCAAGTGTAGGGGCATGCACCTGTAATCCCAGCTACTCAGGAGGCTGAGGCAGGAGAATCGGCTTGAACCTGGGAGGCAGAGGTTGCAGTGAGCTAAGATAATGCCATTGCAATGCAGCCTGGGTGAGAGTGGGACTCTGTCTCAAAAAACAAAAACAAAACAAAACAAAACAAAACAAATCTGGAATCAATAGAAGGGAGTGTCTGGGTTAAGACAAAAGATTGTGGAGATCAAGATTTTTATTATGCAGATGAAGCAAGTCTCCAAGTAGCAGGCATCAGACAGACTATATTGCAAATGTTTCTTATCAGACTTATAAAGGTGCCAGACTCTTAGCTAATTCTCTCCTAGGTCAGTGAAAAAAACTGGAAAGGGAAGGGGAAAGAGAACAGACACCTTTGCAGACCATTTCAAAGTATGTCAAAGAAATATATTTGGGGGTAAAATACTTTGATTTCTTTTAGGGCCTTTTATCTATCATATCGTTATCTTATTGCTACAGAGAGTCTGCTTTGTCAGTCTTAAGGTCTGTTTTAATGTTAAATGCCGACCAGCTGTGCCTGAAATCCAAAAGGAGAGTATAATGTGGTATGTCTGACCCTCATTAACCTGATATCGTTAACCTGAACTAGCTTTCCAGGTTAACTTAGGAATACCCTTGGCCAAGAGGAGGGGTCCATTCAATTGGTTGGGGGTGCTTAGAATTTTATTTTCAGTTTACACTCACTTCTGGTGGCTAAATGTGGTTCCTTCAATTGACTGGAAGGCAGAACATGTCCCATGTCCCTCTCTATCTTCTGGTAGTTTTCCAGCAATCTTTGGTGTTCTTTGGCTTCTAGATACATCACTGTAATCTCTGCTTTCATGTTCACCTGACATTCTCCCAATGCTCTTTCATGTCTGTGTCCAAATTCCTCGTTTTATAAGGACACCTGTCATATTGGACTAGGGGGTTATCCTACTCCAGTATGACCTCATTTTAACAAATTATGTCTACCAAGTCCTTATTTCCAAATAAGGTCCCATTCTGAGGCACTACAGTTTAGGGCTTCAACATGTATGCTTTTGGAAAACACAATTCAACCCATAACACTATCTGTATATTCCTCTCTCTATATAAATTTGCATCTACATCTATATCTTTCAATGTATCTATCTAGTTCACATCTCTCTGTCTAAAGTGTATATATGATTTTCATTTTTTAAGGGAACTATTTTTTTATGTGTTATTGTTTTTTCAATTTTTAGTTTAAGTTTGGGGGCACATGTGAAGGCTTGTTACATAAACACTTGGTTTGTTGTACATATTATTATATCACTCAGGCATTAAGTTCAGTACCTGATAGTTACCTTTTCTGCACCTCTCCTTACTCCACTCTCCCCCATCAAGTAGAACCTAGTGTCTGCTGTTTTCTTCTTTGTGTCCATCATCATTTATCTCCCACCTATAAGTGAGAACATGTGGTATATGATTTTTTGTTCCTGTGTTAGTGTGCTAAGGATGATACCCTCCAGCACCATCCATGCTTGCACAAAAGATATGATCTTGTTCTTTCTTATGGCTGCATAATATTCCATGATGTATATACACCACATTTTCTGTATCCAGTCTGTCACAATCCACTTAGGTTGATTTGTGTCTTTGCTATTGTGAATAGTGCTTCAGTGAACATTTACATGCATGCATCTTTATGGTGGAATGCTTTATATTCCTCTGGGTATATACCCAGTAGTGGATTGCTATGCAGAATGGTAGTTCTGCTTTTAGGTCTTTAAGGAATTGCCAAACTGCTTTCCACAATGATTGAATTAATTTACACTCCCACCAACCATGTATGAGGATTCCTTTTTTTTACTTTTTTTATAGTAGCCATTCTGACTAGTATGAAACAGTATCACATTGTGGCTTTAATTTTCATTTCTTGATCAGTGACATTGAGCTTTTTTTCATACGATTGTTGGCTGCATGTATGCCTCCTTTTGAGAAGTGTCTGTTCATGTCCTTTGCCCATTTTTTAATTTTTTTTTTCTTGTTACATTTGTTTAACTTTTTATAGATGCTGGTTATTAGACCTTTGTCAGATGAATAGTTTGGTAGTTTGAAAAATTTTTCTCCCATTCTGTAGGTTGTCTGTTTACTCTGTTGATCATTTCTTTTACTGTGCAGAAGCTCTTAAGTTTAATTAGAACTCATTTGTCAATTTTTGCTTTTGGTGCAACTGCTTTTGGTCATGAAATCTTTGCCTGTTCCTTTGTCCAGGATGGTATTGCCTAGGCTGCCTTCCAGTGTTTTTATAGTTTTGAGTTTTACATTAAAGTCTTTAATCCATTTTGAGTTAATTTTTGTATATGGTCTAAGGATAGGGTCCAACTTCAGTCTTATGCATATGGCTAGCTAGTTATCCAAGCACCATTTATTGAATAGGAAGTCCTTTCCCCATTGGCTGTTTTTGTCAGCTATGTCAAAGATCAGGTAGTTGTGGATGTGCGGCCTTATTTCTCAGCTTTCTAATCTGTTCCATTGGTCTCTGTGCCTGTTTTTGTACCAATATCATGTTGTTTTGGTCACTGTAGCCTTGTAGTATAGTTTGAAGTTGGGTAATATGATTCCTCCAACTTTGTTCCTTTTGCTTAATATTGCCTGGGCTATTCTGACTCTTTCTTGGTTCCATATAAAATTTAAAGTAATGTTTTTCTAGTTCTGTAAAGCATGTCATTGGTAGTTTGACAGGAATAACACTGAATCTATAAATGGCCTTTAGCAATGTAGCCATTATAATTATATTGATTTTTCCTATTCATGAGCATGGGATGTTTTTCCATTCAGTTGTGTCTTCTCTGATTTCTTTGAGCAGTGTTTTGTAATTCTCATTGTAGAGATCTTTCACCTCCTTGATTAGCTGTTCTCCTACGTATTTTATGTTTTTGTGATAATGTTGAATGAGGTCACCTTTCTGATTTGGCTCTCAGTTTGGTTATTCTTGGTGTATAGGTATGCTAGTTATTTTTCTACATTGATTTTGTATCCTGCAAATTTGTTGAAGTTGTTTATCAACTGAAGAAGCTTTCAGGCCAAGACTATGGAGTTTTCTTTATATAGAATCATGTCATCTGCAAACAGAGATAGTTTGACTTCTGCTTTTCCTATTTGAATGTCTTTTGTTCCTTTCTCTTGTCTGATTACTGTGGCTACACCTTCCAATACTATGTTGAATAAAAGTGGTGAGAGAGGGCATCCTTGTCTTGTGCTGGTTTTCAAGGGGAACGCTTCCAGCTTTTGAACATTTAGGATGATGTTGTCTGTAGGTTCGTCACAGATGGTGCTTATTATTTAGAGGTATGTTCCTTCAATACCTAGTTTATTGAGAACTTTTAACATGAAGGGATGTTGGATTGTATTGCAAGCGTTTTCTGCATCTATTGAGATAATCACATAATTTTTGTCTTTAGTTCTATTTATGTGATGAGTCACATTTATTGATTAGTGTATGCTGAACCAACCTTGCACCCTGGGGATGAAGTCTACTTGATGGTGGTGGGTAAGCTTCTTGATTTGCTGCTGGTTTCGGTTTCCCAGTACTTTATTGATGATTTTTGTACTGATGTTCATCAAAGAAGTTGGTCTAAAGTTTTCTTTTTTTTCATTGTGTCTTTGCCAGGTTTTGGCATCATTTGGCATACAAAGAGTTAGGGAGAAGTCTTTCCTTTTCAATTTCTTGAAACAGTTCTACTAGGAATGGTCCCAGCTCTTCTCTGTACATCTAGTAGAATTCAGCTGTGCATCTACCTGGTCCTGGGCATTTTTTCATTGGTAGGCTATTTATTACTGCCTGTGATGGTTAATACTGTCAACTTGAATGGACTGAAGGATGCAAAGTATTGTTCATAGGTGTGTCTGTGAAAGTATTGCCAAAGGAGATTAACATTTGAGTCATTGGACTAGAAGAAGTAGACCCACCCTTAACGTGGGTGGGCACCACCTAATCAACTGCCAGTGCAGCTAGAATAAAGCAAGAAGAAGATGAAAAGAGAAGACTTGTTAATTCTTCCAGGCTTCATCTTTCTTCCTTGCTGTATGCTTCCTGCCCTTGAACATTGGACTATGTTCTTCAGCTTTTGGACACTTGGACTTACAACAGTGGTTTGCCGGGTCTATTAGTCTGATGGGCTTTCCTTTGTAGGTGACCAGGCCTTGCTCTGTGGCTGCCCTTAACACTTTTTTTCTTTTTCATTTAACCTTGGATAAGCTGATGATTATGCATTTTGGGGATGATCTTCTCATGAGATGTAGTACTGGGGTTCTCTGCATGTCCCAAGTTTGAATGTTGGCCTGTCTAGCAAGGTTGGGGAAGTTCTCATGGGTAATACCCTGAAATGTTTTCCAAATTGTTTCCATTCTCCCCAGCTCTTTCAGGTACACCAATCAGTCATAGATTTGGTCTCTTTACATAATCCCATATTTCTTGGAGGTTTTGTTCATTCTTTTTTATTATTTTTCTTTATTCTTGTCTGCCTGTCTTATTTCAGAAAGATAGTCTTTAAGCTCTGAAATCCTTTCCCCTGTTTGGTCTATTCTGCTGTTAATACTTTTGATTGCATTATGAAATTATTGTATCGTGTTTTTTAGTTCTATCCTGGATATTTTGCTTGTTAGCACATGCAATGTTTTATCGTCATTTTTAGCTTTCTTGCATTGAGTTAGAACGTGCTCCTTTAGCTCAGTGAAGTTTGTTTTTATCCAATACATTAGTCCGTTTCACACTGTTGATAAAGACATACCCAAGATTGAGCAATTTACAAAAAAATAAAAGAGATTTAATCAGACTTTGAGCTCTACATGGTTGGGGAGGCCTCACAATCATGGTGGAAGGTGAAAGGCATGTCTCAAGTGGCTGCAGACAAGGGAAGCAAGCTTGTGCAGGGGAAACTCCCCTTTATAAAACCATCAGATCTTATGAGATTTATTCCTATCATGAGAACAGCATGGGAAAGACCTGACCTCATGATTCAATTACCTCCCACTAGGTCCCTGCCACAACACGTGGGAATTCAAGGTAAGATTTGAGTGGGGAAACAGACAAACCATATCATTCACATTCTGAGGTCTACTTCTGTTGTTTAAGCCATGTCAGCCTCAGCCCCATTCTGAACCCTTGCTGGTGAGGTGATGTGGTCATTTGGAAGAGAGAGGGCACTCTGGCTTTATGGCTTGTCAGAGTTCTTACATGGATTCTTTCTCATCTTTGTGGGCTTATCTACCTTCAGTTTGAGGTTGCTGGCCTTTGGATGAGTTTTTGTTGTTGTTGTTTTGGTTTTCCTTTAAACAGTCTGGCCACTTTTCCATAGGGCTGCTGCAGTTTGCTGGGCATCTGCTCCAGTCCCTAATCACCATGGATTTTCCAGTACCTGGAGGTATTACCAGTGAAGGCTGCAAAACAGCAGAGACAGCAGCCTGCCCCTTCCCTGTTGTCAGTAGGTGGGCCATCACCCTGCCCTACTTTTCTCTGTTCTCTGTGGGTCCAGCTGTTTCCCTGATCAGTCCCAAAGTGAATATCTGGATATTTCAGTTGAACGTGCTATATTTACTCTCCCCTTTCCTTCCTCTCCCTGAGAGCTATGCACTGTAGCTGCTTCTAGTCAGCCATTTTGGCCCTGAGAACTGTATATGATCTTCTAAGAAACAAAATGATTTTACAATTTTATCTTTCTTTCTGCAAATTATATTTTATTTTGTTAATTTTCTTCATTGTTTATTCCCAAATGAGGAAAGCCTCTTAAAAAAAAAAAGCCATTTTTATTAATAGATGATGCATGTATAAGTTATACCATCCAGTCACAGAATAAAAACACCACTTATTTTAATAAAGATAATTCAGTATAAATAATTGTGAAGTATTGAAAAGTAAAAATGCAAGAAGAAAAACTAATGTGTCCTTGAAGTGGCTATTTCTAGAAGTAGGTATTGTTTCTAGAACTGGGAAAACAAGCAAAAGAGTTGGAATAATTAAAGCATAAAACCTAGTAGAAAGAGCCCCACAGTACTGGAACATGGACCTCTAATTGGACAGTGCTCAGCCACCACTCATGTCTCGGTTTGGAGTTGGGGGTCCGGGGAACTAGGATCCAGGCCTCTCAGGGACACTGTCAGCTGTTGCTGCTGTCTCCAAGGGATGGCAGAACAGATTCTGTCTCTGAGTGTTAGAAAAAATTGCAAGCTGAAATCAACTGCTGTTACTGAGGTGAAAAGAAAAAATTATGGCTGACACAATGGTAACAAGAACAGGAAGTAGAAACAGGCTATGTTCCTATGGGAAAAATAAGAAAATTACAATTATTTTTAATAACCCAGTAAGAAAATCCATTCTTTTTTCTGTCTAATATTTATTATTTTGTAGAACTCAGATTTATTTTCTTTTTGGATACAGAAACTGTATCTATTCTAAAAACATTCGGTTAGTCAGTTTAGGTTAAAAAACCATCACGAAAAGAATGTTAGCTGCCAGTGCTCTAGACTTTGTCTGAAGGGGAAGGTTCCAGTCTCCCAGACTATTTGATGTAATTAAGTCTTCATGTCTATTTCCCACTTTCAGGCTGCTATAACAAAATAGTATGGACTGAGTAATTTATAAACAGAAATTTATTGTTCACAGTTCTGAAATCTAGGAAGTCTAAGAACCCAAGTCATCAGCAGAATGAACGTCTGATCAGGGCTTGCTCTCTGCTTTAAAGATTGGCCGGGCGCGGTGGCTCACGCCTGTAATCCCAGCACTTTGGGAGGTCGAGGCGGTTGGATCACGAAGTCAGGAGATGGAGACCATCCTGGCTAACACGGTGAAACCCCGTCTTTACTAAAACTACAATAAATAAATAAATAAATAAATAAATAATATTAGCCGGGCATGGTAGCGGGCACCTGTAGTCCCAGCTGCTCTGGAGGCTGAGGCAGGAGAATGGCGTGAACCCAGGAAGCGGAGCTTGCCGTGAGCCGAGATCGCGCCACTGCACTCCAGCCTGGGCGACTGTGAGATTTCATCTCAAAAAAAAAAGATTGTGCTTCCCTGCCATGTCCTCACTTGGTGGAAGAAGTGGAAGTCTTCACTAAACCTTTTTTATAAGGGTACTAATTCTATTCATGAGGGCCAAGCCCCCATGATCTAATCATTTTCTAAGGGCCCCATCTTTTAAAACCTAAGTTTTGACATGAATTTTGGAGACACACAAACATTCAGATCATAGCAGTAGCTTACCCCACCCTCAACATGGGAATTTTGCTTTATCCTCAAATAGCGCTAGTTTTTCAGCTATCTCTTCAAAATGCTACCTCACCTGGGCCATATCTCAGCCTTATAGCTTAGAATCAGTACATTATATAAAAACTTTCACAGTATTGATCATTCTATGCTATTATATCTTGCCAAGTTAACAATAATGCAAAACTCTTCGGAGCCTTCAGTGATGTCTCTGCATTTGACTTCGTGCTTGCTAAAGTCATGGACAATTATTGTTGGCTCATGATTATAGGACTTGAAATACTAAAATCAGTGTCTGCAATATTGTCATCTTCCTGAGTGTCAGTTTCTTCTGCAACAGACAGGGAGAAAGCAGGAACTGCCTTTTAAGCCAAAATGTTGATCTCAGCATAGACCCTTGAATATTTATGCTTCTTCTTCTCCTGCATTATAATATGATTGCCACACTAGCAGCACAGTGGGAAGAGTCTCTGGACTCATCTCATTCTAATTCTAAACAGTTTTCTAAAAGCACTATGTTGCACAGCCCCTTTTCTCTTTAAGTTACACTTAAATAGCTTGATTCTGTTTCTAGATGAGTTGGATACAAGCCCGTATGCCATAGCAAAAAGGCCTCTCCTCTAGTGAATACTAGATTATATCATGATCTAGGAGCAACCTCAAGAAGCAATAAAAACTTTTAGCTAATTACTGTCAGACAGAAGGGCTTAATATCAATTCCACTAAATTTAAAATTGTAGTCTTTGGCAGGAGTCCTCAGGTGGTAAAATGGGCAGTACTAAATAATTCCATCCAGCGAGTCAATCCATTCTATTACTTAGGAGTATGTTTCATGCATAACTCATCCTGGTGAGCCAATCAGCTTGTAGCACCAGTCAAAATCAGAAACAATTCTGACCTAACACTGGGTTTCTCTTATGGATAAGACATCTTACTCTCCCAAAATATTTTAGGCCCAAATAAATTATCTTATACATGGAACACTGTGCTCAATGAATTGTTGTCCAAGGTAGTGTATTAAAATATTTTTTTTAAGGAAAAAACATTGGGATTCCAATGCAGAAGTAGGACCCTCCTTTCATAAGTGTGCACATACAGACTTCTGATGTGCACAGTGAATGTCACTGTTACTGTCTGATATTTTAATTGATTGGGGGAATGGATCTTTCTGTAAACAGTAACACAAAATAACTGTTACTTGGTTATATAACATAGATTTCAGTCTCATATTCTCTAAATAAAGTTACTAGAGGCCAAAATCCCTGAGATCTATTAGTATGACTTCCTCTAATGATGCCTTTGCTGTGTTTTAATGTTTTGCCTTGATTTTCATTGAAAGTCAAAATAAAGAATAGCCACACACAAAAAACCATTACTCACTTTCAGCCAAACCATTGCTGAGGATGTCATTTACTATATTGCTCAATGTCACTTTTATGAGAGTCCACATGATCATTCACTCCATGAGTTTAATGTTAGAAAGAAAAAGTCTCAACAAACGATCATACGTGCTTTCATTGAGAGAATATAGAGATCATATTATCATTCTTGCTAGGAATCTATCGTATTTCAAGGCTCAGCTTAAATCCCGGTAGTACAGACACCTTCATCAACCTATTCTTATCTTGTGAATATTTTCCGTCTTTGAATTTTTATGCCATTTATTATCTGCAACTTGTAATATGACGCTTAACTAAGTTCATGAGTTTTCCCACAATAGCCCCTAGTATAAGCGTAGTAAATTAAGCACAGAAAGCTTCACTGATTATATAACTAGTTCTAGTGAAAAGCAATCATTTCTTTAGTTTTCTCATTTGTAGCATTCTTCAGGTCTTTATTCTTTCACGAGAATAGGCTTTGCCTTATTTAACACTGCATGTCCAGCACATGGTTTGGCATATAGTATGCATTTAATAACTAACTGTTAAATAAAAGAAAACTTTCAGTGACTTCATGCTCCTAGGATCAGTAGTTCTTAATCTTTAGTGAGTATAATAATGACTTTTATATGTTAAAAACTTATTCAGAATTCAGAATACCAACTCCATTGTTACTGGTTTAGTAATCGAGATATTCAATGTAAGGCCTATGAATATGAACATGATTGTTTAAGAGGCATTTCAGGAGATTCTGATAGAAGACATTAAAAGTTAAGAAAGCCTGCTCTAGAAAATAAAGTTTAAATTCCTTTCTCAGGTATTTGAAGCCTTATGCAATCTCTCTCAAACTTACTTTTTAAAACGTATTTTCTACTATCCCCTTTCCATCCAATATGCATTAAACAAATATAATTACATATTATTATATGTGCAAGGCCATTTTGCACTAAATCGCTTTGACCCTCCAACTCCTACCTCTGTACACACAAGTTCTTACCTTTTAGAGACCAAATCAAAGGCCATTTCTTCCAGAATGTCTTTGTTAATTACTCCCCACCCTGGTTGACACCAACCAGTTCCTCACTGACAACCCTGACTGTCTTTCTACTTAGTACCAAAGTTATTAATGCATTTGAGTTTTTTTTTTTTTTTTTTTTCCTCCCATAGCTCCCTGAATAAAGATTTCAGGTCTAATTCATCTTGAATTCTCTGCCATACTCATCATATTACATATGGAAAGTTGTTGCTCAGTAAATACTGAGTAATTTAAAAAGCAAGTTGTTTCTGACATTCCTGCACAACTTCTTTTTACTTCAGCACCTTTCCCCCACCTTTGTGCCCGAAACATGTACTCTCTGTCCCAGATGACTTAGTCTATGAAGTAGCTAAGCATTAGCATCCCAGCCCCTTTCCTCAGAAGCATGCTTAATGTTGTTACCTAAGAAATGACAAGGCACCCCTCAACAGGAGATGTGTTTTCATTTGTCTCCAACAAGGAAGTGTTTCTTTTACCCTGGGGATGAGATCACTTCTTCCCCTCACCTCAGTGTTGGAAAAAGAACACAGACATCACAGAGCAGTCTGGAGAGAGTGCTTCAGGGCCAACTTAAGAGAGAGAAACCAGTTTCCCATTTAACAAGTCAAGCAGACGGCCAGCATTTTTTTTTTTTTCTGAGCATTTTGGAAAGCAACAAGACTTCCTTACTGACTGCATTTAAAGTTAACATTGGGCATTTGCATTGCAAAGACTAAGAACCCAGAACCAAATGGCACACAGGAATGAGGTCAGGAAAAGCAAACAAAACAATCAGCAGAACAATTCAAGAGAAGTCAGGTCAGTTTCTGCTGCATTGATTGGGATTTGTCCCTGGATGTTCAGTGAGGAGAAAATAGATGTTAACTCCAGAAATTCACAGGCTATATTTAAGCTATTACATATATTTATGTTTAAATAAGGTATGCATTACAATACGTAATTCTCATTAGAAACCTCTATAGAGTTTGTATTAAATTCAGAGTTATAGGACCCTGGGATATAAGAGATGAAATTATAGAAGTATCATAATTAAGTTTCTGATTGTCCAGAAAGAGGAAAACTAAGTGAGCAACACCATTAGAGAATGTTGTCTAAAGACTGCTGAATTAGGTCTAAAAATGCTACACTTTACCCTTGCTTAGCTGATTTTTTTGACCATGGTAAGTGTCCTTAATGAACACCAAACTTGCTAAAGTATAATAAATGTTTAAATTTATTTTACTTTTTCCAATTTTTGTTTTGTTTTGTTTTGTTTTGCTACAAAACAAAAAGGTTGAATGATAACCTCTCATTTTCCTGGTAAAAAATTTAATTTCTTTCTAGTCCATAAAACAAAATTATAACAGTAAACCCAATACAAGAGTAAATCATCTCTGATACAACTTCTCTGACTGCTTCTTTCCAACCCTTCTATCATTGTAGATACTGATTATATTTGGGATCTATTAGATCTGCAGAGCACAGCCTTTCACATACTAGCATTAACCATGTATCAATTCTTTTTTCCAAGTGCTAACTCACTTACTGGAAAATTTAATGAAACACTCACCCTGGCACTGCAACCTGCCTTTTGTCACTTTGAGCCGATAATGCAACATAAATGTTTTTTACCACCTCTGGATCCATGGGCTTTAGCAACCACTGCTGAGAACTTACTGTGAGTGTAGATAGCTTTAAAAGCCTTGCTTCCTTGGTGTTAACTTTCAGTAACTGGAACTGAGGCAAGAGCCTTGCGTATTCCTCCCAGATGCTAAGAATTTTTCTTTATATTCATACACTCAGAGTCTTGTTGATAAATAACACTAAGACTCAAGTAAACCATATCCAAAATAATCTATACCGTGACAAAATGAAGGCTGCAGAGTCATTTGAGATGTTGAATATGAAAGACCTTCAAATTACTTTATAGCATTCTATAGAAGAGATTTAATAGTAAGTCCTATCTTTATGGTAAATGATGCATAAATGATGGTAAAGGTTTATAAGGAGAACATATGAAAACTCACATATAGAGAATAAACTAAGTGACAGCCAGCTTTTCTAAGGGTGAATGGTTTTGCTCACTTGTTTAGAGCATATCAGCCAGTGATGGATACAAAACTGCAAAATTTTAGAAACCTATTTTTTTCCATTGATAGGAAGAGGCTGTTCTTTAACAAGTAGAACTTCTGGTTTTTATATGCAGAAGGGTATTTCGTTTCTATTTCAAGGGAAAGAGCACTCAGTCAAAGCTCCCTCCTGGAGATCATGCTCTTACCTATAAAGATGGAAACTTGTTTAAATCCAAAGGGAATACTGTCCTCCTCAGTTCCCACACCTTTGTATTATCTTTATATAGAGGAATGACAATTCCAAGCAATTGTATAGTCATAAAAAATAATAATATTGTGATCAGAACAAGTATATCAGCCAAGCATCCACAGGTCTCCTAGTTTATTCTGTACTCTGCTTCCAATGGAGCTTGAATAAAATATTAAGGAAAAATATGTCACTTCTTCAGAGGCAGAAAGGTCCTTTTTGATGAAGCCCCCAGTAGATCATCTGTTCATTGGCGGTGATCTTCTCTGCAGCTTGACAAAGAACTGTGACATTACAAAGCAGTGTACGGAGGGCTTTGGAACCAGCTTAACGTGAGCAGAGCTGGCACATGCTGAAAAGTCATTTGCCTCTTTGTCTTTTTTTTTTTTTATCCCCTGCAGTGTCTTTTTCCTTTGACTTCTCATTACTTTTATAATACACAATTTTGTTTTCTGTTTATAACTCTCTGTTGCAGTGATTTAAAAGTTTCAGAACAATCAATTATTGTAAGGATGACTACATATATATATATATATGTATATATATATACATATATATGCTGGTTTATTTGAAGGTGATATAAGTTTCACTTCACATATTTGTCTCACAAAATCCCTCATTTGACCAATGAAGCAAGATGTTCTAGCATGGCCTTGACAGAGGCCCACCTTCCTCATTCCGGTCTGTCTCACTGGTTTGATCAAGGCCTAAGGCAATTTGCATTAAAAAAAAATTCAATAATTGTTCTAAATTGCTCTCCATATGGTACAGTGCTAAGGAAAAATTTACAAGTTACTGCCTTCGTGACTTGAGAGAGAAATTGTTTTATTTTATTAAATATCAGACAAAATTGAATATGTAGTTTTCAATAATAACTCTCAAAGCTGATATTAAGTACCTGAACAGATAAGACCATGATAAGGTCAAGAAAGAGGATATTTAAACATCTGTAGCCTTTTTTTCTTGCTTTTTTCTTTTTAAACTTAAGCTTTTAAATCTTGAAAGTTCATGTCCAGTGCCTTGATCAGAGATGATAAATGAACTACTGAATTGGAAGAAGATGCTGTTATTATTTTAACCAGTAAACTAACTCAGGGTTAATCTGGGTGTTATTTAACCTATTGAAAGCGTTTTGAGTGAACATATGGTTTCTATTGTGAAATGAAGGCACAGTTTTAACTATGAATATAGATAATTACCCTTTCGACTTTAAACATTTATATGTGTCACATTGTGTCAGAGCATTTTTCATGGTCAATAGGTTGAAAGGTTATAAAGTTGAAAATGAAAATCAGTACTTTCGAGTAAAACTATGTAGCCAGCACAAATAAAGCAATTCACTACTGCTCTCTCTTGGAAGGAGTTAGTAATAACACCCAGAAAGCAATCACTACACCAATAGCACAGATAGCAAGTGAAAAACATGATCTCAGTTAAAGACCTAATCTTTAAGTTAGAAATTCAGACTATAAATACATATTCATGAATATTTTAATGATTATTTTGTAGACTGAATTATAGATGATGATTTTTTTCTTTGTGTAATAGAAAGAGAATGATATTTTTAAGTTATTTTAAAACTTGATATAGAATGTGTCTACTGCAACCCTGATTTGAACATTTCATATAAATGTAATTTTTGAACTGACACCGAACATTTACAGCAGGGTACAAATTTTGTAAATTGCTCGGAATGACGTCAATACTTTGAGCCTAAAGAAAACAATTCCTTCAAATGGAATTGGACTCTATTGCAAATGCTTACTTTCAGAGTGGACGCCATATAGATTCAAGAGAGCACGACCCCCATTCCAACAGAGTAACAGCAAATTTTCAAATTCATAAGAAAGGGATAGGGGTCAGAGGGAGAGAGAGAGAGAGAAACAAAGAGAAAGAGAGAAACACATTTTGGCAAATTTCAATTTTTTATCAAGGCCTCTAAAGTAACTAAATGTTGAATAGTTATTTTATCAACACTAATGGATTGGCAGGATATAGCTATCAACATAAAACTTAATTTTAAAACAGTGTTTTCATTTGTATTTCACTCTTTAGAGTGACAGAACCCATTTTGCACTGGGTGGTTATAATACCTCTGTCCTATTATTATTATTTTTTCTCATCTTACTTCTTACAACAAATAAGAAAAAAAGTTACAGCAATTATTCTTTCTATTCTTTTACTCTCAAATAAGACATTCTTCGGACAAAAATAGCATGCGAGTGCTTTCAGTTTTATTAGAAAGGAAAGGCACACACGTTATTTGTGGCATGTGCTTTGTCGCTCAAATTGTTTGGAACCATTTATGTCAGATGCTGATGTCTTTTTAAAGATCACATAGCCAGTGGTTTACAGAATGAGGTTCCAGTGCTGCATGAAGCCAAAAGAAAAACCCAACTGATGATGAAGGACTTTGAAAAAATAAGATTGTAACAACAATACATGCAAAGTTTCTATTTTGCTAGACTGACAACTAATTCAGGGACAAGTACACAGTGTCTTTTGATAAAAATACTGGCCTTCATCTTCTGTAAGTAAACACGATGTACATTTTAGGATTCCTAAATGTGTTACCACTATCATTAGTGTCTTTTCCAGCACTATGACCATTCTTCTTCTTCTTCTTTTTTTTTTTTTTTTTTTGAGACGGAGTCTTGCTCTGTTGCCCAGGCTGGAGTGCAGTGGCCTGATCTTGGCTCACTGCAAGCTCCGCCTCCCGGGTTCAGCCATTCTCCTGCCTCAGCCTCCTGAGAAGCTGGGACTACAGGCGCCCGCCACCATGCCCGGCTAATTTTTTTGTATTTTTAGTAGAGACGGGACTTCACCGTGTTAGCCAGGATGGTCTTGATCTCCTGACCTCGTGATCCGCCTGCCTCGGCCTTCCAAAGTGCTGGGATTACAGGCGTAAGCCACCGCGCCCGGCCGACCATTCTTCTTTTAAGAAAACTATGACCCTGGTCAGACGAATTCTACATTCAAAGGTAAATGCAGTTATTAAAATGAAAGAGGCTGTGAAAGTCTCTGAATAATTGCCAAAATTATTTTTTTAAATCCATAACGAGAAGAAACATGTAAAAAGTATGCCTCTGCTTGTAACTCAGATCAACATTAAGAATTTGCATCTTTTATTATGTATATAATTATTGTTTCTCCAATAATGTTAAAATATCCACTGCATGCTCTAAAACTGTAAATCTTTTATAAATGGAATGATTTAAAGGAAATGCATCTAAATTTATATTACCTACGGTAAAATGTACAAGGTGTTTTTATGTAAAAGTAACAATTATTATGCTTTTTATCTTTACAGTCTATTTGTGTTTTTATAGAAATAATGTTTACATTGAATTCCCAAGTGTTTTGTGTTTTTACTTATTTTCGTATAGTCATGAAATATTTAATGTATTTTACGTTAGTATTTCTATATGTTTATTCATGAAAGAGCAAGAAGAAGAAAACATAAAGGGTTTAGCTCATGCAGAAGGGAAACTTTTCTAAAATAATACTTGACCATTTAAATTATCAGTTTCACAAGAAAAGTTTTTCTTTCTTTTAATTAATAATAATTATTAGCTACTGATAATTAAGTGAATGTGTATGCACAATATTCATAGAATAATGCCTGAAACAGTGTATTGTCAATACATTTTAACTATCATTGTTTATCTATTAATTCATATGTTAAGTAAACATGAACAGGATGCCTACTGAAAGCAAGTTAGACCAACACCATCTCCCCTCATAAATTTTGCAATCTAGAATGTATTGTAAACGTTAACTTAACAGATTTCTTTAAGACAGGTTATTATATTTCTGAGCTAGCTCGGGTGTTGTGTTGCAAAGTAGTAGAGAAATATACTTAATGGTCTCTTCAAAGCCTTCCATTAACAAGTCTGCACAAGTTCTAATGAACCACTTTCAAAAGTCAAGTCATTTGTTTCATGTCCCATTCAAGGCCTGCCATTTACTCATCACAACCTGGAACTCACCATTGTGCTATTTAAATAAATCAGGGCCCAGCGTCAGAGTTCAGAAGGAAAAAACATCCCAGAAGTTGATTTTAAGCAATAGTTAAAATACTTTACGCTGCATCCTACTTCTGAGAAATGGCAAATTGGTTAATGAGGTCACTTCCATGAAGTTTATAAGCTATTTAGATATGGAAAAGATGGACAAATACCAGATATTTTAAGAAATATTCTACTACTGTAAGATCTGTTTATAAGGTTGACACCATTATCTAAGCTATGAGACTCAGTTACCTGCTATCCCCTGTGCTTGCTCTCCTTGGAGAGGAAAGTGACAAAGTTGACCTTTAGAATAGTCCTTATTACGATTTTAATGAATATTAAAATATTTATTAAGAATTCATAAAAAAATTAACTATACTTAAGGAAATTCCTGAAAAAGACTTACACCTGTAAAAACACATAAAGCACCCATGACTGTGATTCACACTCAGCATTTTATTTTACCACTTTTAATAACATTTACTATGCTGCATTACATCATAATCTGCCTGTGGCTTGTCACATAAGGTCAAACAAGAATAAATAAATGGGACCATATTAGGGGCATTAAAAAAAACTATGATTAGTACTGGCAAATGTCTAAACAAAGGCATTTTCTGAATTTCTTCAAAGCTCTAGATATCATCAAAGTAATGTTAGGATTATTTCTAAAAAAGAAAAAGAAATGTACAGTATTGATGTTATGTTAGCACTAAGATATTATGGTTCTTTCCTTCCCCCCCCCCCCCCCCCCCCCCCCCCCCGAGACGGAGTCTCGCTCTGTCACCCAGGCTGGAGTGCTGTGGCCGGATCTCAGCTCACTGCAAGCTCCGCCTCCCGGGTTCACGCCATTCTCCTGCCTCAGCCTCCCAGTAGCTGGGACTACAGGCGCCGCCACCTCGCCCGGCTAGTTTTTTGTAGTTTTTAGTAGAGACGGGGTTTCACCGTGTTAGCCAGGATGGTCTCGATCTCCTGACCTCGTGATCTGCCTGTCTCAGCCTCCCAAAGTGCTGGGATTACAGGCTTGAGCCACCGCGCCCGGCCGTTCTTTCTTTTGAAATAAAATTGAGGTGGATATGCTTAGAGTCATTGCTTCAGAAATTATGACTAATTTCAAAATTGGACCATTGGAAACATTTTTGCTAAAACACTGGTATTATGCCTATTTAAAGGCTTTTTTTCATTTATTCAAATTCATTTCTTCTTCAAATGTATTTGAGATTGATGGTAGGTTACACACATTAATAAATCAGTCATGACATTAACCTACCAAACCTCCAAAATTAATTTTAATTCCTCTACAACATATTTCTCTAGCATCTTTACAAGCAGGTGGGCCTGCTGCTCAACTGGAGGAAGCCTTGATGCACATCTTACAGAGCTCACCCACTCCATGTACTAAGAAGAGAAAGAGCTAGAAATCATGAGATTGTTTTGTTAATTCATTCCCTGATTTTACTCGTGAATTAAAAAGTCCATAAAATGAAATCAGAAAAATACTTCTAAATCAATATATAATTTCTGCAATATTTGGAAGTCCTTTAACAGTTTGCTGGATA
The DNA here is from genome assembly GCF_002776525.5 of Piliocolobus tephrosceles. Lineage (NCBI taxonomy): Eukaryota > Metazoa > Chordata > Mammalia > Primates > Cercopithecidae > Piliocolobus > Piliocolobus tephrosceles. The sequence goes on from NC_045434.1 coordinate 142,861,820, forward strand.
GAAAAGCAATTGCCACCATTGCCCAGGCTTGAATCCCAATACTAGATTTATCAGCTATGTCACTTTAGGCAAATACCTTAGCCTCTCTGATCTTCAATTTTCTTATTTGTAAGATGATTAAAACAAAATCTTTCCACGGACATGATATGGCTATTTTACTTAACTGTCCTACAACATCTGTTCAAAAGATTGTATTACCTCCATGATATAGGAATCGTGGTGTTGTTATTTAGCAAAATGCATTGTGTGTAACATCTAGTGGTCAACCAAATGCTATTGTCTTTTCAGTTTTACATTTAAAAGCACTTGACATACTATTTGCTTACGTTAAACAAAATAGTCGTGTATTTATTAATGAAAGGGACATGTTCTGAGAAATGTGTCCTTAGGTGATTTTGTCATTGTGCAAACACCATAGGGTGTACTTATACAAACATACATAATACAGCCTATTACATGTCTAGGCTATAAGGTATAGCTTGTTGCTCCTAGGCTACGAACCTGTAGAGCATGTTACTATATTGGATATCATAGGTAAGTCATGAATATCATTGTAAATCATGGTAAGTATTTTGCGTCTAAACATAGGCAAGGAACACAGAAGTATAATCTTCTGGGATCTTTGTCTCATATGTAGTCTATCATTGACCATAATGTCCTTATGCAATGCCTGACTGCAAAACATTCTATTCAAGGTAGCATGAATTTACTTTACAGCATCAAACTCAAGCTCTAAATTATATTTTAAATGTCTCAAAAGCCAGTCTCCACATGAGTCATCACTTTTACTCATTTGGATTTCTTGCCCAATCATCTTGGTTAAAATTTTAAAATTAAGCATTCAAGGCTCCGTTAAATTAAAATCCGAATGCAACCGTGTAAACTAGTCTGCAAACTGCATGAAACACATTGTCATTTTTCATCACAAAAAATTATTTATTCTATGAGCTGTGGCCCTTCTTACTGTTTCCAAAGTAAGTGGGAAAAACAGGGTTTATACGATATATGAATGCTAAATTATGCATGCAAGATCTTTTCTTTCTTTTGCTATTATAAAAGAGAATGGACTACAAAAATGCATAGCTAGTAACTAAATGTCCAATTTGTTTTTATTATTGACAGAAATGTGCCCATAAACTAATTTTGCAGGTGGGCTAATTGCACCTGTTTTGCAAATTACAGTCCTTAATGAACTATCTTTTTCAGAAATATGTTCAGTCCTAAATATGCAGACTTTGTGTCAATTGCAAGACAACTAGACGTGTACTACACAAATGTTATAGCACAAGGATCAACTCTCCTGCTTATGCCTTGAATATATGCAAGTAGTACATCAGGGTTTAACCACAGTGAGGAAATAGCAGTCTGTTCAGAAAAAAAAAATCTTTACTAACATGCTTTTCTTGTTGTTGTTCCCTTGCTGTCGCTGAGAATTCCATAGAAATCAGATGAATAAGGAAAAGTAATACTTATTATCTCTAGCTTTCAGATACCTAGATTCCTTGAGATGTAGAATAAACTCTGTTAAATTCTGCTTTACTTTCTGTTCCACTGTTTTATTTTTTATAGGTGAGGAGACAGGCCTAGAAAGATTGATTTTTCCTACACCACACAAATTAATTAGTGACTCAGGCACACCCAGCTCCCTGGAAATTTAACCCAGTGTTTTGTCTGTTTTGTTTTTGGGTTTCTTTGTGTTGTATTGTCTTATATTTACAAGAGTAGATTCACCTGGCAAGAAGTTTGGCTGTAAATTTGTTTTTCTTTAATGAGATAGGATTTTCTAATTGATAATAAATTTTTATATTCTTCCTCAAAAATTTAATTCTTGGGATGCACTCTTGCATGCTGTGATGAAAAGTATTTTTAGAAATGTGTGTCACTTAATTCCTGTTAAATTTTCTATAACAGATGGTATTGGTATTTGAGTTATGTACTCGTCTTCATGTGGTCTGCTATTAGCTTTTTTTTAATATAAGGACTTTTTTGTTGTTCATCATTGAAACTTTATCTTTCTACTACATGAAATATTATTTCTGGAGAGAAAAAAAGTAAGAGAATTTTTATGTTATTGAAATTGAGCACAATTTGGTGATTAATTGCATTGTTCTCATTAATGTCTCTGCCTGATGTTGAGGGCTTATTACCACAGTGTGAATTCAGTGGAACTGGAATCTTAACCAGGTGTGGATTATTAAAGTGGCAGTGCCCAATTTGAAATTGTTTAAGGAGGTGTATCAAAGTTGATATGCTTAACTATGTTCTTCTGGAAAGAAAAGCAGTGCTTGTTCAGGAAAATCACTCATACCCATCATGTGACAAAAGGACTCAAAGCTCTTCTTCCCTTTGGTAAAGCAAGAGGGAACTGTATCTGTGGTATATTAGCAGCTTCAAAACTGATGCAAGAATACAGTTTATTAAAAAAACTTTTTGTTTTGTATTTGTAAAATCATTTATTTCTTACCTCTTACCAAGGAATTGTTTTCCTTCACTAAGAAAATTAAAAGTGTAGGCTGAAAGAGTTTATGAGGTAGATATTAGTCTCTAAAGATGGTAAGTTTAATCCAGTCACTAAAAATATGCTTAAAATGTTATTCAATCTACACTAGCTTAAAAATGAGTTATCTTTTTTCAGAAAGGTGATATTATGCTCAGAAATCAATTGTGAGTAAAGTTTCATTAAATTATTCATATCTTTAGATAGTTCTACCATGACAAAGTCAAGGGTAGGTTTAACTTGGGAACTGACAAAATGCAAATATCTGCCAGTTCAAGTTTAGAGCAATCATCATAACCACCTGGTGGCAATTTCTGGATCTTAATGTTAGATCAACAATAAGTTTGACACAAATCAGAAAACCAAAATAGATGGACATAAATTGAGAGTCTGGGGGAAAAATACTACCTTGCATAGAGCTAGGCAGTTTATAAAGCCATGAATGATACAGTCCTTCACAATCTCTGTTTACACCAGCAACAATGGCTCCCATGTTACACAAAAAATAACTCAAGTTCAAAGAGAAGAAATTTCTTTCCCTAAATCTTACATCTATTAAACTGTGGAACTTGGTTTCGAACCCTTCTTTTCTGATTTTTTTCCACTGTTTCTACAGGAACTGTTCATAAGTGGCTAAAGCAATTTTGTGCAAAGATATATAATTATTTGAGTGTGAAATGGGTATATTTGCCATTTTATGTCTCTGTGTGTGTACTGAAAAACAGTGAAGAGTTCAATTATATATTTTTCTGTGACTTCTTAGCAATTTTAAAATGGTAAAGGAAAACATGGAATGGCTCTGTATTATTAAAAAAGACCCAGGGAGGAAAAATAAAGCTGAACCAGAACAAGGCTTGGAAATGCTTCACTTTTTATTTTATTTTATTAATGTTTGTATAAATTAATTTGTTCCTACTGTTGATTATACAAATTCATGTAAATCAACAGTCAGGAATTTCTACTTTTAAAAAATAATAATACTGATGGGTAGAAAAGAAATCAGATTTCTATTGGCCTGAGATTAAATGGGTTAATATCACAGTAGACTGTCTCAGCAGTCACAATAAAGAAGGAATAAGATGTGGAAGAATAACAAATAATGGTGAAAAAGGAGAGCTGCTTAGAGGAAATCTGACTTGAAATTTTGAGGGTATGTAATTAAAAACACACCAGGCATTTGTTAAGGAATGACATTGTGCATAGCAGAATAATATTAGTTGTATCATACGATGTTTATATATATTTAGTTCTGAAAGACTTGAATATTATGCATTTCATGTGGTTGAGATTAACAGAGCAGTAGTAGAGGCCATGTATCTGAGGCTTTGGTTATCTGAGCCTGAGCAAATATGAGTGCATATCCCAGTTCTATGTTTAGTAAACTACGGAAGAAGGGTAATTTATTTAATTTTTGCACCTTAGTTGATTTGTCTATAAAATGAAGTTCTTGGGGTACCATAAGTGACATTACATATGTTAAACATTTAGTACTATATCTGGCAGATATCAACAATTTAATAAATGTTAATTATTATTATTATAAATTCAATATACTAAAATTCTATAGAGCAGTTGAGAGAGGAAGAAGTATATATAATTCGGAATCATCAAGGGCTGAATTGGGTAACTGATAGGATTTGGCTCCATGTCCCTACCCAAATCTCATCTTCAACTGTAATCCAAATTGTAATCCTCGTGTGTCAGGGGAATGACCTTATGGGAGGTAATTGAATCATGGGGACAGTTTTCCCATGTTCTTCTAGTGATAATGAGTGAGTTCTCATGAGATCTGATGGTTTTATAAATGGCAGTTTTTCCTGCACTCACTCATTCTCTTCTGCCGCCATGTGAGAAGGTACAAGCTTGCTTCTCTTTTGCCTTCCACCATGATTGTAAGTTTCCTGAGGCCTCTCCAGCCATGTGGAACTGTGAGTCAATTAAACCTATTTCCTTTATAAATTACCCAGTCTTGGGTATTTCTTTATAGGAGTGAAAACAGACTAACTGTCTGTTTTAGAGTAACTGTCATTACAACTACAGAGAAAAGAGTTAAGAGGCAAAATGTACTGGGAGGAAGAAGAGTTGGAAGCCAGGGTGCCTTTATTAAAGAGATGGTTGTATGCCAAACTTGGTCCTTAAAAGACCTATAGGATCTGGAGTAGGCTTGGACGACCTGGAGTAGATGACTTCAATTAATGGAACAGTAGAAATCGGGATATTGCTTTTGACAGCTCATAAATCTGCTGTCTGAAGAGCTGTGGAAATAAATGTAGCTCATAGTATACTTTGAACACAAATTTAGTGCCAAGCACTGGAATAAGTGCTTTGTAACTATCACATCAAATATTTGTAGTAATCTCATGAGATAGATACTAATATCATCCCCAATTTACAATTTAAAAAAATGAAGTACAAAGAAGTTAAATAAATTGCCTAATGTGCACTCAACTAGCAAGTGGGAAAACTGGGCAAGACCCCAGAATTCATGCTCTTAATCAAGAAAAATCTATATGGTATCTTGTGTTTCTGTGATCCAAAGCTACTTTCTGTGGCAAGCAGTGAATGTGTCGTTATTTAGTTAAATAATATTCTTTTGTCTAAGTGGGTTAATAGCCTTTAGCAACAGACAGTAGAGTGTCAACTACCTAAAAATTCCAATTTTATCACATTGTCTTGATTTTTAAAACAATACATATAGCATTTGCTCAGTTACAATTTGAATGAATCAATAAAATAAAAAATCAAAAGCATAAAAATTTTATGAACACTATCATGGCATAAACGTCAGAAGATGACAAATCATATTTATATTTTCTTACCATAAAATCGTAACTATATAAAAACTTAGATGATAAAATTTAGCTTCGTGTGAAAACAGATTTCACATTGTGGATAAATCTATCTGATTCACTATTCCATCCCAATTTGTAATAACTTCTGTTTCATTTATTTTACGTAGAAAACATAGACTAAAATGATAGTTAAAATAAAAAAGGTTGTTCAATAGAGGAAACCTGAAAAGTTCTATTGAATTCTCAAATAACTCTTCATTTTACAGATGCAATTTATTCAATTTACCTTCATTATCCTCACTTTATCTGCACAACAAGAGGTCTTTAGGCCATTTTATGGTCCTATGGATATTAGCACTTCTAATAGGAGTTGGATATAAAGTGAGAGAAGGTGAAATTTAAATCAGCCCATTTTGCCACTGCTTTATTAGTTTCAAACTGGATCCTTTGGGACAGAAAATTAGCACCTCTAATGGAAGTGTGATTTACTTTTGATGTAACCTATCCTAGCCCTTTCTTCATTCAGCTATATCAAAAAGAGATTATTTGATTCAATGCACCTCATACCAGCCTACGTTTGGGCATGCTCCAAGAAACATTATGTGCTTGATAAATGGATCTATGCTTTCCAGTCTTATATTCAGTTATCCACAAAGCTACTATTTGCAAATGACTTACCTAACTTCAAGTCATTAGCTATTTCTACCTAGATTACACGTGACGATTTTTTTGCCTTGTGATTTAGTCTCATTTCATTTTTTTTTTTTTTTCTGCTTCACATTACTCAACATTCCCCAGTGTCCCAGATCCTCTCACGTTGCCATGTCGTTGCACATTCTGCTTTCTTTGTACTGCCCTATTCTCCAATTGTCAGCCTGGCATATACTCACGAATATGCGAAATGTCTGCTCAATAATGCCTTTTCTAAATAGCCAGAATATTGACTGTTCTCTGTGTTCCCACAAGAGTCCACTGATACTATTTATTATTTATTATGTTTATTGATCTTTCTCATTAGACCACGAGTTCCTTGAAAGCTTAAAATGCATTGTCGTGGTAGCTCAGGTTCTGGCACATAGTAGAGACCCACAACAAGCTTTGTAAATAATAGCTGATATAGCTACTTAGTTTGGCTTAGATTTACCTTTACCTCTTTCTCTTATTGACACATAATATGTTCCATATTTATGGGGTACATATAAGTGTACATTTATTATATAGAACAGAATGTGTAATGATCAGGTCAGGGTATTTGTGTTGTCTATTGCCTTGAGAATGTATGATTTCTACGTGTTGGTATCATTGCAAGTCTTCTTTTCCATTTACTTTGAAACATACAAAGTATTGTTGCTAAATATAGACACCCTAGTATGCTATCAAATATTAGAACTTATTTTTTGTATCAAACTATATATTTTTACCCAATAACCTACCTCTCTTCATCTCCCTCTCCCACCTACCCACACTTCTCAGTATCTGGTATCATTGTACTCTCTGTGTTCATAAGATCAAGTTTCTTTTTTTTTATCTACCAATATGTGTGAGAACATGCAGCATCTATCTTTTTGTGCCTGACTTATTTCAGTTAAGATAATGACTTCACCAATATGCAATAAGTAGTGATGGTAATAGTGACAACGTTGTTTTGTTCCTGACGTTAGTGAAGATGCCTCCTGAGTTTCTTATGTAGATAGACCAACAGATCAATGAGGAAAAAAAGAATCCAAAAATAGAACCATACTTACATGTTTGGTTGATATTTTGACAAAAGGTCTAAGATAATTCAATGGGAAATGAAAAATCTTCCTCTCAATTTGTGTTGAAACAAGGAGATAAACATAGGGAAAAATAAAGCATGATCCTTTTCTCAAACCACACATGAAAATTAATTTGAGATTGCCACTTAAATGTAAAGGAAAAAATGTTAAAGTTTATAGCAGGAAAGATAGGCCTGTATCTCCCGGTTTTACAAAAATTTTTTTTTAGCATACACAATGGACAAAATATAAGACAAAAAAAATGTATAAATTGGGTAGTATTAAATGGACTCCCCCCTTAAAGGCAGAATTAAGAACATGAAAAGGCAAGCCACAGACTGTGAGAAAATATTTATAATGCATGTATACCTGACCAAGCATGTGCCTACAGAATATATTTCAAAAGATTCCTACATGACTATAATAAAGTGACAAATAAATTACCAGAAGCCTTGAACAGACACTGTACAAAAAAGCCTAATAAGCAAATGGCTAATAAGAATATGAAAAATTATTCAATCTCATCTGTCATCAGAAAAAAACAAATCAAAACTACAGTGACATACTGCTTTATGTGTACCAGAATAACTAAAATTTAAACTGTCAACAACAAATGTTGTCAAGCATGAGGAACAATTGGAATTCTCACACATTGCTGGTGCAGTGAAAAATGTTAGAGCCACTTTGGAAAACTTACAACGTCTTATAAAGTCCAACATGCATGTACCCTATGGTCCATCAGTTTTACAGCTGGGTATTTACCTCAAAGAAATGAAAACACCTGTACACAAAAAGCTTGTTTATCTTGGTTTCATTCATAATAACCCTAACCTAAAATATTAAAATTTCTATCAACTGGACAATACATTAAGCAAATTGTATACTCATACATAAAACTTTGCAGTAATAAATACTGATGAACTTGGACAAACCATATAAATGAGAACAATTATTGATATGGGAAGGGGTGTAAGGGAACTTTTTGAGATGATGGAAATATTTTAATATATTTATTAGGATGTTGATTGCATGGTTGTACACAGCTGTTCAAACTCACTGACATGTTCTTTTAACATATTTGTATTTCACCATATGTAAATATTACCTCAATGTAATTTTGTCTTAATATAAGTCATAAACAAAATGTTGTACACATTGGAACCCTTATACAGTGTGGATGGAAATAAAATGATTCAGCTGCCATGGAAAGAGTTTGGAGGTTCCTTATAAAGTTAAGCATAGAATCATCATACGACCTAGTAAGTCACCTCCTAGGTTTATACCCAGATTGTTGAAGGTAAGCACCCAAACCAAACACCTTTACACGCATGTTTATAGCAGTGCTGTTCACTATCGACAAAAACAGTCCAAACATCCATCAACAGATGAATGTGTTGACAAATTATGGTATATACATGCAATGGAATATTATTCAGCTGTAAAAAGGAATGATATACTGAGACATACTACACATTGATAAACCTCAAATGCATGCTCAGTGAAAGAATTCAGACACTAAAGGTTGCATATTGCATGATTTCTTTTATAGGAAATATCTGTAATAGGTAAACTCATAGAGAAAGGTACAGATTGATGGTTGTAAGGGGCTGAGGATAGAGTGAAATGAGGAGAAACTGCTTAAAGGGTATAGGGTTTTATGTTGGATTTAAATAAATATTTTATAACTAGACAGAGATGGTGATTGCACAACATTGTGAATGTAATAAATGCCATTGAATTGTTCACTTTAGAATAATTAATTTTATATTAGATACATTTCATTTCAATAAGCTTTTAAATAAGCAATAGGCATTAGTTTCATATTGCATTGTCTAATTAAAATTTCCAGATAATAGTAGTGAATGTCTAAAAGCTTGATGCATACAGTCCTTTTATTGGGATGTTTATACCATTTACAATTAATTTATATGGTTAGCATTAAACTTCTTATTTGCCTTATGTTTCTGCTTCCTCTTTTTCTGTACTGTGCTTCCTTTGTTTTAATCACTTTTTATGATTTCATTTAGTTTTCTTTTTTGGCTGCTTAGCAAAAACATTTTTATATAAGTGCTTGTTCAAGAGTTTGTAGACTACAGCTTTAACCTAACAGCCTACCTTCAAGTGATATTTTCCCACTTCATCTGGAGTATAAGAACCTTATAATAGGTGACTTCCATTTCTCTGCTACTGACCTTCATGCTGATGCTTTCATTTATTTGACTTTTACATTCTTGTAAACTCCATACTACATTGTTATTGTTTGGTTTCATCAATTATCTTTTACAGAGATATAAATAATAAGGAAAAGTATTCTGTATATTTACCTACGTGATTGTCATTTCCAGTTCTATTACTTCTTTGTATGGGTTTGTGTTTTCATGCGGTATCATTTTCCTATTTTCATTTTGTCTGAAGACTTTCTTTAACATTTCATGTAGTGCAGGTATGCTGGTGATACTTTTTTTTTAATTCCAGTTTTGTATGTCTAAAAAGTTTGTATTTTGCCTTTATCTTTTGAACACACTTTCTGGCCAGGCATGGTGGCTCATACCTGTAATCCCAGGACTTTGCGAAGCCAAGGCAGACAGAGCACTTGAGGCCAGGAGTTCACCAACAGCCTGGCCAATATGGCGAAACCCTTTCTCTACTAAAAATACAAAAATTAGCTGGGCATGGTGGTACATGCCTGTAATCCCAGCTAATCAGGAGGCTGAAGCAGGAGAATCGCCTGAGCCTGGGAGGTGGAGGTTACAGTGAGCAGAGATCACACCACTGCACTCCAGCCTGGATGACAGAGTGAGACTCTGTCTCAAAAACAAACAAACAAACAAAACAAACATACTTTCCTAGGTAAAAAAAAATGCTAGGTTTATGTTATGGATGATATGTATGTGTCCCTGAAAATTCATACATTGAAATTTTAACCCCTAATGGAGTCATATTAGAAGGTAGAGGCAATTAAGTAATTAGGTTTAGATGAGGTCAGGAAAATGGAGCCCCCATGATGAGATTAGCATCCTTATAAGAAGAGAAAAAGACTAGAGTTTGTGTGTGTGTGTGTGTGTGCACCAAATAAAGCAAGTAAAGCCATGGTAGGACATAACCAAGAAGAGGATCCTCACTAAGATCTGTCTATGCTGACACCCTCCAGAACTGTGAGAAATAAATTTCTGTTTTTAAGCCACACTGTTTGTATTAGTTCATTCTCTCACTGCTGTAAAGAATTGCCCAAGACTGGTAAGTTTATAATCAAAAGAGATTTAATTGACTCACAGTTATGCATGGCTAGGGAGGCCTCAGGGAACTTACAATTATGACCGAAGGCAAAGGAGAGGCGAGCACCTTCTTCACAAGGCACCGAGAGAGAGAGCAAAGGAGAAACTGTCAAACGCTTATAAAACCATCAGATCTCATGAGAACTCATTCACTATCATTAGAACAGCATGAGGGAAACTGACCCCATGATCCAATCACCTCCCACCAGGTTCCTCCCTGAATATCTGGGGATTACAATTCAAGATGAAATTTGGGTGGGGACACAAAGCCAAAGCGTATTACAGTTTATAATATTCTGTTTTAGCAGTTGGAAATAAGACAGTTGATAATTTTCTTCCATTAGTACTTTTAAAAATAGTGTTTCATTGTTTTCTCAACTGCATCGTTTTCAACAGAAATCTTTCCTCCTTGTTTTTGTTCCTCTGCATATAATGCGTTTCTTTTTCTTTTCACTTTTAAGATTTTTCTGTTTATCATTGGTTCCGATAAACTTTATTGAATTGTATGTAAATTTTCTGGTACGTTTTTATGCTTCTTGGTGTAGTTTTATTCATGTCTTGGGTTTATTGAGTCTATTAGGTCCCTGAGTTCATGATTTTCATTCAATTTGGAAATTTTGAGGAAAATATTACTTCACACTTTTTGCTCCTTTCCTTTTTTGGGGGGTGGGGGGCTCTAAATACACAAATAAAAGGGCACTTCCATCTTTCCTACAGTTCCCGCATTTTAAAATTGTTTCATTCTGTAATTCCAGCACACTAGGAGACTAAGGTAGGCGGATCACTTGAGGTCAGGAGTTTGAGACCAGCCTGGTCAACATGGTAAAACCTCGTCTCTGCTAAAAATACAAAAATTAGCCAGGAGTGTGGTGCATGCCTATAATCCAGGCTACTTGGGAGGCTGAGTTAGGAGAATCACACGAACCCAGGAGGCGGAGATTGCAGTGGGCCGAGATTGCGCCACTGCACTCCAGCCTGGGCTACAGAGAGAAACTCCTGTCTCAAAAAAAAAAAAAAAAGGTTTTATTCTCTGTATATTACTTGAATAATTTCTACTTCCATGTCTTCATGTACACTGTTCTTTGTTCTGCAATATTTAGCTTCCTGTTAATCCCATGTAGTATTATTTTTATCTTGGATACTGTAGTTTTCATTTTTAGAAGTTAGGTATGGATCTCTTTTATCCCTTCTATGTCTCTATTTATTATTTTGAACATATGAAATACAGTATAGCAGCTTTAATGTCTTATTACCAACTCCAATATCCAAATCTATTTTGAATGGGTTTTAGTTGAATAGTTATTCTCATCAGAACAGGTTGTATTTTTCTGTTTCTTTGCATACCTACTAATTTCTGATTGAATGTCAGACACCATTTATTGTACTTTGGGGTATTTTGGATATCTTTGAATTCCTACAAGGACTCTTGAGCTTTGTTCTGGGATAGTTATTTGGAAACAGTTTACCCTTCAAATTTTGTTTTTAAAATTTGTGAGGTGGTAGTCATGACATATTTTGTCTAGAGATAATTATTCCCCAAAACTGAGGCAGTATTATTACTCTACCAAATGCCTGGTGGGTTATGAGTTTTTCCAGACTTGGCTGGTCAGAAAATACACTCCTCGCAGACCTGTGAGAATTCCAGGTGGTTTTCCCTGTAACAGTTTTGGATGGTTATTTCCCTGGTATTGGTGCACACAAGTGTGCTAATCAGCACTCTACTGAACACTTGTGGAGATTCCTTTGCAGATCTCTAACATTCTCTAGCTATGCAGCTGTGTCTTATCTTATAATCTGTCCTGAGCACTCTAGCAACCATGATCCAAAGATATTCTTAGAAAAGTCTTTCTACTCAGGAAATTTGCTAAGCATAACGTGGATTCCCCTTTTCTACTGGAAAAGCAATAGGGCTCACATAATTTATTTTATGTGTCTCTCAGAGAACTGCCCTGCGTTGTCTAATTTTTCATGTCTTGAACACCAATGATTTATATATTTTGTTGTTTTTGGTTGATTCAGGCACAGGCAAAAGTTTATTTAACAGTAGGTGTATTTTTTTTTTTTTTTTTTTTTTTTTTTGAGACAGAGTCTCACTCTGTTGCTCGGGCTGGAGTGCAGTGATGCGATCTCGGCTCAACACAACCTCCGCCTCCCGGGTTCAAGTAATTCTCCTGCCTCAACCTCCCGAGTAGCTGGGACTACAGGCACACACCATGGTGCCCGGCTAATTTTTGTATTTTTAGTAGAGACAGGGTTTCACTATGTTGGCCAGGCTGGTCTCGAACTCCTGACCTCTTGATCCACCTTGGCCTCCCAAAGTGCTGGGATTACAGGCTTGAGCCATCATGCCTGGCTTAATGGTATGTTTTGATGAATGGCAGTTCTTGATTTTATTACAGTCCAAATTATTAGTGGTTTTTGTTATAATTTTTACTTCTTATGTCCTGCTTAAGAACAATTTTTTCATGGTTACAAAAATGTTCTTTTATGCTTTATCTTCAAATATGTATTGTTTTACTATCCACATTTAGGTTGACTATTGATGTGGAATTTAATATTTTGTGTAGCTCAAGGTAAGAGTCCACATTTGTTTAATCACATTGTCTGGTCTGTTTGTGCTCCTATAACAAAATGCCATAAACTGATGGGTTACAAACAACAAAAATTTATTTCTCACAGTTCTGGAGGCTGGAAAGTCTGAGATCAAGTCACTGACAGAATCAGTGTCTGCTGAGGGCTTACTTCCTGGTTCATAGACCGCTGTATTTTCACTGTGCCTTCACATGGTGGAATGGACATATGAACTCTCTGGGGATTCTTTTGTAGGAACACTAATTCTATTCAGGAGGGCTCTGCCTCATGGCCTAGTCACCTTCCAAAGCTCCCACCTCCTCATACCATCACCTTAGGGGTTAGAATTTTCACATGAATTGGGGGACACACTCAATCTGTTGTGCTAATATGGATATATAATTGACCCAATACCATTGAAAAGATAACTCCTTTTTCAATACACTTCAATATTATCTTTACTATAAATGAGGTAACTATATATATATGGGCTGTTTCTGGGCTTTCTGTCTTATCACATTCATTAGTCTATTCTTGTACTAATACCAATAGGATTTAGATACTTTGGTGTCACTGTTTTACAAGGCTATAGAAAATTCTCTTTGCAATCCATTATAATAATGCCCTTTAGTTCTGTGTTCATTCTGAACAGTTTTAATATCATTGCTGTGTTTTAGCATTTTGTATTTTTCCTAGGTTTCATAGGATCTGAAGTGGTAGATTTCTTGGTTTTGCTAGGATCTGATTTGGAGTCAAGATGGACTTAGAAATTGTCTGGTTTAATTAACTCACTTTATAGATGAGTTAAAACAACCTTAATTTGCTTAAAGGATGTACAGTTAGCTAGAGTCTGGAACCCCAAGCATTCTTCACACCCTATGCCTTTTATTTTCCACAACTCCCAAATTAAGTGCAGTTGGTGTCATACACACTTCTCCCATTTAGTTCATTTGCCCCCTTCATGCTACTGTATGGTTCTTCACTTTGGATATATTATGAGTTTTTCATCCTCCACACAGCATTCTGTCAATTTGTGGTATAGCAATTTAGTGTTAAAATGGTGGTGTGTCAGCTGTCAATGCTATAAATACTTCAGCTTGATTCCTCTTCAGGAAAGCTTAGGCTAATTTTTTCCCTTGGCATGTTTACTTTTATATTTTTATTAAAGATGATTTTCATTATAATATTATGTCTTTATGCTAGAATTACAAAAATACAGAAAAGTAGAAGATGGAAAATAATTACCCATAATACACCACCTAGAGTTACACATTTTTAAAAGTTGAGAATATTTCTTCTATTCTTTTATTTCTTTTTATTGAGTTCAGATAAAATGATATGTATAAAATTATATTGCCTGACTTTTCAAACATCCATTTTATGACTATATAAGTAAAATAATTTCATTATAATATTAAGAAATAAAGACCATTTTAAATATTTTAAAACCTTAATTTCTTTCTACTATTAAAATGTTGCCATATTTATTGACAGAGTTTAAATGTATTTTTATATTTTCATGAAATTATGACAAAATGATTTTTAAGCATCCTTCATCAGGAACTTCGCATATCCCTGTAGGAAGATATGTATATGGGCTCATAATAAAAAATATGTATATATTTTCAACTGAGTGGTTTATAGACTTTTCACCAGTAAAAATAACTCAATGACTTATGCAATTTTTATGAGATGAAAAGATGCAAAAAGTGATTTCTCATGTTCCCTGACAATGAAAATGACCATTATGATTCTTCATATGGCTTGGCTGTTTCCCCACCCAAATCTCATCTTGAATTGTAATCCCTATAACCTCCACATGTCATGAAACGTACCTGGTGGGAGGTTATTGAATCATAGGGGCGGTTTCTCCCATGCTGTTCTTGTGATAGTGAGTTCCAACGAAATCTGATGGCTTTATAAACATCTAGCATTTCCCTGCTGGCACTCATTCTCTCTCCTGCCACCCTGTGAAGAGGTGCCTTCTGTCATTATTGTAAGTTTCCCAAGGCCTCTCCAGCTGTGCAGAACCATGAGTCAATTAAACCTCTTTCTTTTATAAATTACTCAGTCTTGGGTATTTCTTCATAGCAGTGTGAGAACAGACTCGCACAGGAAATTGATACCACAGAGAGTGTGGTGCTGCTATAAAGATGCCCAAAAATGTGGAACTGACTTCAGAACTGGATAACAGGCAAAGGCTGGAACAGTTTGGAGGGCTCAGAAGAAGACAGGAAAATGTGGGAAAGTTTGGAACTTCCTAGAGATTTGTTGAATGACTTTGGCCAAAACTGTGATAGAGATATGGACAATGAAGTCTAGGCTGAAGTCATCTCAGATGGAGATGAGAAACTTCTTGGGAACTGGAATAAAGGTGACTCTTGCTATGCTTTAGCAAAGAGACTGGCAGCATTTGCTCCTGCCCTAGAGATCTGTGGAGCTTTGAATTTAAAAGAGATGACTGATTTAGGGTATCTGGAGAAAGAACTTTCAAAGTGGCAAGGTGTTCAAGAGGAAGCACACCATACAAGTTTGAAAAATTTGCAGCCTGATAATGCAACAGAAAAGAAAACCCGATTTTCTTCAAGCTGGCTGTGGAAATTTGTATAAGTAATGAAGAGACAGAATGTTAATAACCAAGACAATGAGGAAAATATTTCCAGATCATATCAGAGATTTTCAGGGCAGCCCCTTCCATCACAAGCCTGGAGGCCTAAGAGGAAAAAATGGTTTTGTGAGTTGGGACCAGGGCCATTCTGCTCTGTGCAGCCTGGGCATGTGGTGTCCTGAATTCCAGCTGTTTCAGCTCCAGTCATGGCTTAAAGGGACCAAGGTACAGCTCGGGCCATTGATTCAGGCAATGTAATCCCCAGGACTTGCTGGCTTACACATGACGTTGAGCCTGTAGGTGCACCGAAGTCAAGAATTGAGGTTTGGGAACCTCTGCCTAGATTTCCCAGAATGTATGAAAATGCATGGATGTTCAGGCAGAAGTTAGTTGCATGGGTTGAACCCTCATGGAGAACCACTGCTAGGGCAGTGTGGAAAGGAAATGTGGGGTTGGATTCCCAACACAGAGTCCTCACTGGGACATTCCCTAATGGAGCTGTGAGAAGAAGCCCACCATTCTCCAGACTCCAGAATGGTAAATCCACTGAGAACTTGCACCATGCATCTGGAAAAGCCTCAGACACTCAATGCCAGTCCATAAAAACAGCCAGGAGTGGGGCTGTACCCTGCAGAGCCACAGGGGTGGAGGTGCCCAAGGTTGTGGGAACCCCTCTCTTGCCTCAGCATGACCTGGATATAAGACATGCAGTCAAAGGTGATCATTTTGGAAGTTTAAAGTTTACTGCCCTATTGAATTTTGGACTTATATGAGGCCTGTGGCCCCTTTGTTTTGGCCAATTTCTCCCATTTGAAATGAATATATTTACCCAATGCCTCTAACCCCATTGTGTCTAGGAAGTAACTAACTTGCTTTCGATTTTACAGGCTCATAGGTTGAAGAGACTTACTGTCTCAGACGAGACTTTGGACTTGGACTTTTGCTGATATGATTTGGCTCTGTGTCCCCACCCAAACTTCTTACTGAATTTTACTCCCATAATTCCATGTGTTGTGGGAGGGACCGGTGGGAGATAATTGAATCATGGGGGTGTTTTCCCCCATACTGTTCTTGTGGTAGTGAATAAGTCTCACAAGATCTGATGGTTTTATAAGCATCTGGCATTCATTCTCTCTCCTGCTGCCCTGTAAAGAGGTGCCTTACACCATGATTGTAAGTTTCCTGAGGCCTCCCAAGCCATGTGGAACTATGAGTCCATTAAACCTTTTTCCTTCATAAATTACCCAGTCTTAGGTATTTCTTCACAGTAGCATGAGAAAGGACTAATATAATTTTCAATTCTACTTCTATTTTTTTTATTTGAGAACCCTGAAAAAATATATATTTAGCTAACTTTTCTCTCTCAGTGTTCCAAGCACATAAATAGCTTAGCCAATAAAATAACAGCTGGATTAATACATTTTTTGTATTGTCTAAATGTATGGATATAAGAATTTTCATTAGAGTTAATTGAATTGTGGGGCCAAGCATGAATTTGTAAACAAATTTCTTAGAACTCAGAAAACATTTAAGGAAGAAATTCTGAGGAAAGGATAGTAATTTACTCACAATGTATTAAATCTAGCCAACAAATACTAAATTCTTTAATTTGAGGTCCAAATTATGCAGGAAAAAAGCCTTAATTTTCTGTTTTCTTTTTTCTGTTATTTTCTATACTAGTATACATATTTATTTATAATCTCTAAGTCAACTAGAATGGTTCTTAAGTATTATTTTATAAAATGTGGGAGATGTAGTTTATTTTCTGGATGTTTTGTATATCAAGATTTATTTTTTATTCTTATGTACTTAGTTACATAACAATTGAGTTAAAATATTAATTACAATATTAATATTTTAGAAAGGTATTTAATGACTTGCATATTGAACTATGACAATTAAAGTAACTCTAGATTACTCTCAAGTAATTTTTAAGATAATGAGTATCTACTGGTTTGGTGGAAAAATTTCTAAATATACAAATGTACAGATTTATACTGTTCTCATAGTTGTTTCATGGTATTCTTTTAATATCATTTTAAAATCCATGGGATCTATAGTGATGTCCCCTCTTTCATTTCTAAGATTACTAATCTGTGACTTCAGTCTTTTTTCTTAGTTAGCCTAGTCAGAGGCTTATTAATTTTATTGATCTTCTCAATGAACTGGCTATTGATTTCATTGATTTTTTTCTATTTTCTTGTTTTCAATTTCATTAATTTCTGCTTTAATTTTTATTATTTCTTTCTGTGTATTTTCTTTAGGTTTAACTAGCTTATCTTTTTCTACATATTCAATACTTTAAAATATTATTTAGACATATGTATTTTACTCTCTATTGTAGAAAGTACCTTCAATTATAAACAGATTGTGCTATAGGTTTAAGAAAACCATTATTCATTGAATGAGTATCATATGCCTTTCTCTGCATTGAAACTTAATTTATATTATTTTATTGACTCTCCATAACAATTCTATAAGGCTACATGTTATTATCCTTATTTTATTAATAAAAAAACTAGGCTCAGAGAATTTGTCTAACAACTATGACAGAAGATGTAGGAAATTAACTCATCTTTGTCATAAAAGGCTATTTCCCAGTGAAGTTATCTATTTATATGGCTTTGTATGGTATATAAGGTAACCTTTATAATGCCTTATTTAAATAAGTACTACATAAACTGCTAGACATATTAGATTATGGTCCAATTGTTATTGTTAACATTTATTGCAAACATATTATATGCCAGATATATACTTATTCATGTCATTTCCACAACAGCCTGTGAAGTTAGTTATCCTATTTTTACAATCAATCAGAAGGAGGCCCAAAGAAAGGCTAAATAGTTTGCTTAGTGTCTGCAGGTTTTAAACAGTAGAATTTATAATTAAACACAAATAGTTGGGATGTAGGACCTCCGCTCTTGGCCACTAAGCTATCTAATTATTTCAGCAACAGTGTATTCTAAATATATTGAAGTTAATAGGAAGCATTTGCATTATGTACAAGTATGTATGCAAACTGAATAATTTAAAATAGAAAATCATCTGAATTCTTCTAAAGCCATCCAAAGTTCTTAAATAGGTCTCATTCAATGTATCAATATGATAACCAGAATATTTACAAAGATAGGGGCCATCAAAATAAAGACAAAAAATGAAGAGGAGCAATTTTTTAACCATCTCTTTTCATTAATATATTTGATTACAATTATGCAGAGAAAATGAAAACAAATGTTTTGAGGAAACAGAAGATAACCTAATTACCTTATAACTAATAGAACAACTCATTTAGAAAATTGACTCTTTAATAAATGGACATATTTCTTTTTTAAAGATCACTTGTAAGTTTACAGTGCTTACTATTTTGGAACTTGATTTTTAAATAGCTCATTTAAACTCAGAATTAGCATTACCATATGAAACACAAAAAGCATTTCTAAAATAAAAATAGCATTTGGAGCACATCTGTTCCAATGATATGTTTTAAAGAAATTTGCATGTATTGGGATCTGATGGCTTGTTTGTGTGTTGCTTTAAGAAGGTGCTCTGCACGACTCACAATTAGACTGCGTATCAGGAGAGATGGGTGTTGCCATAGTAAGTACACATTTTTTAATTGAATAGCAAACTAATAGGCACATAAAACCCATGTAAATTATTGGCACATAAATTGCCTCTCCTGAGGCTACAAATAAACATACTTCTCTTTGGAAATGGTTTGTTATTTTTTCTTGGGCTTTGTTTAGGTAGTAGACCCATGCATCTCCTTTTGCAGCCTGAAGGCTCCTTTCCTTATACACAGTCTTTCTCACCTCCCTTCACTGATGAACAGCAGTTTTGTAAGTACGAGGAAGAACTACTTTGTACACACATAATGCATTAAGATGTTAAACATCATGAAAACCATGGTCTGACTCTTAATAAATATCTGGAATCTTTGCATCTAAAACATCATGGGAAAACAGTATTAAATAAGACTCAAGAAATCCCTCACAATTTGATTCTGGAGTTCTTCATAAAACAGGGATTGCTATATAAAGTGAATAAAAATGAATACTTTCTGCTTGTACTACAGAAAGGTTATTTGTAAATGTGCATGCTCAAAACCTCCCTGTTCTCTCAGAAGTCTGTTGTTCAGTGTTCTCTCCTCAGCCTTTCTCTTCTTCCTTACAGCCCACCCCCAGCTCACCCAGTTCAACTTATTCGTATCCTTTATTGACAAAGCAGTAAAAGCTTTTGTCTTTTTACTTTTTTTTTCTACTTGCATATTTTGGACTCACATGCTCTTATTCGTCCTTTGTTTCACAAAGGAAGCTCTTTTCATGGCATTTTGTGGGTTATATAGCAATGTAGGATGTGCTCTGCCTCCTTTTTCCATTTGGAAGTTTTCTTTTTTTTTATCTGGTTTTACTTTAATCACAATGAAGCATGTGGAGAGGACAGTCATTTGGACTCATATCCAAGTTATTTTTAGAAGCACATTGACAAATTTTTAAGTAGACATTGTATTTTACAAAGAATGCTGTTCCGAGATCATTCTGGCTTGAACAATAAGAAAATTCAAGACTACAGGAGGCAAGCACAACAGGATATCCATAAGTAACAACGCCTACTTATCAACTAGGGGGAGCTTAACAGACTTGTTCCTGACTGTGACAAACAGTGAGCTGAATTTTTAGAGAGGCTGTAAGCAGTGAGTGAACACAAAAGGTAACAGGAAAAGATTTGGTGTAGTGCACCAATACTGCTTCGTGGTTCAAATCAAGAGCGATTTAGAACAATAGTGACTGATCGTTTTCAGCAGCTGCCTCGACTTTTATTCTATTGCCTTGTAGAGTTCACTCACCTTTGTTTTCTTACTTTGATTTCAGAGTTCATTTTTCATGATGTTCATTTTTTATGATGAAAGTGAACCTGTATTGAAGGAATAGATGAATAGTTTCTAGTGGGTTCAAAGACACCTTCAACAGCTTGGAACAAAAGGAAATTATTATACAGATCAAGGTACTACATGAAAATGTTTTTACAGATTTTAAATAAAATATAAACAGCTGTTGAGGGAAGACTGGCACAGTGACAGTTGTTACCAATCCAGTAATAATCTGAACACAAATTCGATCCTGTTCATTATGTGTAACCCACATTCCTCCATAGAGAAAACAGTCAGACTTAAATGTGTAAAAAATGGATTCAACAGCAAATCAGAGCAAATACAGAAAAAGGAAATGGTGAATCAAGTCTGAATTTATTATGTAATTTTCTTGAAAACCAAGTAATCAATATGTTCTAGCTATGTAATGAATGGTGCTAATAGTGATAGCCTGCTTTTATTGGCTACCATTCAAAGGACTGTCTGGTAAATGATGAAACATTCCAAGGAACTTTTTCTCCTGTCTTTTTATATTTCCCTTGCTTGTAAAATAGTCTTACTTTCTAATCAGGGGCATGAAGTCTTTCTAGGTACTTGCTTATTAAAACAGAAAAGGTGTTTCTCATGTCTTCTTATAGTTCACTCTTCTAATTTGCTATATGACTTAAAATTATCCTAGTGACATATCTTCCGAAAGCCTCAAGGTTTCTTTAAGATTATGTTTAAAATCTGTAGGGGTAAAAATAAGTGAGAGATTATAGAATTCTTTGTAAACTCTTATTCAATTGTGAGATATAGAGCTTAAACAGGAAGAGGTTATGTTCCACTTTGCATCCGAAAACATGAAAGTAGTCAAATATTTCACCTAAGCAACTCCATTACTATCAGTTATGCTTGTATTGATGCCACATAACACAATAGAATACAGGCCATAGAAATCTGACTTAGAAAGCCTGCTTAAGCTTTTTAAAAGTCGGTGTACATAAGTTGATGTCATCTGCTTATAGAATAAAAGGACTATAGTAAACAAGAATGCATAGGGGCAACAGGAATGTCTACCTTTAGAACAACTGAGCTGCCTATTGAATGTTCTTATGTATTTGTTGAATGTAAGACAATCCTTCCTCCTTCAATGTTTTAGAATGCAGCTATTCTACCACTGGGAAAACATTTGTGTAACTATACTATCTTGATGGGTTTCCTAACAAAGTTGTTCTTAAATTATACTCCCTTGGAAAACAGTTTGACTTGGCTCAAATGTATTTATTGAAGGTGAAGAACTGTAGATCATAAGCATATTACATGGATACAGTATTTAAAACTCTTCTCTTTACCTATTGAATAGAAAAAAAAAATTATTAGTGACCTTACCAAAATGTTTATATCTTTTTCTATGCTATTTTTTTTTCACTTTTTTCTCTTCTTTCTGATGCTACTCAGATTTACATCTTTTTACTGTTTTTAATCATTCCACATGGGGGAAAAGTAATAACATAGTTTTTAAACAGAAAATCTCTAAAGTAGTAAAGTACTCTAAAGAGGAAATATTATAAATGGCTCCATTTTGTAAGTAAAATGAATCTGTGATATGTTTAGGGGTGACCTAGTACATAATGGAGGAAGAAACATATTTAATATGTTCATTAGTGGTATTTATTAGCACACTTATGCAAGACAGGAATGATCATTCAGGAACATTTTCATCAGATCAAGTACCCCCTAGAGAGTCTTATTGTGCCTAGGAAGTCCAAACATGAACCATGCTAATATCTGAACAATGGTATTTCTAAATAAAATAATTAACAGGCATATGTGTTCTCACAATCCAGACATCAAAGGACAAAAATTTCACATCAAAATCAGACAATGAAAACATCAAATGGGAAAGGGCAGCTATTGTTGTCCTAGCAAATCCAGCTGATGCATTTTTAAAATGTAGTTATAAACCGTTAGACAGAGAGTCAATATTTGTTTTATCTCAATGATTTCCATTTCAAATTCTCTCACTTTCCAAGTCAGAGATTATTTTCCTCAATCTTTTATGTTACATGAGCACCCTGGGATTTGAAACTCCAACTGCATTCCTACTGTCTCTTCTCCTGGCCATTGATAAAGATCTGTAATTACAATGAGACCAGAGATTGCCTTGATGATGTCAAGAGGCAGAACACAATATCCACTGACCTTTCCTAGAAACATTACTCTGCTATGCCAGCAGTCAAGTTTTCTTATGTCTGTAAAGCAAAAAGACTGGGCTGGGAGAAATAGAAATAACAAGATTGCTTCTTGCCACCCCACACAGCACAGCACAGTCAAGCTGCACAACCTTCATTGTGTCCTAGAAGAAAAAAAAATTCCTTCACTTGGGAGGTTTGCTCTGTGTTCCAAGGTTAAATTCCAGTTTGGGGCCAAATTCTAGATCAGATCTGTTTTTTTTGTTTTGTTTTGTTTTTCCCCCAAAGCAAGTAAAGTTGGGCTAACTGATTTTGATTACCAGTGAGCTTTTGTCACTCCTGCTTTCTCCCTAGTTGTCAGAGTCTCCTACCTCTGTGCATGAGAGGTGGCATGGGCTAGCAGTGCAGGTCATGGCCTCTGGAGAAGGACTGCCAAGTCCTATTGCCTGCTTCTGCCATTGAACAGTTATCTGGGGCAACTAACTAAGCCTATTGTGCTTCATTTTCTATAAAATGCAAATAAGTACTGTACTTATACCATATTTGTAAGGATTAAGTAAATTAAAACAGCTAAAAAGCTGAAAGCAGGACCTTGTATTCAATAAGTGCTATATGAAAGATGACAATTGCTATTATTATTGTTATTATTTGACATTACCTGTAGCAGATCCTGAAATATGGCTTACTTAGCATATGTTTCAACATCTTTCTAGATTTCTTTTCTTTACAATGTAGGCTGGAAAGCTAAAAACAACACTCATTGACTCCCTTCCAGCTAGGCTGCAGGCCTGTGATCAGTTTCTTCCAATCACATGCACCTGCATAAGGTGGCAGCTGGTCAAAGGGAAATTGTATTTTCTGGACAGCATGGGATATTGGCATCCAGACCAGCCCAAGGTTCCTAAGTGTGGGTATCAAATTCACAGCTGTTACCATTAGAAGAGTCCCATGGTGTGGTTGGACAATTTTTTTTCCTGACATTAAAAACCAAATCTGGTTCTCTGGGCTTCCCTGATGTTCCATAAAACTATCCACTATGCCTTCATAAAACCTTTTCTGCTTCAACTAGCTGGAATGTACTTTACTATTGGTAATTAGGACGCCTGGCTTCCATATACCATCATTTAAGGTTTCATGAAGCAGCATAACTCTTCCTTGTGAATGTGGCTGCAGTGTGGCAAAGTTTTATGTCTCATACAGAGAGGAGGGGGCCACACTCATGTGTGTGACACATACTGCTTCATACAACTGTCATATAGATGGATCCCTGGAAGTTTTCTCCAATTCCTCAAAGCACTTTCAACTTCAGCCTCAGGGAATTAGGGATATCTGTTCCAGTGATTGCAACACATTCATGGTTCTTTCCTCAGCACTTCATGCTTTTTCTGTTACATTCCTTTCACCTTAGGCCAGATTAACATGTTCAGTAAACAAATCTAATGTTCAACTTTGTGTCTTTGGAGAACAAAGGAATTTTAGTGTAAACAATGTAGACATTGGTAAGTGGGTAAATTCCATGTTTAGGGATGGTCCCAAATTTACCAGACACTTCTGGTTCCGTTCCCAAATCTGCCCTTCTTTCACAGCACTTCAATATTGGGGGAACCAGTCTCCAATATTTTAATGTAGGTTCTTTCTATTTTCCCAGTCTGAGAGAAAGAGTACAAAAAGAAAAGTTTTACAGCTGGGCCTCTGGGGGCATCATCATATACCTACCAATATCAGTCATATTGGTAGGACTGTGATGGCAACCCTGAGCTGCAAAACCAGCAAGTTTTTATTAGGGATTTTAAAAGGGGAGGGGGTGTATGAACAGGGAGTAGGTCACAAGGATCACATGCTTCAAAGGGCAATAAAGATCACAAGGCGAAGGCAAAATTAGAATTACTGATGAGGGTCTATGTCCCACTGTGGATGCATTGTCTTGGTAAACATCTTAACAGGAAACAGGGTTCGGGTTCGAGAGCAGAGAACCGGTCTGACTGGAATTTACCAGGCTGGAATTTCCCAATCCTAGTAAGCCTGATGGTACTGCAGGAGACCAGGGTGTATTTCAGTCCTTATCTCAACCGCATAAGACAGACATTCCCAGAGCAGCCATCTATAGACCTCCCCTCAGGAATGCATTCCTTCCCCAGGGTATCAATTAATATTCTTTGCTGGGAAAATAATTCGGTGATATTTCTCGCACATCTGTTTATAGGCTCTCTGCAAGAAGAAAAATATGGCTCTATTCTGCCTGACCCTCAGGCAGTCAGACTTTATGATTATCTTCCCTTGTTCCCCAAAAATCGCTGTTATTTTGTTCTTTTTCAGGGTGCACTGATTTCATATTGTTCAAACACACATGTTTTACAATCAGATTTCATATTGTTCAAACACACGTGTTCTACTATCAATTCATACAATAGCAGTCCTGAGGTGACATACATTCTCAGCTTACAAAGATAACAGTATTAAGAGATTAAAGTAAAGACAGGCATAAAAAATTATAAAAGTATTGTTAAGGAAGTGGTAAATGTCCATGAAATCTTCAAAATTTATGTTCAGAGATTGCAGTAAAGACAGGCGTAAGAAATTATAAAAGTATTAATTTGGAGAACTGATAAATGTCCATGAAATCTTCACAATTTATGTTCTTAGCCCTCAGCTCCAGCAGGTCTCTCTGTTCGGGGTCCCAGACTTCCTGCAACACTTCAAAGCTTGTATTAATAATCCATTCACTTAATCACTGAAAATTCAAGATTGTTCTCAAGAAATTATAAATCAAAAGTGCCCAGTTAGATAAGGGCAGAGTTGAGAACAAAACGTAGTTGATATGGTTTGAACATATATCTCTGCCAAATCTCATGTTGAATTGTAATCCCCAACCATGGAGGGGGCCAGGTGGAGGCGCTTGATTCATGGGGGCAAATCCTGCGTGGCTTGGTGCTGTCCTCAAGATAGTGAGTGAGTTTTCACAAGATCTGGTTTTTAAAAGTGTGTAGAACTCTCGCCCATTCTTTTTTGCTCCTCCTCTGCCATGTGAGACACCTGGTTCTGTGTCACCTTCCACCGTGAGTGAAAACTTCCTGAGGCCTCTCCAGAGGCCAAGCAGATGCTGACATCCTGTTTGTGTAGCCTGTAGCACCTTGAGTCTACTAAACCTCTTTTCTTTATAAATTAACCAGTGTCAGGTATTTATTGATAGCAATGCAAGAATGGCCTACTATAATAGGTCTTCTAGTTTCTTTTCCAGAACTGTTTTTACTATTCCTCACTGGCAGTCTTAACTAAACTAGAAGTTATTCTCAGTTCAGTTATGATCTGATTTTAGACTTCCAGGCCTTTTATGTTGAAAAGGACTAAATTTTAATTGAAGGTTTTTTAACAGACCAGTCATGATCATTAACTAGCTAGTGTACTATAACTCTTAACATAATACCATGATAGTAACATAACTGACAGTTGCCATTCTAGTTAATCTAATCTAATTAAAACAATAATTTTAAAGATATATTCACTAATATGGATAATAATAATAATAGGACCCAACATTTCAGTATGTATTATATTTATAATAATTACATTTAATATCAATTGATTCTCGAGGGTCAATTGATAAAACCCTGAGGGCGTTTTATTTGTGATTTGCAATGCAAAATTATAAAGGCTATCTGATGATATGACAATGGATCCAGGCATTTAAAAAGTAACTTTGTTCCTAGCGTTTCCAAAGCCTTTGGCATTCTGTCTACAGTGAACTTCCTTGGTTCCAAACCTTCTTTCTCCGCCCTCTAAAATTTCTCCCACTCTTCAAATAGAAAATATTTTCTGCTCCACCTAATTATTTCACATCACCTCAGCTGGATATGATTGCTTCTGCAGCCCTTATTCTCTTAACAACACACACAGAATTTGTCAAATGCTGCTGTATATTGCAATTTGTTGTCTACTTAATTTCACTCCTCTATCAGAGCATTAGTTAGATCCAAGGAGACATACACTGTCCTGTGCTTTTGTTCTCTGAGTATATCAGAGTGTCTGGGGCTTTTCACAAAGATAATAAATATTTGACAAATAAAAGGATCACAAGCTCAACTGCTTGCAGGGGGTGTGCGCTCAACATGACCGAGTGCCACTAGTCTGATACAAGCATATAGGTGAAAGCCATTTGTACTGTGAGCAAGCATAAGATTGCCTGTTCACATTGTCTCCGAAATGTTGTATGGTCATAATGAAGGCAAGATAAAGCACTGCCAGTGGTCAAGTTAAATCCTATGCCTTCCAGGTATGTCCCTTGAATAAAACACCAATCAGCCTACTTCTACACAGTAAAAGCCAACCCAGAAAAATATGCCACTTTTCCTGAGGACTGAGTTCACTTTGTTTTCCCCTCTCACATGTGAGGAAAGGATGTATAGAGGTTGCGGGGAGTCAGATTCATTAATCGTTAATCAATGATAGGTCTTTTATTGAAAATAAGAGAAATGTTACATTAGATAGACTTACATATTACAAAATGATTTCACTTACATTGTTTAATTTAAACTTCATAACAAATTAGGGAGTTGGCTGAGCACATAATACAGCCACATTTCTTATGGATGAGGAAAATCAAGGTTGGAGAGACTCAGGTGTCTTGCTCAAGTACTGCAAAATAGGTTGTGGTAGAGATGTCACCAAACCCAGAATATTTGACACCTACCCCAGAGCTCTCTGCACAACACTACTCTGCTTAGCACTAGACCTCTGTTATTTTTGACCCAGGCTCACCAATTGGAAGTGAGAGGCAGTTCTTATGAAAACAGGAATGAGTTCTCTAGGGTTTTGGGTTTTTGTTATGCTTAACACGTTTTTTTTTTTTTTTTTTTGGTTAACATTTAAAATTCTGCAAATTATCACATGCTTATTTCCCATTTAATTATTGGCTATTTTCTATTTGCCAGTTGTATGTACATGTTTGTAAATGATAGAAATTAGCATACTTGAGACTTTATCCACTTTGCAGCATTTATCCTAAATTTAAAGACACAGAAACACACAAAAACACACATTCCATAATTTACCTTTTAGAGGGATGTCTAGAATAAACCAGCAGCCAAAGTGAAAATTCAGAATTGTAGCAGGAACCAATAAAAAATAAAATAATCTATCCTATTACCAGCCATGATCAATAGAATTTGTGACATTCAAGGAACAAGAAGCAGGGAGTTTTCATAGGCTTGGTGGGCTTTGGAAGTTAGTCTGCCCATCTCTTTTCTCTTTTTTAATGGACTCATGTATGCTTTTTGGTGTAGGGAATCAGTCATTGTTTTGTTTCCACGCTCGCTCTATCTGGTGAAAAGTTGAATAACAAGCCTCCCAAAAATTTAGCTTGATGGGGATTGGGAGGAGAGGATCACAGGCCATCACTAAGAAGGATGAAAGTGTGAATTATCTTCTCTGGAGCTCCAATCTTGATAAGAGAGAGAAAAGGAAAGGACCTGGGTTGGAGGCGGGACAGAGGGGCAGGGAGGTGGGTTAGTGGTGATGGAGGGGGGTGGAGGGGTGAAGGGTGTGTGGGGGAGTGTGGGAACAGCTTTCTTGTTCTCAAGGTCTGTAGTGAAATTACTGACAGTGGATATTGGTTATAGGTCATTAAAAAAAAAAAAAAAAGAGGGATAGTGGGAAAGTTAAGAGAGAAGAGCAGAGTACACTGCTGTTCCGCACAAATTTTCCACCAGTATTCATCATAGTTTCTTCACTCAAAACGTAAATCATTTCATTATGTTGGTTTGCTAGCTCTTGACAATAATATACCTGTCAGTCCTCAAAGCTGAATCAAGAAAGAGTAAGAAAATGGAAGAAAAGTGAATATTGCTAGGAACAATTGATCTGTCACTGCTTGCTTAAGTGACCTTGACAATGTAACTAAACCTTTCATAAACTAGCTACAAAATGATATCCAAATGTCTAGTTCTGGATGTGTTAACTGTAACATTTTACTTATATTCTTCTATTGAAATAAGTTGAAAAAATGCTAATGAGACTTTTCAATGAATATCTGTGTTACAAGGTGTTACGATCTTGATGTACTTTTGAGGGTTAAAGACCACAGTTACTTAGGAATTAATATTTATAATTTTACCTGAATTCTTATGTTTAAAGAAAACTTATTTTACATTAAAATATTTTTATAATGAAGTACATTACTGTCATGCCATGGAATCTACTGCAGATGATGGTACCCAGAGAAATGAAGACGCTTTATTCATGTTTACTTTTGACAATTATTCTCCCATAAACATTCACAGTATAATGGAAACTACACAAAAAATACTCTAAAGATTGCCTATCTACATGTAAACATAGTACAATAAATAGAAAAACCATTCTCATAATTACCAGGAAAATATCTCAACTAGGAAAAACATTTCAACCACTTATGGAAAAGAGGTTTTCAAATGCTTATAAGAAAAACATCAAGATTCTTCAAGTTATTTGTCTTATTCACTGGCTAATTCTTGAAATCTCTATTTTACTCTTCCTGCAAAATCAGTTATTGAGTGGTTGGTAGCATCTTATGCTAATATTTTAAAGGGAAAAACAAACACTCATTAAATAATTTATTATAACTTAGATGCTCAAAGCTTGGTTTGAAAATAAAATGTAACTTAGAAAGGGATAAAAATCAAAATAATAAAATTAGTTATGCAAATATATATTAATTATCTCTTCATCATTAGTAAATCACATAAGAGTATTTTAGGGCAGAGAGTTACAAAATTTTGACCCCAAATGAAAATTGATCCTAGAACACTTTCCTCTGGGAAAAGTCCCTCTGAACAGAGAAATAAAGAAGAGTATGACATTCGAGTGTAGTGGGGTAACATGGAAGAAAGGGAACCTGTCTGGAGGCTACAAGAAAGAAAAGGAAGAAAAGTGTTCTAATAGAGGCTGCACTTAAAGAAGGAAGGAGGGAATTCACAGAGGAATGCAAACCTAGGAGTTAAAAGAATTAAACAGCTAAAAGATGGCAAAATATCAATAAATAAAGTAAAGGAAAAAGGGAACAGGGAAAAAGAAAGAAAGGAAAAAAAACAATTTAAAAAAATTCAAAAGAAAAAATAATTTAAAGAAAAATTTGTGTTGTCTAGAATGTAGAAAGTATGATGACATTTTTGCCATTTGTAATTTCTAACAAAGAGTTTAGGAATCAAAGTAAAGTTTGTACATAAAGGTTCCCTTCAGCTGTCTCCCTATCATAGCCTCCATAGCTAAAATGTTGATGGTTTTTGACAAATTGCATGTTGGGGAATATAAACAAGGATGTGACTAGAAAGTTTGTGATATGTAATGAAAGGAAAGACTCCATTTTAACATTGTGTTTACAGAACATATGCATGTTTGTATTTACTTTGGGGCCAGGAAGAGAGAATGATAGGTTGCATCTTGGAATGCTCTTTTACAATTAGGCAAAATAAGAATTCTTGGAAATAGAGTCTTATGAATTACACGCTTTAATATATCAAAGCTAAACTAAGGTCCCTTGTGGATCCATTTAGCCTACCCTTGAAAGGGAATATAGCTGGAGAATAATATTTTACTCAATCCTATAGCTAATCACCTCATATTTTCCTTTCTGACACTGAGACTCCTTTTGCCACCATCTTGCTTACTTGTGCATCATGCACCATTCAAAGGGTGAGGAAGAAATCCCTGATACACAAACTGTCAACTGATAGCCTTCCTTACAGAAAATTTCCAGGCCTCTGCTGGAAACGAATTGCATTTGGTTCTAAAAATTCTACATAACTACTTGTGTATCACCTTTGGACCTTATCTTTATAGTTCAGCTTGAGGGTTGGTCACATTTTCACTTCCATCTGCTCAATTGTGGAAATAAAAACATGTTCTCTTCTTACTATACCTCTGGATTTGTTTAGCTTAATAAAACAATGATATCCATACTTTGAGGACAAGCTACTTCTAACCCATCAGTTTGATTTCATGATCTTTGAACTTCTCTTGCTATAGAGCTTACATTAAATGTCTGCTAGGAAGCAATGAGTTTCGTGTCAAGACCTAATAATTGATTTAACTCTCATAATGCTTTGAGCTTAGAATTTAATTCATGTACATTCCTTTGCAAGACTTACCAGGTGCATAGGATTTATGTCGCCATAATTCTGATAAAAACTCCATTTATCAAGGGCACTAATGGTTTATACAGTTTCAAATCAAATTAACATGTCTCCAATCTTATTTTTTTCTGAATACTCAGCAATATTTGATACAAATACTTTCCAGTCTTGAAACCAACAGTCCTTCCTACATCTAATGTATTTTCTATAATGAAGAGAATGTAAAGCTAAAAATTATATCTCCAGATTTCCTGGAAGCTGGCATTAAAAATGGGATTTAGATTTGACTAATCAGTGTCCTCTCGTGTGAACTGGGAGGTAAAACCAAGATAAGGGCAGAATTCCAATTGCTTTTGCTGCTTTTGCCAGGCAGGCATGGTATTCAGGGAATTTGTTTTTTTCTGGAGAAACACTGACAGAGTTTTCAATGGCAAGTCATTAGATTTATCAGTTTCAAGAGTAGGATATTCATTTCATATGTAGATTTGTAGATTTTTGAACATTTCATTTTCTCCTTGACTAGCAAAATAACCTATCATCCTATATATTTCCTCATTGCATATATAAAACCTAAGGTAGTATTTACTTGTTAATCGTCCCTTCTTCATCATCATAATTTAAGTACCAGAAAGGCCAGGATCTTGTTTATCTTCTTCTTTACAGAGTTTAGAATAATGCAAAGCATGTAGTTAGCAATGAATAAATGTTCGCTGAGTGAAAAAAAAATGAATGAAGACTGAGTGAATTGGAGTTGTGTTGGGAATTAAGGATTGGAGCTATGAAGATTTTATGTATCATATGAATATTATTTATATTTTCTTTGCATACATACATGCACGTTTATGCATTTTGTGCGTGTATAATACATAAATAATCTTTAGTCCTTTTCAGATCTTTCTCCCAAGATATACCTCAAGAGTGAGAAAATCTTCCTTTACTTCTCAATCTTTGTAACTTTCATCTAAGTCCAAAATTTGCTAATTATTTTTAATATTTTGACTCAATTTTTAATAAATTTTGACAAAATTTTCTAATTATGTTTAAAATAAACTTTCTATTGTAGAGAAGTTTTAGGCTTACAGAAAAGCTGCAAAGCTACTACAGTGAGTTCTCATATACCTTACATCCAGTTTTTCCTATTAACATCCTACATTAGAAAGGTACATTTGTTATAATTAATGAACTAACATTAAATTATTCATTCACTTATGTCCATATTTTTCAGATTTCCTCAGTTTTTACCTATTTTTTTTTTTTCTGTTACAAAATTTTATCTGGGCTACCATCTTACATTAGTAGTCATCACTCTTTAGACTTCTCTTATCTGCAACACTTTCTCAGGCTTTCCTTGATTGTGATGACCTGGGGAATTTCAAGAAGTGCTGGTCAGGTGTTCTGTAGAATGTCACACATCTAGGTTTTATCTGATGTTTTTCTCATGATTAGACTTGGGTAACATATTTTTAGATGAAAAACACAGAGAAAGAGTACCACCATTTCATCATATTATATCAAAGGTATGTAGTATCAACACAATCA
The DNA here is from genome assembly GCF_002776525.5 of Piliocolobus tephrosceles. Lineage (NCBI taxonomy): Eukaryota > Metazoa > Chordata > Mammalia > Primates > Cercopithecidae > Piliocolobus > Piliocolobus tephrosceles. Next base: position 142,894,011 of record NC_045434.1, read on the forward strand.
ACACAACTTTTCACTTTTGATAATGACCTTGATTACCCAACTGAAGTAGCATTTGTCAGGTTTCTGCATGAAGTTATTCTCTTTTCCTTTTTTACATACTGTTTTCTTTCTTTCTTTCTTTTTTTTTTTTTTTTTTTGAGACAGAGTCTCGTCCCCCAGGCTGGAGTACAGTGGCAAAATCTTGGCTCACTGCAACCTCTGCCTCCTTGGTTCAAGTGATTCTCCTGCCTCAGCCTCCCGAGTAGCTGAGATTACAGGCATACATCACCAATCCCAACTAATTTTTGTATTTTTAGTAGAGACGAGGTTTCACCATGTGTCTCAGGCTGGTCTCGAACTCCTGACCTCTGGTGATCCTCCCACCCCGGCCTCCCAAAGTACTAGGATTACAGGCGTTACCCACTGTATGTGGCCTACATACTGTACTTTCTAGAATGAATTCATTCTGAACAGTCCATACCTAGGAGTAAAGAATCTTACTCCACCTTCTTGAAGGCAAACTAGCTACATAAATTATTTGAAATATATCTTCATTGAGTTTCACCTCTTATCTATCATTTATTTTTTCATTCACTCTTATATTAATATCAATATTGACTAATTTTTTTATACTTTGAGTAGTTCTATATATGTTATATTAACACACACATGTGTGTGTGTATGTGTGTGTGTGTATATATATATATGTTTTTTTTTTTTTTGGAGACAGAAACTTACTTTGTCACCTGTTGCTCAGGCTGGAGTGTGCAATGGCATGATCTTGGCTTACTGCAACTGCTGCCTCTCAGGTTCAAGCAATTCTCCTGGCTCAGCCTCCTGAGTAGCTAGCATTACAGGTGTGCACCACAATGCCTGGCAAACTTCTATATTTTTAGTAGCAAGGGGGTTTCACCATGTTGGCCAGGCTGGTCTCGAACTCCTGACTTCAAATAATCCACTGGCCTTGGTCCCCTAAAAGTGCTGGGATTAAGGTGTGAGCCACTGTGCTTGGCCTATTTTATTTACATATTTTTGCTCAAATTATTTCATCTTTGGCTATCTGAAACTCTTTAGTTGCCAGCTGTGTCCCTTTGATGTATTCTCATCATTAAAGGTTTTCTTTTATTACTTCCTTACTTTCTGTCCAAACTACAAAGACTGAGAAACAACGGAAGATTCTTCCACTTTTGATGTCTCTCTTGGGAGAGAGATCTGTCAAGGAGTGAGGATTATTTCTATATTATACACACACAAGATGCTCCAGGCTTACATTGTATATTCTCTACCCCCTTCCTAGAATTAGCCATTTCTCCAAAGATCCCCAGTTTCTTTTTTTAGACAGTGGTGTACTAGTCCGTTTTCACACTGGTGATAAAGACATACCCGATACTAGGTAATTTATAAAGAAAAAGAGATGTAACGGACTCACAGTTCCATATGGCTCAGGAGGCCTCACAATCAGTCCAGAAGGGAAAGGAGGAGCAAAGGCACATCTTTCATGGTGGCTGACAAGAGAGAATGAGAGCCAACCAAAAGGCATCTCCCTTATAAAACCATCAGATCTCATGAGAGGTATTCACTACCATGAGAACTATATGAAGGAAACCATCCCCATGATTCAATTATCTCCCACCAGCTCCCTCCCACAACTTGTGGGAATTATGGAAGCTACAATTCAAGATGAGATTTGGGTGAGAACACAGCCAAACCATACCATGCCACCTCTGCCCCCTGCCAGACCTCATGTCCTCAAATTTCCAAACCAATCATGCCTTGCCAACAGTCCCCAAAGTCTTAACTAATTTTAACATTAACTCAAAAGTCCACAGACCAAAGTCTCATCTGAGACAAGGCATGCCCCTTCTGCCTATTAGTCTGTAAAAAATCAAAAGTGAGTTAGTTACTTCCTAGATGCGGTGGGGGTACAGGCATTGGGTAAATACAGTATCCTAAATGGGAGAAATTGACTAAAACAAAGAAACTGCAGGCCCCATGCAAGTCTGAATTCTAGTGGGGCAGCCAAATCTTAAAGCTCCAAAATGATATTCTTTGACTCCCAGTCTCATATTCAGGCCACACTTATGGAAGAGGTGGGTTTCCAAGGTCATGAGCAGCTCCACCCCTTAACTTTGCAGGGTACATCTTCCCTCCCAGCTACTTTCATGGGCTTGTGTTGAGACTCTGTGGCTTTTCCAGGTGCACGGTGCAAGCTGTCAGTGGATTGACTATTCTGGTGTCTGGAGGATGGTGGCTTCCTTCCCACAGCTCCCCTTGGCAGTGCCCAAGTGGGGACTTGGTGTGGGGGCTTCATCCCCACATTTCCCTTCCACACTGCCCTAGCAGAGGTTCTCCATGAGGACTCCACCTCTGCAGCAAACTTGTGCCTGGACATTTCCATACATCTTCTGAAATCTAGGCAGAGGTTCCCAAACCTCAATTCTTGACCTCTGTGCAGCTGCAGGCTCAACACAATTTGGAAGCTGCCAAGGCTTGGGGCTTGCACCCTTTGAAACTACAGCCTGAGCTGTACCTGGGCCACTTTTAGCCATGGCAAGAGCAGGTGGGACACTTGTCACCAAGTCCCTAGGCTGCACACACAGCAGGGGGTTCCTGGGACTGATCCATGACACCATTTTTTTCCTCCTAGACTTCTAGGCCTCTAATGGAAGGGGCTCTGACATGCCCTGGATACATTTTCTTCATTTTCTTGGCAATTAACATCTAGCTCCTCATTACTTATGCACATTTCTGCAACTGGCTTGAATTTCTCCTCAGCAAATGGGTTTTTCTTTTCAGTCATATCATTAGGTTGCAAATTTTCTGAACATTTTTGCTCTTTCCTTTTTAAAACGGATTTCTTTCAACACCACCCAAGTCACCTCTTGAATGCTTTGCTGCTTAGAAATTTCTTCTGCCAGATACCTTAAATCATCTTTCTAAAGTTGAAAGTTCCACAAATCTCTAGGGCAGGGAAAATATGTCCCCACTCTCTTTGCTAAAACATAGCAAGAGTCACTATTATTTCAGTTCCCAACAAGTCTCTCATCTCCATCTGAGACCAGCTCTGCCTAGATTTCATTGTCCATATCATTATCAACATTTTGGTCAAAGCCATTCAGCAATTCTCTAGGAAGTTCCAAACGTTCCCACATTTTCCCGTCTTCTTCTGAGGCCTTTAAACTATTCCAACTTCTGCCTGTTACCCTGTTCCAAAGTTGCTTCCATGTCAGGTATCTTTAGAGCAGCACCCCACCCTACCAGTACCAATTTACTGTAATAGTGTGTTTTCATGCTGCTGATAAAGACACACACAAGATCAAGTAATTTATAAAGAAAAAGAGATTTAATGAACTTACAGTTTCATGTGGCTGAGAAGGCCTCACAATCATGGTGGAAGATGAAAGGCCTGTCTTACATGGTGGTAGACGAGAGAGAATGGCAGCCAAGTGAAAGGGATTTCCCTTGAAGGACTACCAAATCTCATGAGAATTATTTACTAAGAACAGTATGGGGAAAACTGCCCCTATGATTCAATTATCTCTCACTGGATCCCGCACACAACATGTAGGAAGTATAGGAGCTATAATTCAAAATGAGGTTTGTTGCAGGGGACACAGTCATACTATATCAAGTGGTGTTACAAACCAAGATCTATGTACATTACCACTAAAATGTTGCTTCTAGGCCCTCTCAGCTGACAGGACAAGGAATTCTGTACACACGCACACACACACACACACACACAATGCATATATACACATCTGTAAATATTTCTATATATAATTGTGTATCTCTATTATCTATAAGTTCATTCTGATGCCTCCAATTCTATTCCATTAACATATAAATCATTCTAGTCTTCTTCCCTTACTGATATGTGATATCCCAATATCTGCTGTAAATTTAGTAAACTGTTTAATTTAGCATGCATGTAGAATGAAATAAGAATTCTCATATTGTAAACTTTATGGTAAATGACTTTATTAACTAGAGTATAGTGCTTAATTACATTTATTTTTTATTTTTATTTTTTGAGAGAGAGAGTGTCTTGCTCTGTCACCCAGGCTAGAGTGCAGTGGTGCGATCTTGGTTCACTGCAACTTCTGCCTCCCAAGTTCAAGTGATTCTCATGCCTCAGTCTCCTGAGAAGCAGGGATTACAGGTGCATGCCACCATACCCTGCTAATTTTTTTTTTTGAGATGGAGTCTCACTCTGTTGCCCAGACTGGAGTGCAATGGTGTGATTTCTGTTCACTGAAACCTCTGCCTCCCGGGTACAAGCGATTCTCCTGCCTCAGCCTCCTGAGTAGCTGGGTTACAGGCATGTGCCACCAAGCCTGGCTACCTTTTGTATTTTTAATACAGACAGGGTTTCACCATGTTGGTAAGGCTGGTCTTGAACTCCTGACCTTATGATCCATTTGTCTCAGCCTCCCAAACTGCTGGAATTACAGGTGTGAGCCACCACACTTGGCCTTAATTTTTGTATTTTAAGTAGAGACAGGGTTTCACCATGTTGGCCAGGATGGTCTCGAACTCCCAGCCTCAAGTGATCTGCTGGCCTTGGCCACCCAAAGTGCTGGTATTACAGGTATGAGCAACCATGCCTGGCCAATTATTTACATTTTTGTTTGTTTGTTAACTTTCAGTCTCACAGACAGCACACATTTCCTGAGTTATTTATGTCAGTACCTATTTCTCCAACATTTTCAGTGAGATTGTTTCATGCATATGCAATGTTCTTAGATTGTTCTGTTATGTTCTACATTCCATCCACAGATAACATGATCTCCTAAGTGACTTTTTAAATTTGCATGTTTTAAATTTTGTTGTTTGTTCTATGTCTAAAGTACTGTGGGTTTCAACAAATGCATGGTTTCATACATCCATGTTTATAGTTACATGCATATTATAATCAAGGACATATGAATAGTTTCACTATCGCAAAACATCCCCTGTGCTTTTACGTACTCAACCCTTCTATCCCTAGACTGCTGCAAACCACTGATGTATTTACTGTCTCTATAGTTTTACTTTTCCAAAAAGTTATAAAATAGTATACAGTAGGCATTCTTATCAGACCTGCTTCTTTCATTTAGCAACATACATTTATATATCTTCATGGCTTGAAAGCTTATTTTTTTAGTATCACTAAATAATATTTTATTATATGGATATTCACAGGTTGTTTGTGGCTCTAAACAGTCAGACATTGAAGAATATCTTAGTTACTTTCAGCTTTTGGCAATTATGACAAAGCTGCTATTCATGTACAAATTTCTATGTGGACATAAAGCCTTGGCCAACACAGGCATCAGAGATGAAGGAAAACCCTCCTTTACTTATCAAACAAGCTCTGTAGCTTTCACCTTCTAAAAACCCCAGCTTTCAGGCAACATTAATTGCTTGATATATTTTTCCTCTTTTAGTCATGTGTGTATGTTTGCATGTGTGTGTGTGCGTGTGTATAAATTGATGCAACATACAGAGCAAAATAACTTTCAAACAGAAATACTCTTGATTTTTCCATACTCTTTTCTGACTTATCGTTACTATAACCCAAATTGTTCTCATCTTTACATATAAGTCAATATTTCTGAAGAGGAAAAAAATAAAAAGCAAAACAATACTTTCTGAAATAGTGGACTTCAGAAGATTTTTTTCTGACAATGTGACTGTCACTTATTAGTCTTGAACTAAAGATAACTGTTACAAACAACTCCTCGAGGAGTTTGGCTAATTGCTAGCAACATGAAGGGCAGCACTGTTGCCTTGATAGTTTTTGTTGAATTTTTTTCTTTACATAGCAAAAGACAAACACCTTTATAAAGCCATTTTGGTAAAACTTTTCATTGGAACACATACGGTTCCCTTGTTAAGACACTGTTCACTAACATGAACATTCACTGATTTATTCGCTGCCAACAGTCTGTGGGTGTTTTAACTGTCGTGTACCTGGCAATGTACCATAATATTTCACTCTAAAATCTGAAAGTCATTTAATATTCATGGAGATTAAAAGCTAGCTGAAGATAGCAAAGCAAGGCCAGAAATATAGTTTGGTGCTCAGTGGACTTTGTGTTTCTCATTTATTACATTGTCTTCGAAATAAATATGTGGGTGGAAGAGATGTAGATGGCACATTAATGACATTCACAGATATCAAATAAGGAAAATTAACACCACAGAGCCGAATTTATATACTTTGTGTCCATGTGATTTGGGGATATAATAAAGACAAAAGAATCTGAAATCATGTTACACAGAAAAGTGAAATAAAAAATAAGTCAGTACTTTTAGAAATGAAGACAGAAAAGGCCACAAGTATTACATAGAGAAACGATGAGAGTTATTGATCAAAGAGTCACTTGTAGATGATTCCACAATAGAGCTAGATAGAATTTGCTGGTAAATTATATCATTATAAAATCAATTCACATTTAGTTCTCTGCCATTTGGTAAGATCATTCATCTTGTAACAACTCCATTTCTGAAGTTACACTTGCATGAGTGTGCAATGAGGTGGAGAGTTAGGCGATGTGGACAATTAAGACAATTATCTAGATAATTTGAACTGAAGATATCCACATTCCCTCGTTTTGAAAATACAGTGAAAAGACTTTAAGACTTTCTGTATTCTTTAGGTCTCATATTTGAAGATAATTCATCTAGAAAGATTTTTCTGACAGCCTCATGATAGCATCATGTGCTACTTCTCCAAATGTTTTCTTAGCATCTGTAAGTGTCCTACCACATTTCACTAATTGTACTTGCCCCCTTATAGCTCTATATTCCATACTGAACAGTCAGTTCTTATAGTAAGCACTTGAGAGTTATTTGCTGATTCAATACACTTGTGACTTACAGTTGGAGAGACATGGAATTATAAAGACTGTCTCTGCCATTTGCTATGAAACTTTACTATGAAACTTTAATAAGTTCTATTAGTCTCTGATTCTTCATCTTTAAAATGGGAATATAGTAGTTACTTCTCCCAGGATAGTTGTAAGGAGTAAATGAAACAATGTATGTAAGCCCAAAAAGATAGTTTCTAGCACATAGTAGGTGCTCGGTATTTTTATAAATATAAAAATATAGGCATCATGCTGTCTGGATTATGATGCGATTTGACATATTTGCCTCACTCTTTGGACATGCACACTCTCTTTCTCTTACTGTTCAACATTTTAGGTCCTTACACACTGTCCCCTTCCCTTTGCCCAGAATGTTGGCCAACCGTTGGTAATTTATTTGTTGTTTTGTCCCAGCTCCCTTAAGGCCTGACATATAGTAACTGCTCCATAAACACTTGTTACATGAAAAAAGTATTATCTCTAATATATAAGTAAGGAAACAGATTTTCTCACCATCTCTGTGCAACTCAATGGTAGCATTCAAATCCAGCTCTTTTTTCACATTATGCTATGTATTCCTTCCTTGTTACACTAAGTTGTCTGGTTGCCATGGTTTTGAATACTGAATAGTGTTTTGCAAGGAACCTCCTAAGGTTTCTAGAACTTCAGGCATTTACAACTAACATTTAGAGTTTCAAACAAAATAGCCTGATGAAATATGCTGGTAGAAGAATTTAATAATAGGTCTTTTATGAAATAAGTCTGCCATCTCTATTTTGGCAATATTCAACAGTTGTGGCTAACATACTATCAAACTTATATATGATAGCATCCCTGAGAAAATAATTATTTTTCTTCAGTTAATTCCCCTGAGTATTATCTGGGATGGAAAGGCTTTCATGGATATACCTAATGACCATTTCTATAAGGAACAGAAAGGCGTAAATACTGATGATAAAGTTTTATTGTCTCCTGATTGAAATAAGCCTCAAAATCATCAAGATGGTTTTATAGCCACCCTTTCTAAACCCACATACACTTTTGTTTTAACTCAGAAATAATTACACTCACTATAAAAGGTTTTCAAGAACAACAACAAAATTGATGTGTAATATTTATACTGATTGGATATTTCTATTGTTTACAAAGGAATGCATAATTATTGTAGAGAATTCAGAGGGCAGACAACAGCACAAAAAGGAATCACCAAAATATCACCCAAAAGTATTTCAAAGTATGCATTTCCAGGCCCAGTCACACATGTATCAATATTTACCTTTTGTAATAAACAATATGGTAAAACCATTTTTCCATATCTGAAAACATTTTTCTATAATACCATATTAATGAGTGGAGAATATTGTATGAATGTATCATATGTTGTGAAAATGTCCATTGTTGGTCATTAAGAAGTTTCTGACCTTTTTCCTGTTATAAAGTGCACTGAAAAACATTCTTAAATATAGAGAATTTTTTACTTAGCTCCCATATTTAAAAAATATATTCTTAGAAAGTAAATTACTGTTTTAGAATATTAACATTTGTAGAATATTAACAATTAACATTAAATTCATGACATAGCGAATTGCCTAAAGAATGGTTGTGTCATTTTTCTTCCTGGTACATTCTAAATACCTTCACATTAGAAAGTTTGAAAGGTCAAAATGGCCCAGGTCTGAGTCTGCCTTGATCATTCCCATATCTCAAGCACCCAGGATAAACCAGTAATGCATAAATTGTCCAATATGTATTTGATGAATTATTGAGAAATGAATGAGTTAATGGTGAAGGAAAATATTTCTTTATAAAAGAGAAAGCTATCTTTATAGAATATGCTGTACTCAGTTACTTTACCCATAAAATCAGAAATATGTTAAACATGTTGGCCACTGCCTGGGTCTATCAAAGCATGGTGATTTTGCTCCATTCACTTTGTTAAAATATAACATGTTCACCAATCATTAACCTGCTCAAGTTTATCAATGATTACTCCCAAAATTGTCCCATCTGCAATTTTATCAATAAATAGTACCACAGTGCCAAAATTCAAAACCCACAAATACAGGAAGTTTTGAAACCATCCTCTCACACCTCCATTTTCAATTAATCATCAAATTTCATTCATTTTACTTCTTAAATATCTCTCAATTTCTCGTCTCTGTTTATTTTCTCCAGCTTTACTGCCACCACCTTATTTCAAGGTTCTATTGTAGCTTCTTGGAATTACAGAAACAGTTTCATAGTCTTCCTTATTCATTAGTCTCATTTTCCAATCCAGAATGATCTTCACATTGCCTCCAGACAATCTTGCTAAAATGAAAAATGCCTATGTCAATCTCTGTTTAAAACCCTATAACGTCCTCCCATTGTTCTTAAAATAAAGACCATTATCTTAGAATATTAATAGAAAACACCCTTTCTTACCAGCCTATCATATTCCGTTATCTCTTTTAACCCCAATCTCCTAAGACCCTGGTATTCTTCAAGACATGCTGCTTCAGGGTGTTTGTACATCCTGCTTTCTTTTACTTTTTTCAGTAATTTCTACTCCCCTTTTTATTCATGCCTCTTCATCCTTTAGGAATCTGTTGAATTCGGTGTCTCAAGGAAACCTTTGCTAATCCCAGATTCTATCAGATTCCCCAGTTACTCTCCTAGTAGTCTTAACTGCTCTTTGATACATCTGATCAAAATTGTAATTTAGTGACTATTTTTGTAATTAATTGTTTTGTCTATGTGTTCTTCTTTAATATGAGCTTCACAAGATCTGGAACTGAGTCTATCATATTCATGCTGTATCTCTAGTTCTGATTTAGATACTTGAAACTCAATAGATTTATCTTCAATGAAAGAATACATGAATAAATGATGAACAAATGAGAAAAAATGTATAATGAAGGTTGTGTGAACAATTATGTTTAATTTCAAATAAGTTTTTAATAACAAACCTTGGGAAGAAAAAATAAGATGTTAACTTCAGCTATCACAGTTATGGTAGTCTGTCTCCAATGCATATATCTTACTAGCAGACCTCTTAGCAAAGAAACCAATTTTTCCAAGATAGATTTTCAGCACAGGTACAAATTTGCTGTTGATACTTTAAATTATTACATTCTAACCCTAAGCTTTTGGATTATAACTGATATCCACTCCAGACACCTTGCATTCTGACTGTAACATTGCTTACACATCACCTTATGACCTTTGCTCAACAAGCAAATTGAAGTTTTATGTCCTTAGAGTTAAGTTGGAATAAACTGGAAAACAGAGTTTCCTTCACTATTAGTTCTAACCTATCTAATATTTTTGCTCAAGGAATTCACCTCAGTTCAATTATCACATCCAGGAGAAGATATAAGTCTTACGTATTTGTTCGTCATCTAACAATTTCCAGTTGGGTTATTGATATCCACCAGCCAGAGCCACTGACCATTCAACCTTACCAAAACCCAAAGGACTACAAAATAATTTCAGTGATAAATTATGCCTTTTTGTGATCATAATGTAACTTTCCTAGGCTGCTTGAATAATAGTTACTATGGAATTTGGTTGAAAAATAGATTGATACTTCTACTAAAGATAGTAATATAATTATTTAATGTCTCAAATAATATTCATATCACATTTTCACTATGTCTATACCTAAGTAGAAGCAGGTATGATAGTAAGATAGACCCGTTAGTCAATGAATAGATTGAGGATATGTCTAGATCAGACATCTTTTTAGTATAAAGAGAAATTGTTATTTTATTAGTCCCTAATAATGAACTCAGTCAACTCTGAGAGTCAACTTTATTTTTATCTTAGCTTTATTTTTCGAACAGTGATTCAAATGTAAAGATCATTAGCTATCAAGTTCTCCGTCTCTGCTTCCAGGTCCGCAATATGAGAAAGACTATTTGATAAAGGTATTGTGAAAAATTCAGCAGCAAGCAAAAAAGTAAACAGCAAAGGGATGAAGTGAGATAGAAAAACACTCTCCCCCAACCCCAGGCTACAAGTTGCTTTGTAAACACAGAGTATATTTCTCATATTCTCTATATTCTCACATTAGCAGAGCATGCAACAAAACATCAGACTTAGGAAATGGAAAAACATCTTCTACCTACTAAAGCATAAAGAGAAACATCTTCCTGTAATCCAGAAAAACTTCCCTGCAATACAGCACAAAGCTTTAGTTGCTTTGATTCAATTAAACATTGCTTTCATTATTGTGACATTTTTTCTTGAACTGACCTGTTGTTTCCATTTAGTAAGTAACTTTCTTGATAATAGGGGCAGAATTTTACAGAATCTCTGTATCTCCCCAGTATCTAGCATGGTGCTGGGTGCATCCTAGTTACTCAGTACATATTAGAATAACTAGTTTATTCTACCTGAGTTTTAAATTGCCATGATTACATGGCAACATAGCATGATAAAGCCAGTGTGGTGGCTCAAGCCTGTAATCCAAGCACTTTGGGAGGCCAAGACGGGAGGATCACGAGGTCAGGAGATCGAGACCATCCTGGCTAAGATGGTGAAACCCCATATCTACTAAAAAAAAAACAAAAACTAGCTGGGCGAGGTGGTGGGCGCCTGTAGTCCCAGCTACTTGGGAGGCTGAGGCAGGAGAATCGCTAAACCCAGGAGGTGGAGCTTGCAGTGAGCTGAGATCCGGCCACTGCACTCTAGCCTGGGCGATAGAGAGACTCCGTTTCAAAAAAATAAAAAATAAAAATAAATAAATAGCTAAATAAATAAAATAAACTTTCTACTGCTTCTGGATTTACTACTATTCTTTTTTCTTAGACTTACTGTCTGCCCCCTCTTTGATTTTCCCAACTCCTTAGTCATACCCCAAGTTCATCTCAGTGTCACTTTCTCCACAGAAAAGTTTCCTTGATACCCAAAAGTCAAAGCTAGTATGCCGAACACTGTGGCTCTGTAACTCTCTAATCATCAATCTTTTAGAATTTATCAACAAAATAAAAAGTATTTGCTAGAACTCTTCATTCCTCCAGGATTGTACATCTCATGGGTTCAGAGTTGCATGATTTTTTCATATTGGAATTGAATTTCAAATAATTTTTAATGTTCAAAGTAGATCTTTAATAAAAGTTGATAAAGAAAAGGAGGTTATAGGCATTAATTGTAATTTATTAAATACATTATATTGTAAATATTCTTTACCTCTTCTTTTGTTTTCATTTTTAAGCTTCAAAAATTACACCTTTACTCTAAATATAAAATAAACATCTACAATTTCAATATTCATGTAAGATTGGTTAATTAGCAAAAATACTTTAAAGGCATTATCTTATTCAATATCGAAATTTAGTTAAAAATCAGAAGACTAAAACCTTGCACGTGTACCATGTCAATCAGTGACAAGCTTGTTAAAACAGATTTCTAAAGAGATCTTTGAGGAGAGATTTTCCAATAACCTTTTATTATAACTTTTGATTTAGTTATTCCAAGTTTAACGTTCTTTAATACAAACATCTTTGTAACCACATTTCTAATGCCATTCTTCCATAAACGTGACAATTTTACATTCTAAATGGCTTTTATTTTTCTACACTTTTTCAGAACATGACAATAAGAAGGTGTGTGTGTGTGTGTGTGTGTGTGTGTAAAATTTAATGATATTTAGTTTCCCTTTTAGTGTTTTCCAAAACAAAATTTTGAATGGCTTATTACTTTATAAATAATTCTCTTCATTTCAGTATTTCACTAAAAATCCTAAGGTTATATGTTTTTAAGTTTACTTTTTTCATATTGGGCTCCGATGATGTATTCTCAGGACTCTCAATGTCATGGTTATGAGCTTCACCCCCATGTTGAAGTTTACTCGAGTCCTGTTTAATGCCTGGGGATTCCTGGCAGCTTGTATTTGTATGTATAAAAGATAGGCCAAATCTCCATGGGGAAACATTCAAAATAGGAACAAATGTACCACTGCTTACTTTATACATTAAATATTTTTCTCCAAATATTTCAAGAATAAGAGTTTTAAAAAATTAATATCCTAAGTATTTAAAAATAATGATCTTTAGTTACTATTAATTTTTTCATTTTATGGCAATTAACATTCTTGGAGATCTGGATCCTTTACAAATCCCCTTCTGTCCTTCTTCTATGAGACCCTTTCTCTTAGGAAATCTCATGAAATGTTTTTCTCTGGGAATGTACATTAATTTACACATCAAGACTTGAGCTTAAACTAAAAGTCAAATGTTTTAAGTTAATAAAAATCTCAACAAATTGTACCTCCCTTTATAAAATTTAAATTAACAGAGATAAAAGAAATCTTTTTCAGAAAAAAATGAGAAAACCTAAGTTGTTTTAAATCAGCCTGTATAAGGACGGAGGCTATTAAGAACTGGAAAATTTACAGTAATTATAAGCGACCTTCAATACAAACATCTGGAGTAACTGGATAGATTTGTTAAGAAATGGTGATTTTGCACCTGGGGATGGGTGTTTTCACTTCTGTGAATCATTATGGTTCATGTTGGCTCTAGATCCTTTGCTCATAGATTACTGCACATTAATGACACCATTCAAATGCCATCCCTAGTTGGAATGGTGCACCACTCCGACCCATTGTTCATAGTTTTCTAGACGCTTCTCCATCAATCTCTCAACCTGTTTGGATGCTATTGAATCCATTTCCTTATGACAGATTTCTTACTTTAGGACTCAGGAATATAATGGCCCAGAATTTTTCCCTTGCCATCTTTAAAATCAATAACCTTAAAACAATCTTAGTGCTCCCTTCTGAACTTGGGGCCAAATCCACATTCCAACCGTAGTCAAGCAGTCACATAATGCAGTCACACACACACACACACACACACACACACACACACATGAGAATTTCTAGCCACAGATGGCCCTTATGTGGAACATGGGACATCAATCAAGAAGCTCACAGGTGGAAAAACCTGAAGTCCTGGCTGTTTATTTTTTATGAGCATTGAAATATCATTAAAAGTATGTTCTTTTGGATAGCAATAAGACATTGCAATTTTTCTATTTCACTTCCCTATGTGCATTTTCATTTTAAATTATATTATTCACAGCACTTCAAAGTTAAGAGAACATGGAACTCTCAAGGCTACAAATAAAGAAATACATATTTACGAAGCCCCTGGAGACTCACAGATGGCACAGTTCATACTTACTTAGACTCCGTGTAAGCAACATTCCATATAAGCAAATTAGGAGTTTGGAGCAAGAGAGCCAAAATATCACATCTCCACCTTGCTCCATAAATTTCTACTTCTTGCTGTTCCTTTTGTTTCTTCACAGTGCTTGTTACTACCTGAAATAGTGTTGATTTCTTGACTTATTCATTTGTTGTCTCTCTTTATGCACCGAAATGAAAACCTTGAAACAGTAGGAACTTTGTCCTGTTTATTCACTGCTCAATTTGGTCCTAGAATCAGACATGGTACATTACATGTGCTCAGGAAATATTAGTGCAATGAATGAAGGAATGAATGTAAAAGAGAAAAGAGTCATATGCAAAGGAATATGGCTGATTTCATTTTATAGGGGTGGAAAAGTTGCATTGTGAACATAATCTTTCCTTATAAAATGTAATTGATAAATGAAGACTGAATCTCCCAAGAAACACGATTCTGTTTTCACTAAAAGCAAATTCATATTTATTATCTAGGAAACAAAATAAAGTAGGGCAAGAAGAACTTAGCTATTAAGCCAGAGGAAGTTGTACTGTGCTAAAGAATGGAATGGTCACTGATATGCTTGAAGGCACCTCTAAAAATCAGAAGCATGAGTATAGAGCTCATTGGTAATATAGAGTACATTATAATAGAAAAAACATCAGACTCAGAGTCCTATCTCAATAAATAAATGCTCAATACATGTTGGCAATTAGTTTTAATATATTATAATTTATTATTAATTATACTATGTAAGCATATGTTTGTTTGTATGTATGTATTTATATATGTACTAGGTATAATGGTAAAGAGGATCAGCCAGATTTGTTTTCAAGTCCTAGCTCTGCCACATACCAATCAGTGACCACAAGAAGATTGTTAATCTATCTGGGCCTATTGTACTCATCTACTTCCTTGGATTGTTGTAAGTACCAGACACATAATGTATAAAGCTACTTTACTCATGTCTGGCAAGATAGTGATGATGATTATTATAATGGCAATATCGGTTTATTTAAATTCAAGTAATATAAATGGGACAAACCAGAGTTTTACCATACTAAACAAAATTATCTTTCAAGGTAGAAATAGAATTTATAAGGAAGATCTTCCTTTTCCCTTAATATTATATTACTTCTTCCTAATCCTTTGATATTATAATTCTACAAAAGCAAATGATGTGACTCTAGGTGTTACTTAGAATTATTGCAGCTAAAACACAGAACAAAAAATAAGAATATATATGTACTGTGTTATGAACAAAATATACAAATGTTTAAAAGATATTTAAAGATCAAAAATATTTTAACAGCAACTGAAAGATGGTATTTTCAAAAATATCTCAACATAAAAATGCTTTGCCTCCAGGTCTTAAAAATATATTTGGCTATTCCTCCATTTGGAGTTTGTTTTAACGCTCAAGTACAGACTGATGAGTTTACTAATGGTCCTTGTTTTCTCCTTGTTCCCTGAGCACTGATTTTTTTTTTCTCTGACTAGTGAAGTTTTGTTGTGCAACTTTATACCCTATAAACACACATACATAAGCACATTGATTAAATTTGCATTCAAGCATTGTATTATTTTAAATAGTGGCTGGCATATATCACAATTTCATCAGATACCTTTTCTAGCAATAATAATAAAATACATCTAATAAGGCATATGTTAGTAGCCCTGTGTATGAAGTAGCCTAACTTAAAAGAAGATACATGCAGCTGTCAGAACTTAAAATCTAAAGGACAAAACAGAAACTTAACCTCCCCAAATGGCAAGACTTTTCTATGCCTGTCTGGATATATGATTATAAAGTAAAGGACAAAGGTTTTGAAATAAGTAAAATTTCCCTTTGCTGTTCTTCACGTTTCTGTATCCTGTTTTATTCCTTGTCTCCAGTGCCCAAAGACTGAACTAGGCCTCCTATTGACCAATTACCACTCCCAATATAAATCTTCAGCAGCACTGCCTTCTCTGAATAGTCCTCAGACTCCAGGAGTGTGCCCTGCACACATGTGCCCTGCATTCCATGCTCTTACACAATTATTCCTGTCCAACTATCAATTACTTTAAGCACTGTTGCTCATATCAAAGGTTAGCAATTTATAGTCTGATGGCCAAATACAGACCATCATCTGTTTATGCAAGAAAAATGTCATTGGAACAGAGCCACACCCATTCAGTTATTCTGCTATGGCTTCTTTCATGCCTTATATAATGGCCAAGTTGAGTAGATGCCCTGGAAACAATGTAGTCCACAGAGCATAAACCATTTGCTATCTGGCCCTTTACAGAACAAAAATTGCTGATCCCACATCATCATGGCACCTGAGCCACTCAGACTACATCCTGTAATTGTATTGTAGTTTCAGTTTCTGCCTTCCAGTCTGCCTCATGATCTGGTCCTAATTATCACAGCTTTGGAACTCTTACCCTATCTTCTCTGACTTCTTGTTTGCCCCTTGGACATATCCTTTGAGATAGCTCCTCTACAAACCACATCAGGTCCTGTCTAACCCATTTTGGCTCCTTTCTTTGACTGCGATGTACACCCCTTAGACTACAAATACTTCCAAGCACATGGATGTCAGCCAAGTCTTACACAGTCTGGCTTTGGCTTCTCAGCAGTAATGGATTCACCTATTCCTTCAGATAAGGCATCTGGCAAATATAGTAGATGTTAATGAATTCACTTTCTAACTTAATATATAAAAGTGTAGAGAAATATTCCGCTGAGTAATCTTTCCCCTCTCTCTCTCCTTCTCGCTCTCTCACTTTCTCTCTCTCTCTCTCTCTCTCTCTCTATATATATATATACATATGTTTTTTTCTTTGAAACAGAGGCTAGTCTTTAAGCAGTGTAATTGCTTTCCCAAAGCAGAAAAATGGCAAATTATTTCTTTAGTATAATTCCTCCTGAAAGAGTTTGTTTAAAGAGTTTCAGGGGGTTTGAGCTACAAAGGAGTTATCTTCTTCTAAGTTTACTAGTGGCTCCCTCATTCATCATGGTGTTCAAGCTATTGCCATATTTACACAAATCATTGTATACTTATATTACAGCTAAAGAGAAACAGACTAAGGTTGTATGTGGGAAACTACTATTCATGGAGTCACTGATTTTGATTAGGTTTAGGATGTGTGTTCTGATTACAAACATATATATTTTAGGGTAAACTCATCCTAGTTTACTATATACATTACTGCCTGCAGTAAAAGACAATATGCTTGAATTTCACAAGTCTCTGTGAGCTATAATCTGTCTCTCTCATTCTTGTATTGCTTGGTAGGGGTTCCAAATTCAGGCCAAGTTTCTTATAGAAGGACAAATTTTAGAAGTGAAAAAGCCCAGGAGTTTTACTTAGGCGAATAAATGATTATCATGATCTACAAATACAACCCTAATTAATGAATTTTCTAATAGCCATTCCCTGATCTCTCTCTTTAGACATGACATTTACACCCAGATAACAACTTACTTAAAAGTTTTACCAAAACTTAGAGGAACAACAGATAAGGCAGGGAAGGACTTTCATCTTAGTATTTATCTTTTTTGAGTGTTATTGCCAGTTTGTACAATGGCTACTCTGTTTGCCTACAGAGTCCCTACTCTAACAGTATCTCATTCATTATTTATAACACACATTCAGATACTTTGAGTATGGAAGATGCTGCAGAAAACCAATTCTCCTCTCCTTATTTTGTTAATCCTGGATTAAAATTAATGAATTTTATAGCAGAAAGAAAATGAAATAATGCATAAAGCTAATATGGCAAATACAACGGAATTCAGAAAATTAAATTTTAATACATTTCACTTTGTAGCTTCTTGGTTGAGTATGAAGTGATGTCTGCCTTTATTGTTTTATTTCTATAAACCTTGTGGTAAAAATCATTACAGTATATGGTCTATCTTCACCTAACCTAGTAATGGTAAAGATATCCAGAAATGAAATATGAATTTAACCACAACAATGAATCAAACAACCTCAAATAATCATATATGCCCTTTATTTTTAATTAATTAATTAATTAATTAATTAATTAATTAATTAATTAATTAAATATGCCCTTTATTTTTATAATATTTGTGCTCTGCCCATTCCCATCTGACAACTTCATGTTCAAGTTATTAGAATTGGTGATTATTTTACAGCATTAGACCAATATAATAAGAAGAAAAATCTAAGCATATAAAGTCTTGCTTAAATCAATAGAACAAATATTGTTAAACATAAATAGTAAACATCTACGGGCAAAAGGCCAAATAGATATTTCGCCAAGAATAATTATTTCCATAGTACATTTTGGGAAACGTTTTTATTACCTGTATGGTTTAAGGTAAAGTAGCTTCATCACTTTAGTTATCATTTTTTTTTTTTTTTTGGTCATCTGTAACATGAGGGATGGATGAGAAGGGGGATGCTATTAGAATATATAACACCACTGGTCACTGGTTTGGAGTAATTGGACAAGGCATCTCTCTGGAAAAATAAAATTGCTGAGAGCATAGCATGATTAAAATTGGAAGAAGACATTTCTTATTTTGGAAAGACACAACTCCACATCAGAAGAGAAGGCTTGGCCAACAGAGTGGAAATTTGACTTCATCCTCTTCTTTCCCCTTTAGCTAGACATTCTTGTGCAGTGAAAAATCAGCAGAAATGTGTATGAATGTTAGCTTGGAAGAGAGTTAGAGAAGTAAACAACCTCTAATTTCTTCCATCTTACCCCCCATTGTTTTTTTTTTTTTTCCTATAACTATAATATGAAAGTACAATGTTCAGAACAAGAGAGGTTATGATAAGACCAGACGTGGAAACATGCTTACATTTCTGTGCATTGCATAATGTACATTCACCACATGGAGTATGTGTGTGCACATGGTCTAAAAGATATGTTTCCAAAATTTTGAGCAATAAGAAATAAGAGATCAGCTGGAGAAAGCCAGATGGCTTCCTAGATAGGAGCCTCGAATTCAACATTTGCCTTGATGTTGCCCAATAACCAGTGAACAAAAGTATCCACTCTCTTTCCCAATTGATATTTATAGAATGCCTCACTAAACAATGGAAGACTACACATTTTTTTTTTCCAGTACAAATAGAACATTACCAAGATTGACCATAGTCTGGACCATAAAATAAGTCTTAAACATTCAAGTCATTCAAATTATGTTCTGTGATACAATGGAATAACATTCAACTAAAAATAAAAATATTTCTGATAAATCCCCAAAATTTTGTAAATTCAGTAACTTATGAATAACTGTGGGCCAAATAAGTGAAAAGGAAATTAACTATTATTTTTGTCTGGACACAAATAAAAAATCAACATAGCAACATTTGTGGAATAACACTAAAATGATGATGAGGGACATTTTATATTCGTAATTTTTTTCTCTCTTTCTTTTCTTTTCTTTCTTTTTCTTTCCTTCTTTCCTTCTTTCTTTTCTTCTTCTTTCCTTCTTTCCTTCTTTCCTTTTTTCTTTCTTTCCGTTTCTTTCTTTCCTTCCTTCCTTCTTTCTTTTTCTTTTCTTATCTTCTTTTTTTTCTTTTTTTTAAACAGGATCTCTGGCTCATGCCTGTAATCCCAACACTTTGAGAGGCCAAGACAGGCTGATCATCTGAGGTCAGGAGTTCCGGACCAGCCTGACCAACATGGAGAAATCCCATCTCTACTAAAAATACAAAATTAGCTGAGCATGGTAATGCGTGCCTGTAATCCCAGCTACTCAGGAAGGCTGAGGCAGGAGAATTGCCTGAACCTGGGAGATGGAGATCACAGTGAGCCAAGATCGCACCATTGCACTCCAGCCTGGGCAACAAGAGTGAAACTCCATCAGGAAAGAAAAGAAAGGGAAGGGAAGGGAAGGGAAGGGAAGGGAAGGGAAGGGAAGGGAAGGGAACAGGATCTCACTCTGTTGCCCAGTCTGGAGGACAGTGATCACAGCTCACTGCAGCCTCAAATTTCTGAATTCAAGGACTCTTCCCAACTCAGCCTCTCGGGTAGCTGGAACTATAGGTGTGCCCCATCAAGAAGATAAAAACATTAATTTACAATTTTTTTTTGTAT
This sequence comes from Piliocolobus tephrosceles, assembly GCF_002776525.5. Taxonomy (NCBI): domain Eukaryota; kingdom Metazoa; phylum Chordata; class Mammalia; order Primates; family Cercopithecidae; genus Piliocolobus; species Piliocolobus tephrosceles. Next base: position 142,914,085 of record NC_045434.1, read on the forward strand.
AGAAACGGTCTTGCTATGTTGCTAAGGTTGGTCTCCAACTTCTGCCCTCAAGTTATCCTCCTACCTCGGCCTCTCAAATTTCTGGTATTACAGGAATGAGCCATCTTGCCTGTTCTATATCCTAAATACAGATAATAGAATGATATCAAATCAATGATTTCAGCTTTTACTTAAATAAAAAAAAGCTAGAGACAGAAGAGCAAATTAAATTCAAAGTGAGTAGAAAAAAAGAAAATAAAAGTCCATAAATCAATTAAATTTAAAAAGAGTAAAACAACAGAAAACATTAATGAAACTAAAATCTGGCTCTTTGAAATCAATAAAATGGATAAACTTTAGCTGGAGTTATCAAGAAAAAATACAAGAAGGGAAATATTAAAATAGGAGGAATGTGAGAGGTGCTATCATTACAGAATCTATACATATTAGGATAATAAGAAATGTTTTGAACAAGCTTATGCCAACAAATGTGACACCTTATATAAATTAGTTTAATTCCTTGAAAGAAACAAACTACTTAAGGTCACTCAAGAAGAAAAAGAGAACCTAAAAAGCCCTATATCTCTTTAAAAAATGGAATTAGTGGTTCAACACCATCCCATGTTGAAAACAGCTAAGCATTTACCTTGGGAACTTGATTGTTGCCCAGGGTTCTAATCTTCAGCTTTGCAAGTTAAGATAATTGATCCCACCATTGTCCAAATGTTGAGAATGTCAATCTACATTAAACAATCTCATTTTCCAAGTGAAGGAAATCTCAAGTCACCTTTTTCAGCATAAGCTACAAACCACGCCAAATGGATAGATTTCTTTATGATTATGAAATCAGAAAAAGGGATTTTGGAGTCCAAATGATGTCTCCTTCTTCACAAGAGTAGAATGGTTGCCACCAAGGCGCAAAAGTCATGTTAGTCTGGCAGGCTAGGTTTTCCCAGGAAGATAATTGTCTGGACACTGAAAACACTGCCTTGCATTTCTTTTTCTAAGCTTCTAAGATTTATGAATATCTTCTGGTAATCATCTTTCTTTAGCTATATTTGTGTCTTTCTTCAGATATATTTGCATATCAGGTTAAGGTGAAGTTTCTCAGTCTGGGCACTATTGCATTTTGGGCTGGATATTTATTTGCTATTGGGAGTTTCCTGTTCATTACAGAGTATTTACCAGCATCTCTGACCTCTAGTAGAGGTAACTGCCATAGGTTGTGAGAACTGCAAATGTCTCCAGACATTGTGAAATGTTAGGTTAGCAGCAAAAATTGCTTTTTTTTTTTTTTTTAGGAAATACTGAGTTAGGCTTTCTCTATTATCATATATTACGTGTTGATTTCAGCATTCAAACCTCTGAGAATGTAATTTTCCTTATTATCTTATCCTTGTCTTCCATTTCTTAATGAATAAGAATTTTTCTACATGGAGAGTACTAGTAAACTGTATATAAAGGGGATTTTAATCAGAGAGACAGAGGTGAGTAAAGGAATATGGAAACAATGTATTTGGAGAAAAACAAAGCCAAGACAAATTAGAGAGTGTGTCTGACAGTCTTAAACTCACCTTAGTTAAAATATTAACCTCATCTATATTCTATCGATAAATAATAATAATCAATGTTGAAAATCTAGGACACTTTAAGAAAAATGCCAAGAGTTACCTGTTTATTGTGTCTTGAGGCTTATGAACCCTCATGAGATAAGTACTATATTTACTCCCATTTCATACATGAGAAAACTGAAGCAACTTAGCCAAACACACAATAAATAGAATTAGTTAACAGATTCATTTTTTCTGCGTCTGTAATCTGAGATCCAGACATTGTGCTGTACTACAATGGTAGACAAAGAGAAGTAAAAAAATCTTTCAAGAAGCTCCTAGTCTAGGAAATCCACAATAATACAATTTCATCTTTGCATATTGTTTTATCTTTCTAGAGTATCCATTAAGTGTCAACTGATATAAACATCACAATATTACTCTGTAGTTTTAATCAAAATGACTCTGTAGTTTTAATTTTCTAAGCATTGACCAAAACATGTCCTCTGAATACTGACATTTGGAAATTTTCATTTCAATACTTTGTTTCTAAATTTTGTTTCCCATCATATCTGTGAAAATAAGAAGTAAACAATGAGGGGAACTGTAGTATCCCTACAGTTCAAAGACTGGCTAAGCTCAGCTGCCTCTGAACTAGGCAAGATGACTTATCATATTATTTGAGAAAGCCTTAGGGGAAGGTTCAGGTTAGACTAGCATGCAATGGCAGTAAAATGACCATGTGTAGGAAGCACTAGTAAAATGTTATAAAAGGCATTTCAATCAGAGAGATCAAGTTGAGCAAAACAATATGGTTTACTATTATTTTGTTATTGTTGTTAAAGATGGTTTTCTATTATTTTGCTATTATTATTAAAGGTAGATGATTTTCCATCATTTTGTTATTGCTGTTAAGGGTAAAATATCTTTGTATTATGCCTTTGCATTATTTATTGAGACAGGTAGATGAGAATGGAATCCCCTCCCCACGTTTTAAAATTCACATTGATGTGAATGTGTTTTTATCACCTTAAGCAGCTGCTGTTTATAATTTAAGCAGCTGCTGTATATAATTATACGAGAAACAAGGAATGACTTCCAGCTAAAACAAGTATAGCTCAGGTCCTCTGTCCAATAGGAGGAGATAAGAAAAAGACTCTCTATATACTCAAAAGATTTTTTGATTGGAGACTCCTTTCAAACATTTGGATTTACATTGTAATTTATATGCAGGGTTCAACAATTTAGTGCCAGCTACTACAAAGTATAGTGCCAACTAGAAGTTCTGGTAAATAGGAAGTAATTTTTAAAAACAAAGGTCACATCATTTGTTGAAAAAATACAGTATATTTTGAGAATAAACTTAATGTATATTACACACACACACACACACACATAGATACATATTATGTATGTACACAAATATGTTTGTACACACATATAAATAATTTATATACATGCTTTATACTTTATTTGATACTTTAGCTCTAAAAATGTTTGAAGATGTTGTGGAAGGAATTATTTCAGGCTAGGGAAACTGATGGCTATGGGCAGGTACAGACAATGGTCTTGTCTACAAGATCCTTTTGAGAAGACAGACCTCTTTAGTTGAATCATACTTCTGTAATAATTTTCCTTGATTTAGCATTTTAAAGTTCTCCCTTACCTGAGATTAATACTAGTAACATGGCCTAAGTAATAGAGCCTAAGTGAAGCCCCTTTTTCTCCAACTCCCCTGGTGTTTTGTATATAAAAACTCCCTGGGATATTCATTTCAAGTATTAGTCCTTGAGTCTCATTTCAGAGAATTCTAGTAAGTGATAAGCAGATCTACAATGAGGGTCAGGAATCTGCCTTTTATAAGCCATGCCAAAATTCATGAGTTGCTCCCAGACCACAATTTAAGAAATATTTGCAAAGAAACACCAACAATATGGTATAAAATATATATAGTTTCAAATCTTTAGGAAATAATTATTCCTTCAGCCATAATAGGAAGAAAATATTTAATATTTCTAAGGATGAATTTTAAATAAAAGAGAACTTATTCTGAAGGCCTTAGGTTTAGGAAACACTACTTGTGGCTAATGTCAGATCTAGAATGTCCCCCGTGGTGGCATTCAAGACAAATTCTGCCACCAGATGGAAGACTCAACCAACAAATCAAAAGCAAGCAGCCATCATGAAATCACAACACATTCGGTGGCAATTTATTATCTTTCTAAATAGCATAGTAAGAGCAGTCAAGTCAATCAGAACTGTAATTTTAACCTCCCCCTCTGAAATTCTTTCTTCCCCGTACTGCTTCAGTAACAACAAATTTCTAAGAAATTACTTGAATGAAGGTTAGAGTGTACACATTCACTTCCCCCTCTCTTTTCAAAACACACCACTTTTGAGTCAATCAGCTTATCTATTGTCTTGCTGGTTTTGATGTTTGTCTAAGACAATCTGGAAAAAAGAAGTCACATTGCACTGTTTGTAAAAGTGGAGTCGGTACACGTATTTTTTAAATGGAATGTGTTTGTGACAAAAAACTTCCTTTAGCACTTGATCATTTTAAGACATTTTAACTGAGCAAGAAGTAGCTCCAGTGCAATCAGCCATTTAAGGGAACACAAGAGGATTATAGACTTCTGTAACAGGTTTCTACACAATACAAAATCTCCCAGGACAATTTACAACAACCTAAAATAAATTATCCCTGAAAGAAATTATGAGGCTGGAGAGTCAGCACAGCGTTGTGGTTAAGGATGCAGATTCTGTAGCTGAGCTGCTTGGATGGAATTCTTGACCTCACTAGACTGTGGTTTTGGTCAAAGTATTTAACCTCCATGTGGCAGATAGAATTAGTACCTATTTATTAGGTTTTTAGGAGGATTACATGATTAAATACATGTTAAAGGGCTTAAACCAATGGCTGGTACATACCAAGCACAATTTTACTTCTTGGACTATACTTACATAGTGCTTCATGTTCAATGGATGAGGTAAAAATATGAGATGAAGGCTGAGGGAAAAACTATGACATGTTAAATATAACTAAATGTATTAAACATTTTGATCCACCAAACAATGATTATGTCACAGCAAATTCCAAATGGAAAAAGAGAAATGTTTCAGTATTTAGAGTGTCTAATTCCAAAAAAAACTAGTATTTTGGCTAAGATAAAATGCATGAATAATTTCAGAATAAATACAAAATTTAAATATTTAATCAGACTTTTAAAAAGTTGAAGGAAATCAAACGGGGTTTAATTGAAGACAAATGGAGTAATTTTAAGCGCCCTGCTAACAGAGTAGAGCAACTGTCTCTATCACACATTTAGTTCTACGCCTGCTGTTGTCTGGAAGACCTGCCAGTTGAGACTGAGTAAAGCTCAGATCCCATCAAATAGCATATAACAGGTCCAATGTCAACGAGTACATGGCACCTTTTCCTGAGGCAACACACTGACAAGCTCCATGTCATTTAACACAGTTCATGGGAGTAGTGAAAAAAGAGGAGACCTATCAAGGAGTCATCAGACTATGTGGTCAAGAGGCAAGCAAGAGTGAAGAGGGAAGGAGGTCAATGATGTTTCCCAGCTTCAGTAGAGTGTATTTAAAATAGTTTTGCCTATGGTTACTGCTAATGAGAGAGATCTGAGACAGGTTGAAAAAGACATGATTCTCTCCCTGTTCTTGATACAGTATCACAGATGGTTCATTTGAAGAGGTTGGGGGAAAAACCCAAAGCACACAGTTTTATCAAGTTCAATTGACTTCACTCCTGAATCTGCAAAATTTGGTTTAAAACCTTGTGAGACCCAAGTTTCTTGTGAGATTTCTGGGCTTTCAGATTTCATTCAAGTGGAAAATGAACAGGCTCTCTCTCAGCAGCATACTGCTTTGGCTCTAGGTAAATCAGGGCCATCTGGGGTTGAGGGTCCACAAACCGCCAATCCCAGCATCACGTCTCTGCTCCAAACACCACCCTCCTACAGACAATCACTTTCTCCAGCTTTGTATGCTATAAATTCCAAGGAAAATCTGCCTTCTTGATAATGAAGGTCTTGTTCCCTGCATTTTGCCAGAAATGCCTTTATATCTCTTTTTCTACGATGACAATCATCAACCCCATCCATTCTTTAAGAAGCACCTGCTGTGGAGGGATGGCGAAAGGAGAAAGGCAGTCCATGGAAAAGACATAGGAAGGCCATGATTGTCACAATGAGCAAGATTTCTCCATTAAAAGGTTTAGAATAAATGATATTCGATGTGACAAATAAAACACTACCCTGAATCAATGTTCGTTGTGAAGTATATAAAAGGAATACTTCCCTTTTAATAGTGATTGTAATATTCTTCTTCCTCCTTTTTTGTATTTTGTGATGCACATAAGAAGCCCACCACTGTGCAATGATTCGCCTGGATGCAGAGGAGTAGGTGGAGGTGAAAGGAAATAGGGATGTGAAGGAATGTGGGGGAATGGTGCTTTTGGGCAAATGAGCATTCCATGTCAAGTCCATGAATAATCATATTTCATGTCCAGTGATTTCTGCCTAACAGCCTACTTTTGGTTACATTTCTAGTTAGGGCACACAGTAAAAAATAAGGCCTTGAATAAAATTCCATTTTCTTTTACTAAAAAACACTAATTTGGGGTCAAGAGCAGCATCTGATCATTAATGTTGTTTTAATGGAATTGTTCATACTAGCTATCTTTTAGTGGTTTAATGAAGTAGGTTTAACTAGATTAGTGTTTGGTCCTTCATGGCCAGAGCTTGAAAAATTAGGCTTTCTGAGATTTAGAGTCATTTGTTACTATTACTTCAAAGGTGCTTTTTAATGATATTAACTCTGGGTAGTGTTTATTCAGGGAGAACAAATGATGTATCATATTTCTTTTTTTTTCTTTCTTTTTTTTTGGTGGAGTTTCTCACTTGATTCCCTGGCTGGAGTGCAATGGCACGATGTCTGCTCGTTGCAACCTCTGCCTGCCAGGTTCAAGAGACTATCCTGCTTCAGCCTCCTGAGTAGCTGGGATTACAGGCACACACCACCACGCCTGACTAATCTTGTGTTTTTAGTAGAGACAAGGTTTCACCATGTTGGTCAGGCTGGTCTCGAACTCCTGACCTTAAGTGATCTGCCTGTCTCAGCTTCCCAAAGTGCTAGAATTACAGGCATGAGCCATCACACCTGGCCCATATTTCATTTTTTCCAAGTCTTGAATTTATTTTTTGAAAAAAATATTATTATTGTGAAAAACTATGCCCAGAAACTGGAGGTTAGTTAGGAAAGGGTTCTGTTCACAATTTATTGAACATGTAGAGTGGTACATCATTAAAAAATGGTTATCTACACATTTAAACCAATTCTAAGGATGCACAAAATTATGTTTTAATGTGTGTTTTGACAAGACTGTATCTTCTAGTACTTTGATGTAAAACACTAAAATGTCACTTCTATTATTTATTAATGAGACTATGGGAGGAGAACAGAGCATTAAGAGGGTCAGAGAAGTCATTAATTATAGGTTTAAAGAATGGTGGATGGGTTAATTGAGAATCTGTGAAAGGTTTTATTTCCTTTATTTGTCTTTAGAATATTAAAAAATATTTTAACCATTTCATTAAAAAGCCTTTGCATGGCTATCTTAGAAGTCAAAATATATACTGAGTCATTCAAATATTGTTCATCTTGGACAAATAATATGATAGATTTTCTGAAGAAAATCAAACATTTGATGAGGCTCTTAATGGACAATGTAAAACTGTTTAATTAGAGTTACTTGACACATTCTTATATTTAAAATAGGTCACTATGGACATTTTACTCTTGTATTTTTATAAAGACAGGCTGGAATGAAGTCATTTTGGACCAGAGCCAACCCAAAACAATGCAGAGGTATTGCTTTTTTTGATAAGTTAAGAATTGCCCATCACAAAGGTCAGAATCTTGTTTTTTTCATTTGCCAAAGGTCAAATGCCGTTATATTTATATTGTTCCTTTAAAACCATGATTAAACATTTTTATTTGTACTGCCTTTAGCTGTTACTCAACATCTGGGTAAAATGTCAGAGTCACTTTTCATCTTTCTTAAATGCTTTTGTTCCTACTCAGCAGCTGGGGTGAGAGTCACACTAAGGAAACAACAGAGACTCCTGCCTTACTGTGTGGGCTGCTACAAAGGAAGGGGAAGCCAGGTGTGCTAAGGGCAGAAAGTCTTTGTTCTGAAGCCCTCCTTGATGCAGTTTGACCTAAACAAGTTCAATCTCACAGCGTGTTCTGAAACCTGATTGAATAGTAGTTACTCTTACAAATTAAGGTAAAGCAAGAATACATTTAATACTTTAAAAAAGACTGGTGATTGTAATGGCTTAGAATTTCATTATGACTCAACAGCATGCTGGTAGAATTTTGTTTTCAATGTCAGGAAGCAAGACCAGGATACAAGCAGTTTAGGTTCAGCAATCAACAGAGACACAGAGCAAAACTGCAGTTGAGCATTGTGTTTATGCTTTTGTGTCTGGGACAGCTTGGTTCTCTGTGCATGTTATTTCTTACATGAAAACAATAGCCCTGACATAAAAAATGGTGTCTCTCAAGTGAATCATGAGTGTTCTGTTTTTGTTTGTTTGTTTTGAGATGGAGTTTCACTCTTGTTGCCCAGCCTACAGTGCAATGGTGCCATCTCAGTTCACTGCAACGTCCGCCTCCTGGGTTCAAGTAATTCTCCTGCCTCAGCCTCCCGAGTAGCTGAGATTACAGGCGTGCACCACCACGCCCAGCTTACTTTTATTTTATTATTATTTTTTTTTTAGTAGAGATGGGGTTTCTCCATGTTCGTCAGGCTGGTCTCGAACTCCTGACCTCAGGTTGATCCACTCTCCTCGGCCTCCTAAAGTGCTGGGATTATAGGCGTGAGCCACCACACCCAGCTGTGTCTTCTTTAATTAATACCCAAAGGGTACTTTAATATATTTAAAAACAAGCTTTTGTAAAAGTGCAAGGTAATATAATAATAGGTTTTAGTTGGCCGGACTGAATTACAAAATTCTAGTTTTACTTTAGCAGTTTTCCTCAGTGCCCTATGCTAATGCTAATGGATATATCTATGAGATATCCTCTTGTACTTAAGCTGATCCCGGAAGGGACTGAAATGAACAAATTACTCCCTTCATGTACAATGTTCAACCATGTGAGGTAATTCTCTACTTCCAGTCCTCCTGAGTCCCTTTCACAGTACCAAAAGAAGTAATTCCTCCAAATTGCTCCTCAGTGGTCCAGAATAGGGAAATCTTCATAAAGACAGAGCTTCTATAAACTTACAATCAATTGTGGCAGATCTAAATGTTCAAAGTTAAAACTTGGTGTTGCAGGCATCAAATAAAAAGTCAGTAAAGAAACATTTACATTACTGAAAAGGCCTTAATGTTTCACTGCTGTTTTCCACCTGGAACAAGACTTGGTAATAGTTAAAGTCTTTTGAACAAAAAGAGGATAACTACTATTTACCCTCTAAGTCTCAGAGGAAAGCCTGAGTAAAGTCACTTCTCAACTCTCCTTGAGAGGAACCAGGCAATCATGGCAGAGACTGAAAGTTAAAGTGAGAAAATGTCCCTTAAAAACACAACTAAACGATTTATCTTTCGATGGTTCGATATGCACTTCTTAGAATCTAAGGAAATGCTTATTTTCCTTTAAGAAACTATGAAAATAACAAGTCAGAACCTCTTTTTGCCATTTTTCTTTTCTGCCTGAATCTTGATATATTTTATCCTACAGAAGTTACATTTTAGCCAAAACAGGACAAATTGTCTTTCTCAAGTTGTTCCTAAAACAGAATCCAGCATCCTAAATTATTTGTAAGTTCACAGATTGTTTCCCATATTTCCCTATTACCAAAGGTAAGAAATACTTAAAATTTCAAAAATTTCATTATCTGCATAAACATACTAATGCTGGTAAGGTTTCAGTGAATTCCTTTTGGTTGTGTTTGAAACCGTGCTATATAAATAACTAGGGTAACTGAAATTTCACTTGTAGCAGTACCGTACTTAAAATTTACAAATATCATAAGAGTTAAAGTTTTAACCAACTCTATTAGTTACCTATTACAAATAAAATCCTTCCAATTTCTTTACACAACAGTCCCTACTGAGTCAGGATACCCAGAATATCAGGCAATTAGAAACACAAAATTACCATATCTGTTTTGTCATAAACCAGAAGATTTAAAAATACTTTTTTTTTTTTTTTTTTTTTTTTTTGAGGCGGAGTCTTGCTCTGTAGCCCGGACTGGAGTGCAGTGGCCTGATCTCAGCTCACTGCAAGCTCCGCCTCCCGGGTTTACGCCATTCTCCTGCCTCAGCCTCCCGAGTAGCTGAGACTACAGGCGCCCGCCACCTCGCCCAGCTAGTTTTTGTATTTTTAGTAGAGACGGGGTTTCACCGTGTTAGCCAGGATGGTCTGGATCTCCTGACCTCATGATCCGCCCGTCTTGGCCTCCCAAAGTGCTGGGATTACAGGCTTGAGCCACCGTGCCCGGCCTTAAAAATACTTTTTAATGAACACATATTGCGCTATACTACTTCCACATTATAGCAGGCTTTCCAGAAACTGACATTGGATCTTTGGGATAAAAATAGTTGAAGACATCTAGTTGGAGAAGCCATGTCATTTTTTTATGTGAGTGGCAAGTTACAACACTAAGTCAAAGCATCTAGAGGTGTGTGTAATCCAAACTGAACCAGAAAATGTTCTTGAAAACTGCAACAAATTGATAGATATAATGCTAGGAAAAGCAGGTTAGTGACAAATAAGCTTATCATGGCTGTCTTTTGTTAAATCAAGTTTAGCTTAAAGCTGCCTCCTTATTAGTTTGGCCTGAAGATTTCTCTGAACATCGTGAGCTGTAACCTAACTCAATGTGTAAGTGGTCTACTCTCGTAACAAGTAGCCGTGTAATCAGTCAGTCACAGAAGCTACACTTCAACTACTCACAGGTGACTGAAGCGGGAAAGTTCCCTGATCCCCTTGCGGGACTTGCAACAGGGATGTGGCTAGTTTGCTTGGCTGCTGTGCACTCAAATCCCTACGGGTGGGGGAACATGCCAAGTGGGCAAGTGCAGAAGCCGAAGTGAGCGCTTCGGGGCTCCAGCCCCATGGTAGCGTCTTGGGGTGTGTTACAACTAATGCTCTTTTAGCATTTGCTGTCCCGATCCTTGTCCAGCATCAGGGGAGAATCAAGTCATATGGACTTAAAGGATGGTGAATGCAGGGAGGGACGGTGAGTGATGGAGGTGGCTGTCTGTGGGATGGATGGGGGGCAGGAAAGGGAATGGAGTGGGAAGATGATCTCTCCCTGGAGTTCTGCTATCCCGCAACTGATCTCCTCTCTGACCGTCCCCAGGCACCGTGGGCCAGAGTGGTCTTGGAAGAAATAACATTTGGACGTGAAAACAGGAATGCTTGTTCTCATTTAGGGCCATGAGTTTCCATGCTTGAGGGGAGGGTCTTTGCCAGGGACTGCTCTCTTCTACCCAGTAGTTAGTCCCTGCCTTCTGTCCGTGTTACAACCAACTGTTCAAATAACATTCAAACACTGGACTGTAACCAATCCAGTTGTTTCTGTGCCTCACTTCTCTTTTCTGTACATCACTTATTTTTTTCTGTCTTTCTGAACCTATTCTGGTTCAGGGGCTGTTCGATTTGTGAATAATTCTTTGCTCAGTTAAACTGTTAAATTTAATTTCTCTAAGGTTTTCCTTTGAACACTTTTCACAGACAGATTTAGGGCAACTTGCCACCATCATTGTAAGACTGGTTTTATTTCCTCCCATTTAACTTGAACTAGATGAGTGGCACCGATTGACTCCCTTTTGCTTTCACTCAGTTGAACATTATTTATGAATGATCCTGCTATTGAAATCCAGCAATTATTTGCTTTAATCTTCTTTATCCAATCCAATATAGTTTAGAAGAGTAATATATTATTTCCTATAGATTAGAAATGAAGGCTTTTTATTTTTATTTATATTTTTCATTTGATGATCTTCATTGTTTAAGGAAGAGAATAATAAATGATACCCTACTAACCACAAGAAAAACCTCAATGAAAATCTAGCCAAAACTAAAGAAATCTGCTGCTTATGATCATTATTCTTAAAACCAAAAATTTCAGGGAGGATGAAGTGTTATAAATAAAGAGTAGTGCTTGATTTGCTTGTTTGTTTGATTAGTTGTTATTTGATAGTGATGCATACTGAGACCTGTCAGATATGCAGTTACAGAGTTAACCTCTTTACAGAAAATAGGAAGTTTTTGTTTACTCACCAGCCCCTTCCTGGCATCTATTAACTCTTCTAGAATGGTTGTCTCTCCCCATCTAATTTCTATTCAGGGATTCATTTCATCCTCTCAGTTTACAATATCTAAGAAGGACAGTGGTCAACCACCCTCTCCAAGCATGGACAATGTGATTCAGGCCTAACTCAATCTGACTGGTTGTGATGAATGGTTGTGGTGAATGGTTCTAAGAGCAGTATATAATCTAAGACACTTCAATCAATATGTATTTTATAACTTTTGCTACACATGCCTAAAACCAAGATCTATATTTTTAACAAACTTTCCACAGGATGAATAGGAAAGGGTATGAAGACCTATGAGTGTATTTTTATATGATAAATGGAAGGAAAGCTGTGAATGCAACTGGCATTAGGGAAATGTGCTAGACTGTGTAGAGTATAATCAAGTCCTGGTAACATTGCTTGAAACCCGGGTCAGGCATCACCTGAAGCAAAGCTATTGCTATACCTAAGAGTTATGAGAACCAATAAATACATTTCCTTTTTTATAAGCTAGTTTCAATTTTTTAAACTTTTTTATCACTTTTTAATTGATATCCAATTTTAGTCATCCTTATGCCATATCCTTACCGCAATCATATAGCATAGATATAATTATTTACATGTACAGAAGCAGAGAAATAATCTTAGTTAAGCAAGTTGCCCAAGGTCAACATATGGCAAATGTCACAGTTGAGGTTTAAAGCTATGTCTAACTAATAGAGCTTAACCTCTTAAACAGTAAAAAATGAAATTTCCCCATCACAAAGAGGGGAAAATAATGTGGTTCCGAAATCAGATTATACAGCCAAACGATCACCTGTTTTTACTGGCTTTGCATGAACAAATAATCCCCCAAGGATGTGATAAATATGATGAAATAATAAAGTCATGAAACTTTGGAATAGTTAGGTCTTTTATAAGGATATATCATAAGATTTTGTTATGCTTTATATAATCTATTTTTGTTGTAATTACATAACCTTTCTCCTTGTAGTAGAATGAATCCTAAATTGACACTTTCTTCTCCCATATGCCTCACTCGTTCTGGACCGGATATGACTCATTTTGTTGATCTCAGCTTCACCATAAGTCTTCCTACAGAAAAATTGTTTTGATTAATATTTAAAGTATGATGAGGTTTGTTTCCTGTTTTTCTTAAGCTGTCTACCCAGTTGCCATTGTCCAACAAATGATTTGTTAGGCATGCAGATTTGTATTGTTTCTGATACTACAAGGACAACAAATACAGCTCTTTTTTTCCAAACTGCTACACCCAGGAAGCTGGAAGAAGAGTAGATATTACATATTGAGTTTCTGAGTGAGTACAATTTCATTATTTTGAGAAGCTGTGCTTCTTTTTAAAACATATGAAATTCTCAACAGTGTCCTTTAGAATTACTTCTCCATTATGCATGCTATGATGTGGAGTCTCTCTGTCCTTCAGATAATAGCATAGTTAAAAGACCAGAAACCTAAGCAGTACAATTGAATCTATAACTTTCTATATATAACCTTGAGCAAACAGCTTAACTGAAATTAAAGATAGTAACAGAACAAGTCAAGTATAAATTTATCAGAAAAGAGACTTGGGGAAAAGAGTGAAACTTCTCCATGTTGAGTATACAAAGAACCAATATATTTAAAAATCTTGTGAAAGAAAGATTGTAGGACATATACATACCTAAGCCCATTGTGCATTAGTACCTGTCAAGTAATTCAGTGCAGAAAAGGCAGAAAGTGGGTAATAAACCAGATTCAACCAGACATTAAAGATTCTTTTATGGCAGATTAAAGATCTCTATCCTCAAGGGAAGAAGGAGACATTGAACTATTATAAACAGTAGAGAGAAATGATCAAACTTGCATTTCTAAAATATTACTTAGGTGGCAATGTGAAAACTTGATTGGATGGGCCTAGAATCTTCACTATATGATAAGTTGATAAGATGAGAATAAATGGTTTATAAAAATAACAGAGGTTTCTAACTTGGTCCTCAGGATAAATGATGATTCCATTTATTGAGAAAGTGGCATTCAGGAGACGCAGCATTATCGGGTTGGTAAAGGGGCCCCTTAAGGCTTTGTTTCAATTCTTTGGTAGTTAATCATTTTGTATTGTACTAAGTTTATTTATTTTGAAGTTTCCCTGTCAAATAACAGATGATTACTGCCTCATGATTGTACCTTTACTGATATTACATTTTTAAATACATAATTCTTGAAAATATGAATAAAGAAACGATATAAAATTAGAAATAAGGTGCAACAATAACCATGACTGTAAAAGTTCTAAATAACTTATTTGAGAAGAAATCAAAATGGAAGTTTTAAAAATAGAACTAAATGACATTATAATTATTCATATGAAAACTGCCAGGGTGCTAGAAAACATATGCTTTATTTGTGATGGTATTATTATCTACATAGAAAAATATACACATAGATTTCATAGAAAATGTAAGAAAAGTTGCAAATGAATTATTATATTTAATGAGAAGATTTAGCAACTGGATACAAATTAATACCCAAGTGTATTAATAGAGTATAACATTTTTCGAAACCTACAGATTGCAGTAGCAAAAGAAAATGAGATACCTAGCTGTGTAAATATTTATAAGACTCAGAAAATTATGAGACATAATTTAAAGCCAGTAAAGAACATTTACATAAATAAGAGATATTAAAAGTTTCAGCATCACAATGATGTCAACTGCCCCAAAATAATTAATAGATATAAAGAAATTCAAATTAAAATGCCAACATGCTCATATAGTAGTTGACAGTCTAACTTTAAAATTTGACTGGGAACACAAAGCATCATGAATAGTGAAGGCATTCTTAAGGAAAACAAACAAGGTGTAGGAGATGTGTCCAAACAGCTATCAGGACTCATTATAGATCTATGTTAAAATGGTGCTGTGAGTAAGGACAGAAAAATTAACCAATGGAAAGAATAGCCATATGGAAATTTAGTTTATCATACAGTTGATATTGCATACCAAGTGGAGAAAACATAAACTATTAAATAAATTGTAGTAAGACAATTGGTAATTACTGCTGAAAAATATGACACTCGAGTCCTACTTCACATGATAATACAATATTCATTTTACTTTTATTAAATAATTAAATATAAAAATGAATATAGTAAATAACAGTATATATTCAATAGAAATATTAACTAATATTCAACTAATTAAATATATTTCATATATATTAATATAATTACATATAAAAGCTTATATTTCAGTAGGTAATACAGAAGAATAATTTATATCAGGGTTTATTCAATATCTTTTAAAAAACAATTTGCTAAGGAAAAGCTGGTAGTTTTAACCATGCTAGCATTTAAACCTTCTGCTGATCTGAGGATATAACGAAACAGGACACAAAATCTAGAAGGTCTTTACAGCATGTATACTTAATACTGTTGATAACTTTTGTCTATACTTAACTTAGGTTTTAATGTAGGCTTTTTCATGCTTATTAAAAGTTATGGTTGACAGTTTGTGTGACTTTGCTTTTTGTTTTTAAGTGGAATCAACACTTAAAATGCCAAGATGCTCTGGACAGCATGGTTATTAAAAGGAGCCATGGGAAAAAGATTAAAAACCCCTGCAGGAAAAAAAAAGAAAAACAAGAAGACCTTGAGAATATCTACCATGAGAGTTGTTCATGGATAACATTATCAGACAGGATCTAGGCCAAGGGAAAACAAAACAAAACAAAACAAAACAAAACTTTGGTATAGTCAGAAAGGGCAATTAAAGTGTTTAATGAAGAGACCAAGGTAAAAACAGGCATAGGGAACCAATAAGTAGAATGATGTCCCCACCCGCAGTCTTAAAGGAAAAAGAGGAAGGAACGATTAACTGAACCAAAGATACATACAGGACGTATGGTTTTTGTAAAAAACTCGATAGCTATTTCAAAACTGCCAGACAGGAGAGAATATCCTTTCTCTCTAACTCCTACTCTCCTACTTATGCCTCCTGTTAGCGAAACCCAACCCACATAAGGAAAGATAATCCAGGTGACTTACTACATAGATTTCAGACCCTGTTTTCTTTTTCTCCAACAAGGGAATGGAGGAGTATCCAGCAAAGGAGGTAAAATTCAGAAATGGATGCCATAATCCAACACTCAACCGTAACAATAGTAATCATAGTAAAATCTGTCATGCTATGTTGCTGAAGTATAACACATTATAGCTGAGAAAACACCTGTACATATATGACATAGTTTACTTCTCAAAAATCCACTGAAAGAATCATTAATGTCTCCATTTTACAAAATGAAAACTAACACTCAGAAATGTTGGAACTTGGCCACAGCCACGTAACTAAAAAATAGGGAGCTTTCAATTCAAAAGACCATACAGGCTTCCTGAAATATAGCCAGGTATGTACATTAGGGCTGGCAACTTTTACGTAATGATTTCCTCTACTCACTTCCCCTTTTCTTCATCCCAAAACAAATGCAGTGTTGGATAACTTTAGAGAGATTGGAGTTTGTTGATTTTGCAGTGGTCTATAAGAGGAGGTTTTTATATTTAGGGTGCTTTGAGTGTGAATATTCAAATTTTATGGGTTTAAATTACTACTTTGCCATTTGCTGTGTGTAAAACCTTGGAAAGTAGTTCATCTCACTCTTTCATATTTCTATAAAACAAGATGCAATATAGTATATCTTTTTTGAAAGGATGTTATGGGGATAAATTTAAACAATTCAGGTAAAGCATTTAGAAAAATATCTTGTGTATTATAAACCATCAATGTTATTTTTCCATTATCTTCATTTTCTGTATTATTAATACTTCAAGATTATACCTGTCATTATAATCTCACAACCCTAAAATGTCACTTCTTGGGCACAAATTTCTCTCCCTCTACTACCAGTTTTATTTCATGGCCCAACTAATTGAGAGTTTTCTATATAGTGTCTCTACTTCCATATCTTCATTTTCAACCATTTCAATTGTAATCATATCTTCTCAAAGTTTGCCATGATCTGTGTTTTATTAAATCTCCTGACACATTTCCTGCCCTCATCATGGAACTCTGCAGCAAAAGTGATGCAGTTTAATTCTTCTTTTTGTTTTGTTTTGACGGTATTACTCTACTGTTTCTTCATTCCTCAGCTCTGTAACAAATGTAACCTTCTGACTCCACTGATCCAAGTTGCCCTGGTCATTCTGCAACATTACAGTATTATTTCCCCTTACCACTAATGACATCAGAAATTATCTTAATTTTCTTTTTTTTAAAAAAAATCCAATTCCACTTGATTGTAAGCCCCATGAAAATGCAATATTGTTTATTTCAGTCATTGCTGCATTTTCAATGCCATGAACAGGGCCTTTCATATCATAGACCCACATTTGTTAAATAAATTGATAAATAATATAACACATAAACAGGTGTCTGATACCAAGTAGGTGCTTAATAAATGACAGCTTTTATCGTTCTAGCAATCTGAGGGAAAGGTAGCAATCATTTGTTTAGTTAAATGATTCCCTGAGTGGTACAATAGATTCCCAAATATACTCCCAACATGACCATGGACCAACAGTCTCCTACCTTGAACTGCTATTCTTTTATGGGTGCTCTTTTTCCCTTAGTCAGAAGGAAAATGCCATCCTGTTTGGGTCACTAGTTCTTTCACATCCATTTCCAACCATTCTGTAGTACGGGTGGTCTTCACATGATGAGAGTTTGACTTAGGATCTTTTCAAGTTAACAATGGACTTATAGGGACATAACTCCATGATAAAGTGAGGAGCATCTGTAGTTAGATTTGTCTAAACAGAGAACGCTTCAGGGTAATGCTGCTTAGCTTCTTCACACTCTGATCTGTAAGACTTCAGCTCTGACCTCATAATAACATTATAATAGTACCCTAACAATATCTTAAAAATCAGTCAACACAGTAACATAGCCAACATTTTTATAAAAAGAAGTAAAGCTGTTTTAAGAGACTGAATTGATCATTTGTTTGAATTAACTGATCAACTAGCAGCTGGCCATCAGATGGCCTGAAAGGTACTTTTATACAGAATGCTATAATTTTCAAATCATCTTTACATAGAGTGTTTCATTTAATTTATAGCATTATGATAAAGTTATAACTACCAAAAGCTATTATCACTTGAAATGGCCTAAGTTGTCATCTACTCCAATTTCTTTATTCCTATAATAATGATGGTGATAATGATACCACATTACTAACTTGAATTATCTCATCCCTTCATAAGAAAATTAATATATTTTTTAAATTAACTTTAAAATTGACTGACTAGCCAGTGTTCTTCTGTCTCAGTAATATTGCAATCCATGTCAATCATTCTAGATACATGACATTCTAGCCTGCTTGGGGGTGGATTTTAAAATTATATTCTCGAATATTGTTTAAATTAAATACAGGAAGAAAAATGTAAATGAGAAAATTTAAAATACAAAAATGCAGTAACATATTGGCAGTTGTCATTCATGTATTATCTTTTATTTGAAGATATGGCAAATGCACAGAGCTAGTACCATATTCTGCAAACTCTGATACAAAGTTTGATATGTGCTAAAATGTCAAATCTACCAATGTCAGTTATTAGTGCCTTCTTTGGAAGTGTATCCAATTCCTTTTTTGTATCAGCTTTCTTTCCTGATACTATTTTGAAAGCTTCATAAGATATTCACGACCTAGAGAAATCTATTAATTTTTCCCAGTAATTTATTTTACTGCTTTATGGAATTTGTTCAGAGGAATACTAATATTAGATAATAATAAGAAATGTTGTCATATTAAAAAATACCTACTGCTTATCCATAAAAGGGGAAACTTTAGCTTCATCTGGTAAGTAGAACCAGGATAACCATGGAGCCATTTGGTAAAACTAAAATGCTGTGGCAAATTACCATTACCAATCACCGCTACATTCTTACTGTGAATTTCTATATGCCAAACAGACCTCTCCCAGGAAAATCATAAAGGAAAACCAAGGTCATAGTGTCAGACTCTGTGTCCTTGATTTTTTTTTTTTCTGTGATTTGTGGGGAGGTGGGTGGTTGGCGTATGTTTTATATTTTAAACAATTTCTAGGAAATTATTATTTCATTGAATCATAAATGTTAGGATAGCAAGAGGTCCCGGGAAAGCATCTGCTTCACTTATTTTTTTTCACCCAGGTAATAAATTATAATCCCTACTTTATGGATATGGTTGAGCCTTTGAGAGCTTAAGTGCTTTGAAAAAAATCATGTGGTTTAATTCAACTAGAAATAGGTGCTTCTCCTGTTAGAGCATTTAACACACTGTCATGACTGCCTGTTTAGTTCTTATTTATTTACTGGTCTCTCTTAAAACATCCTACGCACCAAAAAAAGAGCACATAAATAAGCCACATGTATGTTTATCATTTTTTAATCATTGGCTCCTAGTACTCTGCTTAGCACATAGAAGTTCAATTAATATCACTGAATAAAAAGTAATAAATGGTCGAATGATCATTCAGGAATTTACTGTTAAATATTCATCTGTGGACATGAAAAGCCACTTATTTAAGTTAGAAATTTTGAATGATGCATGCTATTTTTATTTAGTAGAGTCACAAAATCAGATTATTTTTAGCACAAGAGAGGACCATATCGTTTATTCAAAAAGAAGAAAAAAACCTATCTTTGTTGTGCTAGTTCTTTAAATTATCAAATCAAGTACAAAAATGAAAACAAAAATTAGGTATTGAGACATATTTCATATTGTTCCCTGGAGCCTGAATGAGGCATTATTTCTTATAGTCGTTGATACATCCTCTTACACATAGAATCTAACAAACATTTTATAACCTCTTTAGGAAATATTATATTTCCCTTTCTTTCACCAGAGGAGTTTCATTCTGAGCCTGAGTACTCAATATAATTCATATTGAAAATTAACTCCATAGCTTTCCTACCATCATCATTATTAAAGGCCTCCAGGTGCTCAGTCCTCAACATTTTTCAGGCAGTAAATTGCTCAGGTTCTTTTGAGGAATTTAGAAACAGAGAACCAATAAATCCATCTATAACCTCAAAGACCTGTCTGCCATTTTCAGACAGACAGGTCTTTGTTGTGTTTTGTTTTGCTTTGCTTTATCCTAAGGGCACTAATGGGTGTAATAATTGGGACATAAAAATAATCAAAAAAGAAATACAAACAGCTTTGTATACTAGAGGATATAATCAGATTGCCCTAAGCATCATTTTTCTCATCTTCCACAGATATATATGGGTTTATGTAATGTTTGTCTTTCAAATACATCTGTTGGAAAATACCAGACCAAATTGATATTAGTTAGTATTCAGGCAGTCTCTTTTTCTGCTGGCAAATAATGAAAGCAACACATTAAAAGAATAACTTTCTTGTAGAAAGTACCTGTTTTTTTTTTTTGTTTGTTTGTTTTTTGTTTTTTTTTTTGTTTTTAATATACACTTATTTACCAAAGCTGTCTTATTATTTGAAACATCTCTTGGGGTTTGAATAATCATTTATCAGGTAAAATCTGTAGTGATTCTTTCTTTCAACAAACTAGAACTTATTTCACATTCACATATTCATTGTTCTATCATGTATCTTCATTAAAAAAAAAAAAATCAGGAGAAGTAAGAGAGACATGTCCCTTTCTGAAACATTTCGTGCTGACATCCAGATGACTAGTTTATTGTTAGGTCTCATTTTCTGTTGTACAAACCAGAAAATGAGCTCCCTATTTTATTTCATTCTTATAATTTAAGAAGTGCTGGCTTCGGTTGGAGCTGATGACCTAAAACTTCTAGAAAAAAAGAAGAAAAAAAAAACTTGAGTAGCTTTTATTTTGAAGACAATATATAAAGTTTGTATAGTTCTTTGTAAAACAGATAAAAATTGCTCAGGAATTAAGAATATTAAAAAATATAGTCGACATTTGGTTTATATTGATTTGTAGTTTTGTTCCTTTTAACTTAAATAAACATACAAATATTGTGGGCCGTCTATCTCTGTATTTCTAATCTCCTATTACAGCTAATAAACATATTAGTTGATCTGAAAATGCATTTCCATGATCAAAGGCAAAACAAAACTTAACTACAGAAATGTTTATTTTTCATTAGAGACCATTGTAATAGCCTCAATGGGGTAAGACCCTATTCTCTTTGTCTTACTTTAGGTTTCCTATTAGGGACCAACGTAGAGCAAACTAACTAAATAAGACAAGTTCATCTTCAATTTTTGGGGTACTCCGATGAAGTATTTTTCCTGAACAGGTCATGATATCTCTAACATTCTGCCAAACTCAGTGCTCACTTCTGTGCAGTACAGCTGTATGCTAGTCCTTTATGTAAGTTACCATGATTTTGTAATGAGAATCTGTATCTCTGGCTACATCTTACTATCCCAGGAATCAAATTCTGATGTCAAAGTTGATAATAAAAAGAAGGAGGGAGTCACCTATAATGAATCCTACCTATTACAAAAATAGTTTAAAGGCCAAAATACATTTGGAGTATTATATGTTTCAATGCTTTCTAACTGAAGCTAATAGACTACTGCTATGGTTTGACTGTGTCCCCATGCAAATCTCATCTTGAATTCCCACGTGTTGTGGGAGGGATCCAGTTGGAGGTAATGGAATCATGAAGGTCTTTCCCATGCTTTTCTCATGATAGTGAATAAGTCTCATGAGATATGGCGGTTTTAAAAATAGGAGATCCCCTGCACAAATCCTCTCTGTTTTTGCCTGCTGCCATCCATGTAAGATGTAACTTGCTCCTCCTTGCCTTCTCCTATGATTGTTAGGCCTCCCCAGCCATGTGGAACTGTAAGTCCAACTAAATCTCTTTCTTTTGTAAATTACCCATTCCTAGGTATGTCTTTATCGGCAGCCTGAAAACTGACTAATACAGTAAATTGGTACTGGGAGTAGGGTTCTCCTGAAAAGATACCCAAAAATATGGAAGCAACTTTGGAACTGGGTAACAGGCAGAGGTTGGAATAGTTTGGAGGACTCAGAAGAAGAGAAGAAAATGTGGGAAAGTTTGGAACTTTTTAGAGGCTTTTTGAATGGTTTTGACCAAAAGCCTGATAGTGATACGGGCAATAAAATTCAGGCTGAGAAATTCTCAGATGAGACTTTGGACTGTAGACTTTTGAGTTAATGCTGAAATGAGTTAAAACTTTGGAGGACTGTTGGGAAGGCATAATGGGTGTTGAACTGTGAGGACATGAGATTTGGGAAGGGCCAGGGCACAAAGATATGGTTTGGCTGTGTCTCCATTCAAATCTCCTGTTGAATTCCCACATGTGGTGGGAAGGACCTGCTGGGAGGTAATTGAATCATGCCTTTCTCATGTTTTTCTCATGATAGTGAATAAGTCTCACTAAATGTGATGGTTTTAAAAGAGGAGTTCCCCTGCACAAGTCCTTTCTCTTTTTGCCTGCTGCCATCCATGTAAGATGTAACTTGCTCCTCCTTGCCTTTTTCCATGATTGTTAGGCCTCCCCAGCCATGAGGAATTGTAAGTCTAATTAAACCTCTTTCTTTTGTAAGTTGCCCAGTCTCAGGTATGTCTTTATCAGCAGTGTGAAAACAGACTAATACAACTACCCTGTCCTAAACTGGACTGCATAACTAGAAAATTATATTTTCTTACATAAAAAATTCAGAAGCAGGTATAGTCAGGGGCTACATTTTAAAGCTCCAGCTCCACTTCCCAGTGAATCATGAACTATGCATGGCATTATTCCCAAGTCAGAAGCAAAATGGCTACAACAATTTAACAACTAAAACTCACTACCAATAGCACCTGTAACAAGAAAATAAGCCATTTCTTCTCTGGCTGTTCAATTTTTTGTATGAGAAAGAATCCTTCCAGACAACTCCAGAATCCCTCAGGAATCCTTCCAGAATCCTTCCAGAATCCCTCCAGAAAACTTGACCTCCTGTCTCATGGGTCAGTGTTTGGTAACTCAATCACCAACAAAGGGAATGAAATTATTTCTATGGTTTGTCCAGGTTAGAAAAGTCATTTGAGGAAGATATAAGTGAGGACAATTATCTCCAACAAATAAGTAAACACTAAAAGAGGAGATAGAAAGGTAAGATAAATAGAACGAAATAACTAAGCTATGTCCGAATAATAGCAAACAGAGTTGTTTTATCAGGTCTGCTTATCAGGTCTGCCTAAAGCCCTGCTAAAAGGTACATTAATTTATATATTTTCTGAGCTTACCTCCCTGTGTCTATTTGCAACAAAACTTCATAAGTTCAGTGAAACCCAAAGACTATAGAACAACATCCTAGTTGCTAGGCAACATCCCAAACTCCAGAACTTTTTTGACTTCTTACTGTATGCCATAAACTACTTTTCCACATCTTATTCCCTTGATTCATTACTCTTTAATATTTAGAGTAAAATATCATTAATTAATGTAGCCCCTTTCCAGGTTCATACCATCTTTGATTTAATCATACCTTAAATAAAAGTAGCAATTATATTTGCTTTAGGTCTCCCTACTGTATTGTTACAAAGACTCCATGTTTTCAAACTCTTCTCTTTCCTACTTTCTTACTCCTTAGTTACTGTCCTAGTCTGCTATTGCTTTCTTTAATTCAGTCATTGCTGCAGGTGGAAATCAATCACTATTCCACTTATGATGCTATTGTTGGTCACACATCAGAGGTGTTTCTGCAATTGCCACTATTTCCATGACTTCCACAAGAGATCTATTGAAAACCTTCTCCCATGACTATAATTCTTTTGGCTAATTAGGTGAACATAGCTCTTTTTGTAGTTTAGCATTTTTAAAATTATGCTAGTTTTCTGTTGTTATGTAACAAATTATGACAAACTTAACAACTTAAAAAAACACATTTATTAACTCAGAGATCCTGTGGATCAGAAGTACAGACACAGTTAACTAGGACTTCTGGTCAGGGTCTCACAAAGCTGCAACTAAGGTGTTGTTTAGGCCTGAGTTTTCACCTGAAGCTCGGCAAACTTTTTCAAACTCATATGATTGTTAGTAGAATTAATTTCCTTGCCGCTGTTGAACTCATGGAGGCTCCTTCTCCAATGACAGCAGGAAAGTTTTTCTGATTTCCAGAAGGCCCAGTTCTCTTTAAGGGTTTACATGATTAGGTTAGCCCCATTCAGGAAAGTCTCCCTTTTGATTAATTCAAAGACAACTGATCTGGGACCCACTCATGAGAGGTACAATCCGTCATATTCATGGTTTTGCCCACACTCAACAAGATAGGATTATAAAAGGTATGAATGTCAAGGGGTTAGGGGTCTTGGGACTCATATTAAGATTCTGCCTACCACAAAAGTTAGCCTTCATTTTCACTTCATTTTTATGGTCGTTATGTTAGGCAGCTTGGATGAAAAGATGATAAGATTTTATCTCTAGCCTTAAAGTTTACTCTACTTTGGAAGATGTATTTGTAGACATTAAATAAAGGAAACAAGATAAACATACAATTAAAAACAATCATGTAATCTAATAGTTCAACAGAGGAGATACGCTAATCTGGTTTTGGGAAAGATGAAGAAATAAAGGTCATACTTAAATAGGTGGCAATGTCCTTAAAAGTTGAAGCTTTCTAAGATGAGTAAAATTTAGACAATTTAAAATATAAGGAAATGATAATACATATAAAAATAAGAAGAAAAAAGTATGGTCAAAGGCCTATAAGAATATATCAACATGTAGTATTTATGAAATACTGGCAATTTATCATTTTGCTAGAGTTCAAGGTTGGAGGTAGGGAATTGAAACTGTTAAAATACACAGAAACATTCATTATATTGGGAATATTGAATGCCATTGTATAATTATGAGAAATTATTCTGTTGGGAATGGGAAGCTATATTTAAGAGATTTGGGGGAAATTTTGTATTATATTGGTATATTGTACTATCTTGGTGGCCATGATAAAAGATGGCTTGAAGAAAGAAAACAGGAAAACGTTTTAATAGGTTATTGTAGTTTTTCAGCTTAGAGGTGATAGAAAAATTAGGTAGTACAATAGTATTAGGGATGATAAAGGTAGGAAAAATTATGACAGGTTGAGAGAGCAAAGTTGGGCAGTACTTGGCAAATGATTAGTGTTAACACTGAAGAAAGAGTCCAGAAAAATTGATTTATCATCTTAGCAACTGAGTTCTTAGTGATGTACTAAAAGTAGTAGAAAGCATAGGAGAAGATTTATGGTCTTAGAATTCAGGAATAAATGATTTTGGTGCAATTTGGCAAAGTTGATTTTGAGGTTCTTGTGAGATACAAGGTGCAGATTCCAACAGACAGTTGTATCTACAAACTACAGCCTATAAATAAGTCTGAAGATAGGGGCAAATTTAAAGATTTAGATTTTAGACTCAGCCGCATAAATATCAGATAACCCATAATAAAATGTCCAGGAACAATATGTGAATTAATAAAAATGATAGCATGAGGCTGGTGGCAGTGGCTCACACCTGTAATCCCAGCACTTTGGGAGGCTGAGGTGGGAGGATCACTTTAGGTCAGAAGTTCAAGATCAGCCTGGCCAAGAAGAGCATGTCTCTACAAAAAGTAAAAATAAAAATAAAAACAAATGATGAGGTGATAATTAAATCATGGTCAAATAGAGAAAGAAGAAAGAAGAATCTTCAAAGCTGTTAAAAAAAAACAATAGTCCCATAACTACAGGAAGTAAGACAGAGTAGGGTCCTAATAGTTTAAGAAGAAACATAGACAGCACCACAGAAGACTGGTATATAATAAGATAATGCTAGAAGTTCCTTGCAATTAGACATGGCAATTAGAAGGTCATTGAGTAATTTCATTAAAAAACTTATCAGAGTAATGGAGAAAGAAAACCACTTGAAATTGTCTGCGGTATAATAGGATGTGATAAAGTGGAAACACAAATAGAGACCATTCTTCAAAATTTCACCTAAGAAAGAAAGTAGTCTAGGGGAAAATCTACATAAGGCACAAATTTTAATTAATGTAAAGCTTGTAATGTAAATGTAAAGAATATGTTCAGGTTATATGTCATTAATCAACAGAAAGAGACATTCAAGTAGGCAGAAAAAATAGTTTGTGAAAAAAATCATGAAAGAGAGTATGGGAATCAAAAACATTGGTAAAGGAGGTTAATCTTCAGAAGGAGAAATGATGTCTCATAGTGAGACCGAGTAGAAGGAAAGAGGGTAGAGATATGCTTCTGTTGGTGAATAAGATTTGGTTGATTGAGTCCAGAACAGATTACTACAACTTTATTGTTTGTTTCACTAAAATAAAAAAAAAAAAATCAGAATTAATTGTGTGTTTAGAAGACTTGATTTAGATATGCTTCGAGAGGAATGGGAGAAGGGCTTTAAGAACAAAAAGAAAAGAAAAGAAAAGAAAAGAAAAGAAAAAAGAAAAAAATGTAGAGCTTTGAGTATTCAGGTGTAGACCACATTTAGCACTTTGTAATTCTGAACTGAAAAAGCAAACACGGTGCGTTATTAGATAAAAAAAAATAGATCAAGCAGCTTTAAGGACCCACTTGAGGGTATGAATTTAAAATTCTTCCTGTCAACATAATTGTGTGCTTTTCTTCATTTACATTTAGCTGTGTTGTTGCAGAAGTGAAATACGTGGAGATTTGGAACTCATCTGGGGCATTGTGTCCAATTATCTTATTGCCGTTTATCATCCTTAGCACTTAAAGATTCAAGTTGCCACTAACAGAACTGCTATTGTCCACATGCTTCCATTTTTAATGACTGAATAAAATATCATCAAATTGTCTACTACCTCTTTTCTGGAATCTGTGCTGTGTTGTGGAATACTATAGATGGAATTTACCTAAATCTTTTCAATTCCAAAGCTGTACCACTAGTTCTAGGAACCCCTCTGTCTTCTATAGTCTAATGTGATAGTCTCCTAATAACCCTTTTCATATTCAATAGTCTTTTTCTTACTTTAATTATGAAATATTTTAATATTCACAAAACCATTGAGCGCAATAGTTAACATTTATTTGTCATATATATGCAGAGGTTCTAAGAAAAATAAGATTAACATAGAGCTAAAATCTTTTCTACTTCTTTTTTGTCTCATCCCTACCTTCCTTTTCCAAGAAGTGAGTACCCTCTCAAATTTGCTGTATATCATTTCCATGCATGTTTAAAAAATAAGTTTACTATATAGTCATTAAAAATTAAATATGTCAACATTATTTTTTATATTTTGAAATAATTTAAATGGTATCATACTTCATGTGCCATCCTAGATTTTATCAAAAATATGATTTAATTTATAATAAAATACAGACATATTGATTACTGAGGCCCAAATTTAACAAAATATCTAAAATATAAGTAAACATTGGAAAAGAGTGAATACTATACCATACTCATGAATTATAAATCTCAATATTGTTAAATGTCAATTCTTTCTAAACTGAGACATAGATTCAACACAATTTCTTTCAAAATTGGAGCATAATGTTTCAGTACAAATTGACAAGCTAAATCTAAACTGTATATCAAATTAAAATTAAAGTAGCCAAAGCAATTTTTAAAAAGCAGAAACATTATTAAAAGTTACATTTCAATATTTACTATCCAATTAGATCCATTACTAAAGACTCTAGTATTATTTTTAAAAAGTTAGATAAAATAATTAATTGAACAAATTAGAGTCCAGTAATAAATCCATACTTGTGTGGCAGATTTTTAACACAAAGTAGGTTATAATTCTAAAAGTTAAAAACTAGAAATATAAATTTTCTAGAAGAAATATCTGCATTCTTAAGATAGACCAATTCTTTTCCAGACACAAGCACAAATAATAAAAGAAAAATGATAAAATGAGGTTTATCAAAATTAAAATCTTTTTTTCTTTAAAAGATTTTGTTAAGAAAAGGCAATCCACATGTTGGGGGAAATATTTGTAATACACATATCTAAAAAGGACTTATATTGAGAACATAGAAATATATGAATATATATAGAATAACATAACAACTTATACATAATATATAAATAACTTATTCAATAATTTGAAGACAACAAAAAGAAAATCACTACTAAATCACCTGAGTATGCATAAATTTAAAAATTATTTTGCTGAATCAAATAAGAAAATAATACATACTATATCTTTCAAATAATACAAATCCCAAGACAATTAAAACTGATATATAGTAATAGTAAGTAGGTTAGCAGTTGTTTGGGGAAGGGGTTGGAGGGAACTATAGTTTACAAAGATGCACCAGGAAGCTTTTGGGATTAATGAAAATCTGTATCTTGATTTTACACTTTAAATGGTATTGTAAGTTAACCAAAATAATATTAGCAAACAAATAAGGGAAAAAGAACTAGAAGTACAAGTGTACTATTTTACCGAGTTGACCAACAAAATAAATTTTTAGCAGTAAAAAAGCTTTCAGAATTGGATTCAGTAAAAAGAAGAAGTGGGGAGTAGCATGAATGAACAAATCTTTATTTTGTATTGCACACTTGAAAATTAAGAGGTTAATACATAAAGTATATATTTTAAAGTTATGAATGGAACTACCCAAGGTTTTAAAGACAGAAATGGTTACAAAAACATTGTTTCTGAGGATCAAGATTGGAATGTTTAATAGAGCAATAATCAAACATACATTATTAGCTGTTAGTTTTTAACAGACTCGCCATTACCATTTAACTTTTAACTTTTTTTATCCATGCAAACTTGTTAAATGATTTTGTAATAAGAATTTCTCCCCATTAATGATTAGTGCTTCCAGACCTATGGTACTCCCTTTCGTGCATTATTTTTAAAGTAAGTTTTGAAGAGTCACCCACACCTGTTGTGTTTTGTTTCTGTTAAGAAATGTTAATCCTGGCTGTGCAAAGAACTGAAAATCCCCAAATAACCATCATCATTTTTCCCATGAAGGTTTGTAGGGTGTTTTTATGTAAATAGGATTCCGTGTAGCCTTCTCTCTGTAACCTCGTGTTTGCTAATAAGAGTTATATCCCTTTCCTCTCCCAAGTTACAAAATTAGAGCCCTATTCAGTATAGCAGACCATGAAAATTCCCAGGTGCCAAAGGAACAAAAGCAGGGGAGGTGTTGTAAGTCTGAGGCAAAAGCGATGGTTTAGTTTATACATGAAAGACTATGGTTCATATAGGAATTTGATTTAATCAGTCTTACTATCACAGAATGTCAAAATAGCAAAAGACACCTATTGAGTCCTATCTCATGAAACCAGGTTTCCATAGTCCTAAGCATATTTGCTTGTTTTCAATGTTTAAAACATCAGTAGGTATTAGAAGTTTTCTTTCTCTCTTTCTCTTTTTTTTTTTTTTTTGTTGTTGTTGTTGTTGTTGTTGTTGAGACGGAGTCTCGCTCTGTCGCCCAGGCTAGAGTGCAGTGGCCGGATCTCAGCTCACTGCAAGCTCCTCCTCCCAGGTTCACGCCATTCTCCTGCCTCAGCCTCCCAAGTAGCTGGGACTACAGGCGCCCACCACCTCGCCCGGCTAGTTTTTTGTATTTTTTTTTAGTAGAGGCGGGGTTTCACTGTGTTAGCCAGGATGGTCTCGATCTCCTGACCTCGTGATCCACCCGTCTCGGCCTCCCAGAGTGCTGGGATTACAGGCTTGAGCCAATGAGCCTGGCCTAGAAATTTTATTTTAGCCCCCAGTTTGTATCCTTGTCTGAATTTCACAATAACACCCAAGCTTCAAATACTTAAAGAGGAATGACTTTAATTGTTTTATTGAGCTTCATAAATAATTATTTTTCCTTACAATTTTGACATGTAGGAACCCTTGAGATTCTTCCAAAATCCCTAATAATATTGTCAAGCATGCCAAAATGCTAACAGTCATTCTGTCTGGATTTACAAGTTGGGGAAAAAATCTAAAGATGTTAAGATATAATGAATTTTTAAAAACTCAAAAAACAGTGAGTTTAATACAAAAATGATAAATCATCTAGTCATTGAAAATAAATTATTTCTGTGCTTATTACTTTAATAGAATCAAAGCATATAAATGGATCAGATTGTAAATTCCTATTAGAAGGAATATCCCTTATGTGTAGGTGTTAATATGTATGCATAAATTCTAAATGAATGGCCAAGTATATGTAAGAATGAAAAGGTAAGGGCACATTTAATTTTCAAACTTGATTATTGATTTTTAAAAATGATTTTAATTAAAGATTCAAAAGAAGATCCCTATGATTTTGTTCTGAGTCCATGGTGGAACCTGAGAAGAGTTTCATCAACTAGTATTGAGATTTACTACTGTGAAAGATAAAACGTTTTGGTGATATCAGTATCTCTTTACTTAAAAATTATATTTAATTAGTCTTTTAAAAAATTCTGGATCCTTAAGACCTAGGCAAGTGCCTGACACAAAGGTCTAACGACACAATAAATGCCCAATGAATTACTGAATGAATAAATGTAATCAAGTACCTTTAATTTTTTTAATTGGAAATTCTTTATTCCTAAATTATTCTCTAGAATAATTTACACACCTATCAGTAGTCATTCTAGCTTTTATTGAATGTAGAACAACATGAAATAAAAACAACTTCAAAAAATTCTTAGTTGTTTTAAGTCAGTGGAGCAAAAGTTTCCAAGTTCAAAATTCAAGGATGCTGAATCAACCTATTAATCTAGACAAATTCCCTCTTATTCCTTCCTGTGAAATGAATACAGTCATAATATTCATAACAAAAATGCTATTCAATAGCTATATTTTCTACATTTATAAGTATCCAGATAATATGAATGCAAGTAGATGACAATTTTACTTTGCATTTACATTGATATTTACAAAAAAATAGCCACTGGAAGAGATTTAACATAGAGAAGATTAGAAAAGGAAAAATTAGTAAATCTTCAGTTTATGAATTGTTAACCTCTTCTATGGAAGAATCAGTCCAATACTTAGCAGAAATTTTAAAAGAATTACATCACAAGGGGCAAGGTTGATGTTACCTTCTTTTCAATATTTAAGAATGAAGAAATTATTTATAAAATTTATGGCAGAAACTTTGACTGCATTAAAAAAAATCTTTCTGAAAGGTGAATTGGTAAATGATAAAAATATCAGCTTTTCCATATGAAACATATTTTAAATTAAGGCTTAGATTTACCTACTGCTTGGTTTTTATATATAAATGCAAATTTATAGATTTCTTAAATCTGTTGAATTAATATGTCTGTGGGAATATTTTTGTCTCTGGATATATTTAAACATATCAATTTCATATAAATGTCCATTTTGTTTTAATTTTAATGGTAAAATAAAAATAGAGCACTTAATGAATCAACAAATCTCTAATATAATCACTACTGGGAAGATATCTGCCATAATACTAATATAGTAAAATGTCTACATATTAGGTAAAATGACATTGGCTGTGGTTAAATGTCACCTTTGTTTTTTAGGCAAAAGCCTAAAAGTGGAAGTAGAAATTTTCATAAATCCACCAAATTAAACAAGTATCATTGAGTAAAACATTATTTAGGTGCATTTTGAAAGCCTTCAGAGTTTTATCATATGTGGATAAAACTCATAATGCAAATTATCCATGTATGATAAAACTCAGAAGGCTCTCAGAATGTGAGATTGTGAATTAATTTGAAAACATATATTGAGAAGCTAGTATGAAAAGTTCATTGATTCAGCTCCAAAGACATAACCAAAGACACTCCTCCTCTGCAAGTTTACCTGGTAGTATTTTTAGGCAAATGCTCTACATTAAAACATTCTGTTCCTGGATATCTTGTTTAAAGACTTGTCCTGCTTTTCAGTCCTTCTTTCAATTCTGTAAACCATGCAATTTCTTTCCAATGAGTTCCTCCTGTTGGTAAAGTTATTTTAAATTTTAAGATAATGAGAGTCTGTTTCTGATTGCTGCCAAATATCCATAATGGATATCTAAATAAGTAACAACAGTAGGTTATATAGACAATACAACCTTGGAAATGTGGATATTTGAAGTTGGTTATTGGGTTGAGGTAAACCAAAAGACTGAAATATTGGTTCATATCCTATTGCTTCTTTTATTGACCTGAAGTCGTATGCCTAATAAATGTTAAGTTCTCAGTGTCAATTTTGTATTAAAATTATTCATTTGCAATTATTAGAAATAAATTATCTTAGGTCACACTGGAATTAACTGGAATCAATTATATAGTGTAGTTAATAGAATTAAGGGAGAAAAAGCTGATCAATAGGCAGAGAAGGGACAGGAACTAGAATGCAGTCTTTAGCAAGTAATCATTTCTTGATTCATTATTGGGACTATCTGGAAACTAAATGTTTCATAATAGGACACCAGAAAATGCTCATCATAAAACTAGGTGCCACTAGGTGAATTCAACAGTATGATAAAAAAAAGGATTAGATCCAAATTGTCCTAAAGGCAGAAATAATTTGAATGAGAAAGTTGTCTATTCTAAATATGTGTTACCATTTTCAAAGTGCCACCAATAGCATAGCCCACAACTATAATTTCATGGTAAAGTTCTTATAACTGTGTGATTGAAAATTTAAAAACTTTAGTGTTATTTATAGAAGCCTGTATAGGTGGCACCAAATCTAATCAGAAGTAGTTTGTTTAGACATTACAACTTTACCAAGAATGGGCCTTTAGGGATTATGAAAAGTGATATTCTTCCAGTGGGCAGAAGAATGTGTGTTCATTTGTTTCTACTTTACCTAAGAGGTGAAATGGTCACACTCAATTAGATGTTGAGTCTTGGAATGAGCAAGATTAGATGAGTGACAGGGAGATTTGGGAAATAGAAACCAGATTTCTCAAAATAGGTCTGGAGCTATTCAGAGAGAAA